>NC_133031.1:14565227-14891363 GCF_048771995.1 Taeniopygia guttata | reverse complement strand
TTTTGGGGATGCTATAAAATCCTTCTGTCAAAATGTGTTTGTACATCTACCTCCTGCAACAAAAGCTTTTGCATGTATTATGTTCCTTCACAAACAGTGAAATATATTATAAAGGATCAGAGAATCAGTAAGAAGAAAGGTATAGAGGGGAAAAGACACAGGAAATGCCTCATTCTTTTATAGTAATGACAGTGATGAAGTATTAAAGGACCTAGAAGATAGAAGAAAAAAATTTACAAGAGTTTTTATAATATATAAATGGCTATAGTTAGCAATCTTCATAAATCATGTATGGATTTAATGATCTTTGGAAGTAAGTGGTTTCCACAGGGTAGAGTTAATATTGTGGCAAAAAGACCATCCCTGAGCTTCTGTCTTCACTGTGCATCATCTTCCTGTTGAAGACAGGATGTAGTTATTCTTGTCCTCTCTCATACGTGAGCTATCATCTCAAAGAAACTGGAGTCAAGTGCAGAAGAAAGACTCATCATTCAAATTATCATGTTGGATTCCATCCCCTCATTTTTGTGTCATTGCAGAACATGTTTGCATACTCATCAGCAATATAAGTTCATCATTTCTCTCTGCAAATGCAACTCAGTTTTCTACCAGATCGTTTCAGAGGATTTATGTAAGCTAGAGATTTCCCATTTGCCTTAATGGGAGTTACCCCACACTGTACAATAGATTAGTGGCACAGTGAAGGAAGATAAGTCAAAAGATCCCTGGAGTGCAATGTTGATTTTAAATATTTCCCTTCTGCTGTAATAACTTCCATAGCATCCTATGCATTATAAAATGCCTGATTGAGCTAATTTCCTGCATTGTAAAATAAAGCCATAATTATCATTATTAAGTGTAATTAACTGTACATATGATCACCACAAAGAATAGAAAAAAACAAAGATAGCATGAAAACACTCTAATATCATTATTACTGGTCCATTTGTATTGTCCTTGTTAAATATGCATCCGCTAAATAATTTGATTTCATGTCTCGAGCTGTGTTGCACTCTGTTTACCCTGTGTGGATTATAAGGGCTTAATCTTTTCTAGGAATTCTTTTTATCATCAATGTGTGGGGAAGAATTAAAACAAACAAACCCTTATAGTTTTTTTGGTCCTCTCCATAATGTCCACCATTTCCTAGACTTGTGTTTTCTAGTAAAATGTTTTTACTGACTTTATATATTTAATCTGAAGGGTCAAGGCTTCCTGTGGTAAATGTAGTTTAACAGAGATTCAGTTGGAAAATAGTCTTTGCTAGGGAAGAAGAAGGAAAACAATCTTGTGCTGTGCAGCAGTAAGTCCCAACATTGTTGAACAGATTCTGTAGGTTAATGGAACAGCCTAGACTGCAGGTCCTGAGCAGAGTTACTAATTTTAGTGATGTGTTGAGAATTTGGTATCTCCTCTGGTTTTCTGACTAGTGAAAAGAAATGGAGTTACCAAGTTCCTGTGACCTTCAAAATACCAGCCTTAGAAAAAACCTTTCATATTTACATCTCATATATTAAGATGGGCCAAAGCTTGAAAGACTTCCTAAAATCAGATAAAATGGTCTGTATCTTTTCTTTGGGAATTAAGTTTGCTTTGTCTGCTTTTTTTAAGAGTTCCCATTTTTGGGAAATGAGCTAAATAATGAAAAAATATTTCAGGATCTGGCCCTTTTGTAGGAATGTCACAGACTTAACGGGATTAGCTACCAGGGAAAGAGGTTGCAAGCCCTAACCATAGTCTGTTTATGCAAAAGAATTAATTTAATGTGTCTTTGAAGTGAAACCACTGTAATGATTTCCGAGATCTGCCTCTTCTGGTCAGGTGCCATTTTTTTCCTGAAGCAATATTATAGTAGCATCATTTGTAGTATTTTCTGCTTAGGTCAGAATATCACCAATTCCCAAAAATAAAATTTTCCCTAGTTTCCCTGAAGATCTAGTAGTGATACAGCTGATGTTTTGGTTGCTGCATTATTATTATTATTAATTTCTATAACAGTCAGTCACTCTGGTAAGGGAAAGAAGCAGTTAGAGAAAGATTTCAATGAGGAGCATCTGGAGGGGCAGTAGTGGAATTTTTGCCAAGGGATGGATAGCAACTTACTGTGGTGATGGACTTTTTCCTGTACTCTCTCACAGAGGCTGGTTACCTTTTTTAATATAATAAAGGATGAAATAGTTAAATACATCACAGTTTTGCCAATAATAGGTGTTGGTGTATAAGTTTAACTGGCAGTCAGACTGCCCAGGTTATTGATTTTACTGTCTAATGGCTGAAAGAGATGTTATCTTGATTAATTAGAAGTCAAAACCAAATGCATCTTGCTTCTGTTAGATCTCCTGGCATTTGTTTTCTTTTTTTTCTTCCTCTCCAGTGTTGTCGTACATGTACCTTTAAAACGTTTTAAACTAAAAAGCTATCAAGGTCAGCACTGTACAAGCCCTAGGAACTTTATTTCAGCTGTCAATGAGTCCTTAACAGTCCTGCACTGTTTTTGGTGCTGGAAGGTACCCTTTTGAAGCATAAGGCTATTCATTTAACCTCAACAAATTAAAATCCAGTAGGCTATTATTCTTAGGGCTCTTGAAGTAACTTATCACCTCATTATGTTATTGAGCAGAAATGCTGACACGCTGAGTATTACTTTATATATTTACTGATGGTTTTACAGGAAAACATATTTTTCTCTTTTAGAGTATTTAGTGTACTGCAAACATGTTTAGTGCTTAATGTGAATAAGCGTTATAAAGACCACTGCAACATGGGAACATAAAAAAGTAGGCAGTTTTCTATCAGCTTCTCTGAATTATGATCAGTAAGATGATAGAAAAGAAATTATAGGTAGATGGTGGGGAGGCGGGGGGGGAAGTCTAGGGTTAGTCAGCAATAAGAAAACTTGCAGATTTTTAATATATTTTATTAATAATCACTTCCTGGTGGTTTGCATGCTCTCAGAATGCTAAGTACTAAGGAAAAAAGGAATCTTGCTGCATTTATAAACAATTTACATTTCCCTGAGTTTACTTTCAGCAAATGAGTAGTTGTTTGATTTAATTTGTTTTGTGTTTTATATGATCACAGTCTAGAGCTAAATTTACCTTACAAAGTATACAAAAATAGAATATATTGCACATTTCTGAATTAAAGTGAAATTGTCATGTTTACATATCAAAACTTTACCAGAGATTCTGCTGTCACAATTGGTCTGATTCTGAAATTTGTACAAGAATCACAGAATCATAAAATGGTTTGGGTTATAAGGGACCTTAAAGTGCACTTGATTCCACTGTCAATGTCACTGACAAAGACATTAAACAACACCAATCCCAATCCCACTGAGGAATGCCATGCATCATTGGTCTCCACTTCAACAAGTTGACCTCAACTTTTTGATTGTGACCATCCAACCAATTCCTTATCCACCAAGTGTTCCATCAATCCAATCCATGTCTCTCCAAACACAGATGTTGCACAGGATAGTGTCAAAAGTGCACAAATCCAGGTAGATGATGTCTTTTGCTCTTCCCTTATACACCAATCTGCAACCCCACTGCAGAAGACTGTCAACATTGTCAGGCACAATTTGTCCTTGGTGAGGCCCTATGGGCTGTCACCAGTCACATCCCTATTTTCTCAGTGTAGTTTCCAGGAGGATCTGCTCCATTATCTTGCCCAGCAAGAGTGACTAGCCCTGGGTCTTGCTTTCTCAAAATACCAGGGACACATTTCATGTATTTTTGAAATTCTGGGAATCCCATGAATGCAGTAGCTTTCTGTTCAAAAGTGTGTAATTTGTTACAGAAAACCACAAAGCACTGACTCAAATATTGCTGCATCATCTACTGAGCAGATGGTTTACATATCTTTATTTTGCCTTACTTGCTCCATAATGTTTTAACATGCACTTAAACTGTTTATCAGGTCTCAATTCTCTCCTTTAGGTTTTGCTGTCATGAGTGTCTAAAGAAAGATGACCTACAGCACTACACAATTTATAGGTGTGGAGTGGTTTAAGTAACCAATTTGTAAAGCTTCAGAGTCAATTTATCTTCTGCTTTTCCCATGGAATTTACCTAGAAAAAGTGAAAAATGCACAAGACTCTTAAGTACAACCCCCACTCTGCCTGTCTACTTGGTGTTCACAAAGAAAAAAGCTCTACCAGGAGCCTGTTCAGTCCAAGCAACAGACTGCAGGTGTTTTCAGAAATAAGGACATAAAAGGACAGAATGTAAATCAAGGCAGCCCTGTGGTCACTTTAATTGGCATTCTTACAATTTTTCCAGGTCCGTGCTTACTTCTTACTATGCTGTTGCATGAAATGAGAAGTTAACACGCAATTGCAATGTCCTTGGCCATTTTTGACTATAGATCTGCTGAAATATAGACCTCAGTTTTATTTAGTTGAAATTCATAGTACAGTTTCAGTAAATTTAGTGCTGCTGCTGGCTGTCAGATTGAATGCATTGGATAGCAGGTTTAGGTAGTAGTAAGATTAGCTGTCTTAGACCTTCATCTAGGCAGAGGTATGATTCAGTATTTGGGTTTTATTTGGAAACTACCTGTGGGGGGCTGGGGGGGCCTGCTGGTGCAAGTTGTAATGATGAACCTTGTTCTGAAGAAGCTAGACTGAGTCCACTCTGTACCATCTCTACAAAGTGTATCTGTGGTATATATATGGCTGTTCCCATTCAGAAGAGATGTTGACTCCTTGCCCTCTTACCAGCCAACACATCAATTTTGAATTCTTCAATGAAGAGCTGAACCAGAGGGCAAATCAATAGATACAGAGGAGTGCATACCAAGGCTGGTATTGTGATCATCCTAATTTTTACTACTCTGGTCTCTATGTAAATAAGACCAAAATCTGGTAAAAATTGTCACAGTGTAGATGTTTCTAATCTTGGGGGAAAAAAAAACACCAAACAAACTAACCCAGAGATGCTTAAAGCCCTTATTTTTGCAAAGAAAATATTGAAAAAATATAATATGTATTTATATATATAAAATATTGGAAAATGGAAAAGACAAACTGACTTTGGGTTATGTGGTTCAGAAGAGTTTACACCAGAACACATCATGCCAGAATGGCACCATGTGAGCATCCAGGGCACCAGCATCATCCTGTGCTCTGATGGAGATGATGGAGGTGAACCAGGTCCTTTCTTTTCCTCTGGCATTTCCCCTCATTTCCAAGATGTCTTTCCTCTCACAGCAGTACTCTTTATTTCCTTGTTCCAAAAGAGCATTTTTTTCTGGGCAATGTCACCCTTCATTTGTGGAATAAAGGGAAATAAAAGCTGTAAACTATTGATTCTGGAAGTTTACATGAGGGAAATACCGAGTCTTTCTTCTGAGCCTTGGAATGGCTGTCAGAGTCCTGCCTCAGCTGCTAAGAAGGGCCCAGCTAATGCAGTCAGGTTTGCTCCATCTGCCACGGCTTTGAGTGACAGCTATGGCCCAGTGCACATCCACTGAAAACTAGCATCAGGGAATGACATACAGTTTGATAACATAAGATGCTTAGGTTTTTTGGCTCAAGTGAGATGTTCAGAGCTAATAGCCCTGTGAGCAGAGTTTCAGCTGTGATCTGTACCTTGAGATATTGGTTGTGTCTGGCTCAGGAAAAAGGGGAAAGAATGAAAGCTTATTTCTAGAAAGGTTTCCGATGAGCAGCATTTGTCATTGAAGGGGAAGATGGGTATAATTAGCTTGTCAGTCTAGTTTGGGCTGAGCTGGCTTTCTGTGGTAAGAAAGATGGACTAACTGCCAGAAGAGCTGACAGGCAGTCGATAATGCAGCAATTAATGTCATAAATAATTCTGGAACCAATTATATCAAAATGGACTCCAAGCTTTAAAAAGGAACAGAATTCCCTTATTCTTCCTGCTAACAGCAAGAAGCAGCTTTCATTTTTCTCTATAATTACTTTTCATTGTATGTAGCAATAAAGTAGGGCTTTTCTGTCCATATTTAAAACTTGTCTTTCTTGCCTTCCCCCGCCTCCTAAACACTCTTTACCCCATAGGACAAGGTTGTTACAACAGAGCTGCACTGAGGTGAATGTATAATTTTTTCACATGGTTGTTACATGATAATTTCTGCTGCACCTAAATGACTAAGAGCCAAGTTTTCTCAAATGTCATGGGCAATGACAGTAGAAAGTACCAAACAATGGTATTTGGAAATAAAGACATTTGTGAAATAAATTGATTTGTCTTATTATTTTAAAGGTTGCTCTGACTTGCTTACACTGAACTTATTGATTTTTTTCCCCCTTCTCTCTGTACAGTTACAGCTATGGAATCTGAGCCAAGCTATTCCCTTTATGCTGCAAACACAATTCAGAACAGCCCTGTGAGTTAATGGGCATTCCCTTACAAAAGACACCAAGTTACAAACACTCTCTAGAGTGATATTCTCCTTAGCTGTTTCTCTATGTGCTGTAGTACAGATGTGGATAGCACAAAGTCTGTACTGGCAAAACCCCCACAGTACTGCTTTTGCTAATGGTCTTTTTGTAGTCTCGTCCTCTCTTTAAAAAAAAAAATGGACTATAGGAGTAGTAAATTACTGTAGCATTCGTTCACAGCTTTGTTCAGCGCCTGACAAATGTTTCCAACTTTTCAACTATGGTGGCATTTACTCCTGGGAGGTTGGGGAAAACAGTTCATGAAGTTCCCACTGTTTTAAAACCAGAAACATCTGTTGGTGTCACATGCAGTTTGTTGGCTGGGTCCAGGAATAAAGAAATCCTGCAGCCGATCAGCTCTCTCCTTAGCAGTAGGTGTCAGTATGGTGAGTGGTAATTACAACAGAGAGTTTTAGAGGACACATGATAATTAGGACAGCTAACAAAAATATAAACACTGACATTTACCATACTTAAAACCAGAAATGTTGTCTGTTGTGTCGGTACATTGTTTCAAACCATGACAATAGAGCCATAATTAGTTCAATCATGCTTCTAAGGAACAAAGACTTTCAGATTTTGGATATGCAGCTCAGTGTTTTAGCAGGAGGAGTGGCAGAAAGAGGGGGAGTGATGTGTGGTGTGCAGAGCTGGGAGAGCTGGGTTCCCTTCCAAGCCCTGCTGCAGGGATGGTGCTGAGTGACTGCCAGGGGATCATTGTGTCTGTCACCACAGCTCCCCCAGCCAAGGGACAGAGAACGCTCACCCTGAAAGGTGGTGTCCATATTAACGCATTTTTAAGGTCTTTTTAAGCACTTGGAGATTGTCTGTAAGGAAGGGTGATGGAAATTCAGTACTATTGAGGAAAGAGACCATCTGTTTCACATCTCATTAAGAACTATATCCTGTTTCTGCTCTGCGGCCCAGCAAGGCCAGAAAACAAGGAGCTGTGCTTAAACAATACTTCCTCAGTTAAACTACAGTGTATATAAATTGAATTCAGTTTTCCTCCAAATGACCAAATTTCTCTGCTCACAGAAGTTCTTCAACAGGTAAGATTTTGCCAGAATCTTTTGCTGGTGTGCTCTGTAGCCATTCAGCAGTCTTGTTATCATAATTTTCTATTCTGTGCTTCTGCATTTCTGGGGAAGGTACTTCACTGCCCTCATGCCTCAGATCATTCAGTGCACCACTTCTCTTCAATAGTGAGGAAGTGTCAATGTTTTCCTTATAAGAATGATTTCAAGCATAAAGGTAAAATCAGTTCAATTTAGTCTGGAACGAGTGCTCTAGCAATCATTATTTAGTCTGCAGAACTCTTACTGACCTCCATTCTGGGGAAAAATCAGTTCCCCATGTAAGTGGACTTTATGAAAAAGAAAAGATATTTAGCATGTCAAATGAGATTTAAAATGTCAAATTAAATGAGCTTAATTTACTCAATGTCATCTGCAATGCCACCCCAAAAATTTAGGTTTTCTATTCCAACTGCCAGTATGATTGATGGTACTATAGGAAACTTATGGCTAATTGAGCAACTACTATGCTTGGACAAAGTAACAGATTTTCAGTTCATCAAGATGGTGAGTTGTCAAGAAGCAATTAATATTATCTAAGATGTCTTGTATCACCACTTGTACTTCTAACAAAAACACAGGAGTTATTTTATTCCTAAATGGCTTTAAATAATCTGTTTTATTAGGTATATTTTAATGATTACTAAAGAAAGAAATGGAAATCCTATGAGCAATTTTGTAGTCCTGAAAGGCAAATGCAGCGTAAACTAATGGCACTACTTACTTAGATATTGTTGCTCCTTTATCCTGTAAATGCCTGAAAATAGCTTTCTGTAGAGGTGAAGTGCAGAATGCAATGACTTTAGCACCTTGGTTTAGCTCATGATGGGCGATACTATCTAATTTTATCCTCTGTGTGTTAGGTTATTATGTGTTTTCATCTGTTGCTTGAAGTTGCACATTAAAATTCCAAGCTCCTCTGGCTATTTACTACTGAGAACACTGAAAGTGTACATACCCATTATAACTTAGCGAATTTGGGATGATTATATGCAGTAATGGCGAGTTTGTCATCATAAGCTTGTGTAAGCATCCTTTTGGATTAAGTTTGGGGTATTCAAAAGTACATGTTTTAAGTCTGAATCACAAACATAGAAATGGTCATAGTGGAGTAGTGCAAGGCAGAGAAATGGGAAGGTGGAGAAGAGGCAAGAATTTGGCTTCAATAGGTAGATGAAGGAGTTTTACAGACATCAGTATAATTGATGAGGTTTTTGGTTACTTATTTTTAATTACTGGCTGGCTGATTTGCATAAGCACATAAATTTTTAAACATACTCCTCCTCTTTCCTTTAGGTATAATAACCTGCCATTCATATTAGAGTTGGATTTCCTCTGTCTTTTCCCTAACACTCTCTTTTGCTGTATCACTCTTTCATTTTCTTAGATCTAGCTTGTCAGTAGGGCCCAGCATGTCCAAACAATGACAGATTTTTCTGAAGCTCAATTCTCTATCATGCAGTTTATTAAGAAGCCACGCTAATGGTGGGCAGAAGAGGAAAGGGAAGGGTCGGTGGGGAGGATAGATGAAAAAAGTCTTATTAGTTCAGCATATCTAGATCTATGACTGTACTTATCATGGACATCAAGGCTTTGGAAACCTGGCCTTCATTAAACAGTTAACTTGGAAGTGAGGAACCCATATCATTGTCTTTGGAGCATGAGCTTTGAGGGCAGTGACTTTTCATGTGAGTTCATACAGGATTGTTTCTGAAAGGATTTTTCTGAATGGCTTTAATAAAAACAGTAAATACTATGGCTTGAGTGCACAGGATATGAGTTTCTCTCTAGCATTTCTGTTATTGAGAGGAGTGGTTTGTCTTCTATGGTGGCTCCAGCAGCCAGACTAACATTCATTTTGTTTTAAAGCATCTGTCATACTTTATGGCTTTGGTAGTTAGGTGTGCTTAAAAATATTTTGGTTCCTGATACATATTTACTTTTCTCTATCTTTCTAGATCAGTTCTGGAAATTACAGGAAGCTCACCAAGGGAAAGACAGAACACAAGAAAAAGTTAATTGAGAGCATGCTCTAGTTACTTATAATAGCAAACCCTTGTATGTATCATAATGTGAGCAGGGTAATGAACCTTTCTTTGGCTGAAAAGAGGAGGTAAATAAATCTTGCTGAAGAAAAAGAAGGATGAATTTGAGGCATGTGAGTATAGTGCTGTCTACTGCAGCGCACTGGGGCTGTTGTCTACCAAAGCACCAGACTTTGTACCAGCCAAGCTATGAGGTGTGACAGTAACGCCTCTGTTGATGCTGATGTTGCAGGCTCCATGGAAAACTAAAGGATCTGTATTACTATATGCTGAAATTTCTTTTGTTTTACACAATTCTCGACTAAGATGTGCATCTAAGATGGTTCGCCATCACATTATGTGTCGTCACCAAAATTCTGCTCTTGGACTTAATATTAGATTTTTAATAGCTTTTATTTTCTTGGTTGCTGAAGCAAAGCTTCAAATTCTACCAATCCTGTGCCCCACCACAACATTGCTTCTAATGTTGCTGCAGAAGTCATACATTTTGATTGTTTTATTTTAAAAGACAAGTAACTCACCACTGTATGAATTTGTGAAATCAGCAGTCCTACATTTCTCTATTTGACAAACAACGTCAGCTTGATGAAAGATGAAAAAGATGTGGTCTTAGGGAAATTTTAAGTTTGCTTATGGAAGAGGAATCTGTTACTCTTAGATAAGAAAGAAGTTTAGAAAAAATTAGGACACCTTGAGAACATAATGGTGTTATTCTCATTGAGTTTTTCTCCTTCAGAGTGGATAGCAGAAGAGTGTTAAATTACTACCCAGAGTATTTAAACATTTTCCTTTCAGGGACTTTTGTAGGATTAATAGAGATATCAAGTGAAAAAATTAAATTTCACCCATATTTTTTCTAGGAGTGTTTTTTTTTTTTTTTTTTGTTTCTTGGCAGACCCCACATGAGTTTAATTGTTTCTGACTTAACAGCAGGATTAAGTTTTCTCTCCTTCTGCTCATGGGGTTGTTTCCTTCCTTTGGTTAATGTGTCAAACACAAATCCAACTCCCTCTCCTTCTACCCTTTCCAGTAACTAACTATGTCGAAATACATAAGACAATAACAGAATACACTGTATAATCAAGAATAAAAAATTATTATATTCTACCACAGTAAATCATAGCCAAACAATACACTTATAATAGAAATACGTTTCTTATGTCTGATCCACTAACACTTACTTAGTCAGATAACAAATAACTTGTTCTTGGAGAGAGTGCCCTGGGTTTGATTTATCTCTCAGTGTAAGTAAATATGAAAAGGCTGCCAAATCTGCCTATATAAATCTCAGCTATCTCAAAATGTCATGTATGGGGGAAGTGAAAAATTAAGAAGGTGTTTCTGTCTTAATAGGGTATGGAGGCAAAAGGTTCTGCTTTTAATTCTTCTTAGGGATGATGTTTCTCTGGTTGATACCTGGGAAGAATTAAAGAGAAGCTGGGAAAAAAATGCATACATGTATTGTGCCAAATAACTGCTCTTATTTTTGCTGATTTAAATCTGGAGTAGATCCATTAAAGAGCCTGGAATTAGTCTGGCTTTGTCCCAGTGTAGTTGACAGCAAAGTGGGAGTCTTTCAAATTCATAATATTAAATCTCAACGTTGTTAAGATTTTTCATTTTGGCTATAGTGCCCATTATTTGTTTGAACAAATAAAACAAAAAGAAATCATCTGAAGATACTTATATACTGCTGCACAAGTGAGAATATAGAAAAGACGGGGCCAATG
Source organism: Taeniopygia guttata (assembly GCF_048771995.1). Taxonomy (NCBI): domain Eukaryota; kingdom Metazoa; phylum Chordata; class Aves; order Passeriformes; family Estrildidae; genus Taeniopygia; species Taeniopygia guttata. The sequence goes on along the minus strand of NC_133031.1, from coordinate 14,880,102 downwards.
TGGAAATCATGGGTAAGAAAATAGCTTCTTTAACCATTGCTTGCATATGTTTATTCTTGTCTGACAACACTACACCACACTCAGGGGTCTGTTTACACAGGGAAAAAAAAGAGGTGGCATGAAGGGCTGGATTATTAACACAAGTATTAAGAAGTATAATCCAGGCATAAATCCTACCAATTTGTGAATTTGTGAATATTTTTCTCACTTAATATCATGGTCTTTGGAGTTACTCCTGACTACTACCAAGGCGGTTAATCTCAGAATCAGGCCCTCTGCATCCTGTGTGGGTTTGTGAACCAGATGCTCCTTGTGACAAAGAATGTCAATTAGCTTGAGGACTTGTTGAGCCTCAGTCCATCTGGGATTCAAAGGTAGTTTGTTACCTCTGAGGTGGGGGGATTTTAGTTGAATGTGTCATCCTACTCAAATTCATTACATGAAAAGTGAGTATCATCTTACATTACATAAGTTCAGCTGGAGTGTATACAATGTCAGTAGTATGGGAGAAGAAAACATGTGTTGAATACATCTAGTGTGTCTTGGGGCTCTGAAGGTCACTCCACTAAAGTAATATATAGTGCGGGTGCTAGTGGCTCAAGGTCAAGTCAGCTTGCTTTTCATAATGCATAAACCTCAAGCTCGCTCAGACACCAATCATCTGACCTAAACCTTGGAACAAATATTTTACTAAGTAAATCAGTGAGCATGCTGGCATTTCTATTAACCTTCAATGCACTGGTGACAGAAAATGAATAATGATAAATAATAACTCAAGCCTGTAAATCATGCTTAGCATCAGAGGGGGAAAAAAAAGAAAAAAGGAAAGGTCTGGTGTACTACCATCTGCTAGTCTGGCTGGGCCTGTAGGGAGAAACCCACAGCAAAGGGAAATGTGCTTTCTCCCTCCCACAGCAGTTCCCTGGGTTTGAAATTTGGGGGTGGGATAGAGTGGGCTTTGCAGAGACGGGTGAGGAAAACACTTGAAAGTGAAAAGCTGGATGTACACAAACTGCAGGGAGCTTGGGTAAGAAGAGCTGTGTTACTCAAGGTGGTAGGGTTGTTTGGCAAGCTTTGACGTGGATGGACTCTTCTCTTGTCCTCCGGCCCCACTGACTGAGCATCGGCAGCTCTCTGGTGGTAGGCAAAATATAACAGACTTCCAGCAACTCAGCAGTGCTGAGACCTGCTTGTTTTATTTCTCCAGTACTCTTTCATTTAATTTTCTTCTGTATTCCTTTCAGTTTTGCTACTGGTTAGGGTCACCATAGCCACACAATGGCCTTAGGGAAATTAAGCACATAAATTGTGAAACAAAGACACATTTAGCTATATCTTCCACTGTATGATACTTTCACATGTTTCAGCTTCATCAGAAGTGCTGATGCTCATAACCTTAAGATTTTTGAAAGGTCTAATTTTAGAAAATTAGTCTTAATTTGTTATTGAGTTTGTTGCAAGGAAAGTTTTTCTTAGCCATGTTGTTTAAAACATTTTCATTTCACAAGCTTTTGCCCAAACATTTTCTTTTCCCTTTCTGATTTTTTTTTTTTTTTGATAAAAAAAAAAAGTGCTGATGGATCAGTGGATTGAAGTACATCTTGTATTGAGTTCACCTCTCTAGCTTGGAATGCATTTGTAATAGATTGTCAGGTTGGGGACCCTGGACACATTTGTGACCCTGCTACAAGATGGGAAGACATCATGCATTACATAAGGGTGCTGTCTCCAAAAACCACAGTAGACTCTCATCAGGAGTCCTTGTTCTTTCACAAAAGTGTGTGCTGTGACACTGGACTAGGAAGAAATATAGGGAGTAGAAGCACAGGTTGATGTTTGCTTTCTGAGGGATCACACGGGGTGTGCTGAGCACCTGTTACAGAGTGATAGGAAGAATATAACACACGGCAGTGCTGTTGTGGAATCACAAAAAAATGAGCCAAACACATCTAACCCAGATATGTGAGGAAGGACAAAGTGAGAGGATAGAGTTAGGGGCTTGAGTTCATATCTGTAATTAATTTTTTGTCAGAAATGGGTGTGAAGCAGAGTTTGAACATTGCAAAGAGTAAAAGCATTATTTTTTTCAGTCTAGAAAGCAGGCAAGAGCCAGTCATATGTTAAGATTCATATCCGAGTTCAGATTTGCAACAGACCTTTGTCAGAAAAACACTAGGTGCTTGAATCTTCTTTTTGACCATTTCTCTCTTCTGACCAAAATAAAAGTATTGCCACCAGCTGAACTCATGTTACGTCCAACGTTTTTGTTTAAATTATATTCCCAACCGGATTAAAGTGATAACATAATTTACAATGCGGTAACCATCTGACATCATAAAACAATACCTCAGTCAGGATACTTTATCCCTTACTTGAGTCTCAGGACTGGTATCCCATGGAATAGAAGGGAAAGCATGGAAATCCCAGTGTTTCTGTCACTGCCAAAGTACCATTTATTTAAAGCCAGTTTGGAAAGGGCCCTTCACATAAGAAAATTAAGTGGAAAAGTTTTCTATAAACCACCCTCTTCATGCCAAAATTCATGCAAGTAGAATAAGTAGGAGTAAATTTCTAAACTTTGGCATCTTTTTTTAATTAAGGCTCTATTTTGTGAAAAATGTAAGAACCTCAGAAAAAGACATGATCATATTATTCCACAAAAATGGCTGTGTGGACACTACTTCCAAGAGAAAATGTATTATCCTGAGAAATTATGTAGAGGTGGCTGCTGCATTAATATACATGCATTTCACAGATAACTTTAGGAAAAATTAGCCTTATCCCAAAGGGACCATCACTAAACATAATTTATTCTGTCCTTTGCTATCTCCTGACTTGCCCTTGAGAAGACATTTCCCATTAAGCAAAAGAGCTTAGCTCATCTATGTTAGGTATCTGATGTTGACTATTCCCAGTAAAAGTCAACAAATTAATTTTAAAATCTCAGTATTGATTGGTAATCTGAACTTCAGCATCCCTATCCTTACATCTTTCTGAACAGTATAGAAAAAATTTAACCAAAACTGAATAAGTACAAAAAAGGGTAAGAAAGCAGGTTGTGAAAATATTGGATAGTACTTTCATTATACTTAATTTAGCTGAGGCTGTTCACTGGTTTGGTGACTTTTTAATTTATTTTATTTTGTGCCTAATAGGAACTGTGGCTGAAAATAATAATTCAATTATTATACCATTACAATAAGAACATTTATATTTTTCTTAATAGTAACATTTATAAGGCAGAGACAGTTTATGCTTATTGGTTAATTTGAAGTGATGAAAAGAAATTAATAGAAATCATCTGGTTTTTACAACTTAAGAAACTAAAATACAAAGAGTTCAAGTGGTCTTCCCAAGGTTTCACAGCAAATCCATACCAGAACCACAAATTATTCTTTATATTAGCCACAAACTGTAATGAAAAAAATGAAGATATGGTAAAAGGAGAATTCCAGTTTTCTTATCTGGGAAATACATAGAGTGATATCTGTGGTACATTTTGCTTCCTGGCCCAAATGTTGTTAGTCTTATGCAATTACACACACACCCCTCAACAAAAAAAACTCTCCACATGTATTCAAAAAATGAACACTCTTTTTAAACTTTTGAGGAAATTGCCCCAACAAACTATAAGCAGACAAGGAAAGAAAATCCTTAGTAATTTGTATTTACTAACTACTTTATAATGAGACTCTATCAACTTAAAAGTTATTGTCTTCACTTAAAATCTGGTGTGTATTTTTAGCCCTTCATATTTCTGTTGAAAGGAAGGACAGTATGCTGAATAGAGGTTGGAGCATGGTGATTACTCAGCCACCACTATTAAAAGCTTTGAAATACTATTTAACTGCAAGCATACACATAGCAGGGCAGGGGTCAGAGGCCAGAGCACATGTGAGGAAGATTTTGTGCACAAATATTGCACCACAGAAGTAGTTGTAGTGAGTCTATCCAAACTTATGTTGTCCTCTCTTCACATAGCTGGGAACCTAGGTTCACAGCCGAGCATTGGTAATGGGAGAAGCAAATACTGGTGCTTTAAATCTAACCATCCATTTTTCTAGTGAATTTGGTCCCATGTGTTTACATGTGGATAATAAGAAAGTTCTAATTAGAGGCACAGCACCTTTTGTCTTTTCATAAAAATAATGTTATGCATGGAAAACCTGCTAAATAACTATTTTCATCTCTGTAAGCAGACCTGTTTGCCACTTCTGCTGACTTCATAGAACAACCCCAAACATTTTGCTGTAAATACATTTTAAACTGGGAGAGGAGTTAAAGGAATTTTTCAGAAAGAATTAAACTCCTAATTATAAGGGACCAGCAGATGTTTTTCATCTCGTATCACCTTTCCAAAAAGTTATTTTCTGAAAGGAATGTATATGTTAAGATGGTGTTATATAAAGAAGCTTATTTTTCTTTTCCCACAAATTGCCATCTCTCTCCAAATTTGGTTTTATAACTATAGCCACAATTATGTTTTTAATGTGGATCTTCAACCCTCCCCCCCATAATAAGATTCTTTGTGCACCAAACTGTTTAAAATACAATATACTTACAAGGAAGACAAATTCATTTCATAACTGAGACATGTTACAGCTGGTTGGGAGTCTATTTACCTGATGGCTTAGATATTGACAAAAAGCTTTACTTGGTACATGATGTCTGTGTGTATCTCTCTAAAAAAATCAGTAGTATTAATGTCTGGATAATAGATGCTGTTCATAGTATCTGCCTCTGCACCTCAAATAGCAGGATGTTGGACTGGGTTTAATATAAGAATAGAAATCAAAGTAATTGTCTTGTGAGGTTGTGTCTACCTAGCTCACAGGTTTGAAAATCCCCAGGGTCTTAATATACTTTTTATCTTCTAGAATGGTTATGCACTCTCTGAACTCTCAAAATAATATATCAAATACCCAAGGCGCAACAGGCCCTAATCTGCATGAATACTAGCTGGAATTTTCTAAAAGCACTTTCATTAAAATTAAACAGTGACTTCTTTTACATTGATGGGTCTATGACTGATGGCTCTGGAATTCATGTCACAAATAAATGAATGGCCCTTCAACTATTTCATATGTACTTACAGACAGGCAAACGTGATATATTGCATCCACAGACATCTCAATGAACATAATCATGATATCACAATATATCATGTTACACTTGTATATGTTCGGGTCACATAATTTACCATCAGCAGTGTGAGGTTTAACAGGGTTGAATTATATGGATGCTGCATAGAACACTTTGGATGCATTATGCTGATGCTTTGGACTTTAAAATGTTAATATTGCAAATGAAAGGTACACTTTGTGTATCATAAATCTGAGTGTCTATTCTTCCTGTGTACTCAATAAATACACTTCTCATCAACTTTTAATTATGCTGTTTGCATTATTCTGTCCTGAAGAGGATAACACTCTGTAAATCATCCACTTCTAATGTACACTGCAGCATAAGTTTAGTTAATTAAACCATATATTTTATTAGTACTTGCACTTCCATCTTGTAAAACTGCTAGGAAAAAAAATAGAGAGAGGTTTTTATTTGTTACAGCTGAGTTTAAGATGGGATTACAAAAGTTTAGCAGAGTTAGATGTGCATATTGCTGTTGCCTGTAGCTTAGTCACAAATACCCACCCTCAGAAACTTACTGTCTACCTATTGCTATGAAAGTGGGAAGCATCTTGAACATGTTGATGTATGTTGATGTTCCCACAGAACCATTTCAGTGTATTTAAGGGCTGGCATAATCAGAACTGAATCAAGTATGGGCTTGTCCGTTTGTGCAGAATTTATAATGTTAAATCACCAAAGAGAGTTCCCTTGTAATGAAATTAATGGTAAGTGCAATTAGGAGATCCTTTTTACTCTTCTTAACTGAAAGTTTCCTCTTTTTTATTGAACCCAGTTTATCAAAATAGTTTCCATAAGCAGAGCCATTTTACAGTTCAGTGTAGGTGGAGTCATCCCAAGGGATGCCATGACATGAAAAACATTAATAAGATCCTGTATGACAAATAGTATGAGAAGTGTAAACACTTGCCATAGCATCTATAACCCTCTGAGGATTAAAGCCATTTTTGGGTAGAGTCCCTAGTATTTTCTGTTCAGATGAAATAAATACCTTAATTTGAACTTTGAGGTGAAAGTGCCTAGAGAAAGAATTTGACTTTGGGACTATTTCTGATTGTCATAAAGACACTTTCATACTGACAAAGATGATTCTGAACTAAAATACTGCAATGACTCAGCCTGTAACACCTCATCTTGAATGCCCAAATAAATTTTTTTCAGCAGGATTCTTTTGCAGAATGGTTTGAAATTAAAAATATATTCAGGATTCTCTTCATGAAAGCCAGATAAATTTGCTCTACCTACAGAGTTCAGAGCTATATAGTATGCTTAGTGGGAAATGCAACACTCCTGAATAAGAGGGAGCATTACATTTTATTCTGTAGATGTTATTTTCCAGATTTCAGAAGAGTATTTGGGAAAACGTCTCAATAAAATGGAAACCTCTTAACATTAAATTGTAATAGTTTTAATTGGAAGAAAAAATAAATAAAATGTAAAAAGACCTCTCAGAGAACAGCAAACCCAAGAGCATAGTGTTTAAGAAAGTTGTTAGTGTGGTGTAGAAATCAAATTATTAGGATAGAGCTTATGGACAGTTTTCCTCACTCTACATTTAAAGCTGACCTTTGACATGATTTCAGGTTCACTGATTACATACAAAATGTGAGACAGAAGTTAAAATGTAATCTTTTTCCTAAAAGTAAGAAGGAAAGGATGGAGCAATTTTCAGACCTGTGTCACAAGGAGATCAAGAGTAATCACTTGAAATGTGTTCATTTTGTGTACCCATGCCCTGCAGAGTGAAGGAGTAGAAGTATTTCTGTTGTATAAATGTAAAGCCACAGTCTCGTTAATCAAGTCCTCTTTAGCAGAAATAACTAGGTCTTGACTCACACATGATGTAATTAATACTCCTAATTTATTTGCACTTGAATTTGACAAGGACTTTGATATTAAGATTTTCATCTATGTTTCTTGACTACTGTCTGTGTTGTCATGTAGGATGGTTTCAATTAAAAATTAAACCAATGAAAAAGGGTCTTTTCAACTCAAAATTAACAGAACCATGTCCTTAAAAAAAGCAACATCTGCAAAAGAAGTTGAGGAGGCTTACTCCTTGATATTACTTCATAGTTGATACCGTCTTTTTAGGTCAGCCATTTCTTTTTGTTTCCTCTACATTTGACTTTCACACATATTAAAGAAAGTTAGATATTAGTGTAAGGTATACTGTGATAGGGAGTATTTCTGCTCATTTTTTCTCTTTTGACAAAATTGCCTCAACACCCTTTGTTACATGGTAAGTCATGGCCTGGCCCTGCGGCTTAAAACACAGAGACATTAGCAGGGTTCTTCCACACTTGTTTGAATTTTTGCACAAAATGTGTTTATTTTTATTTTATATGGTGTCTTGAAGACAGGAGGACACAGAAGGAAAGAGAAGAGAAAGCTATAGTTGTTAGCCAGCAAAGGCACTTAGAAAATTGGTAAGCTTTAGGGAAGCTTTTAAATGCCTATAAGGAACTGCAACTCCCTAGGAATGTGGGCAGGATTGGTTTAGTTGAAACAGTGTAGGAAGGACCTTTTTTTAAGAACAAAAAAAAAAAGCTCCTTTGTCTCTTTGCTACTGCTGAGGCAATTAAGAACCCTGTATACTTCTTATGCCCCTCAGGGCAACCGTGTTTTGTTGACAGAATGGACTCTTCTGTAACCCCAGCACCCCCTGTGCTGTGGCTAACATCAGCCTGGCCTGCAGCTCTGAATCAGCAGCTCTGGCTTGAAACCCAAGCAGCAGAGCTGCAGCTTGCTGCAGACTGTGACATTTACTCACATTATTATCCCCAGCCAGGGAGGGAGGATCTGCTCTTTCTGTGACTCTGCCTCTGGAATGGATGCCAGCTGGCCAGGGCCAGTGGGGAAGTTCTCCAGTCCCAGGGCACCTCCTGCTTTGGTTCTGTGTGTAGGGCAGCTATGACAGGGCTGGTGATCCCCAAGTGCAGGTTGCAGACTGAAGTAAGCTGATGTTTGGAGACAAACCTCTGCAGAGCAGCCCCATTTCCTCTCTCATCAATATTTACCAGTTCTGTTCCATCTTCAGGGGTCTTTCCAATATGTTTTAAATATATTTTCCTTCTGCAGAGTGCAAGTATTTGAAATTCTTCAAGAAAAGTGATTTCTTTCATAAAGTGACTGAGACAACTTGAAATGCCAGAGTTTTGCTCAGACTAATGACAACCAGCAAGGTCTGCTGGGACTGTGCTGGGCCATGGAGAAGGCTCAGCAAGCCCTGCGATCTCTGCCTGCAGGGAGCACCAGGCTTCACTCCGAGCACAAAGGCTCAGGGTTACCACTGACATTTTCCCTCTATCATTCCTGCACACACATATGAGTACATTCATTATTTGTATCAGCAGAACTGGGATTTGGGGAGCTGGGGAAAGTGAGACTAAGGAGTTAAATCCTAATGGGGGTTTCAGGGCCTCAGCTGGAAAATCTCCACAAGCTTGGAGCAATCAAATGCAGCTGAGGCCAATTTAAAACAAAACAAAACAACATCAACAAAAATCTATCTGTTCTCATGGCAGGGGGATTTGCAGAGCTGTTGCTGAACAATAGCTCTCAGGGTATAAAAGACTTGCTCGGAAGTTACCCCCTTTTAAGCACGTTAAGGTATGTGGTGGGTAGGGTGTCTGCATGTGCGAGCATGTGTGAGCAAAAGACGGGTGTTTGTTTGAATAAGAAACCCAAAAATAAACATGTAACATCAGAGAAGTCTTTCACTGTTTAGACAGAGTGCTATCTGATATTTCATACAGTGGTTATTTTCTGGCCCTGCCATTAAACCTGCATGATGAGTGAGAACAAAATCTCTGTCTTTTTTTTGTTTCCCAGAAGATGTATTTTTCTCTGACCAGTAAAGCATTCTTGTTTCATATTAGGTTTGTTCAGGATGTTGAAATTCAGATTTATTTTTTTTTTAATTTGCTAATTAAACTTATAAATTTTGCAACTAACTCAGAATTGCATTTAGTAGCTTTCTCATGAGTTTTTGCAGTATTTAGGATTTGACATTTGGTAGGTTGATATCAGTTGTGTAAATCCATAGATATGTGTTGGTTTTGGTTTTTTTTCTGCTAACTGTATCTACAAAACTAAAATATTTATATAATTATTTATGGCTAAGTGCCTTTTAATCCTCAGTGCTATACTTTAAAGTTTGCCATTCCTGCTTGCACTACTGTCAATCGACTGATTTGTTAGATTTATGTAAAGTAAGTAGTAAATCTTATCACTAAATTTTAATTGCTCCTTTTAGAAGTTTAAAAAAGTTTCAGCCTTTTTTTTTTTTTGCAGGGAAGAGGCTTGGATTTTTTTACATTTGCTTCCCTTTTTCTCTGCTTCCAGGTAGGATATGATAAGTCTCGAGTGAGTATATTACCAATTGTATCACATAATCTTTCATGAACTTAAAATGCCCTGCATATATCATGTGTCATTGCAGAAGAGAATTCAAATTTGAATATCATAGTAATTGTACTTTACAGAAATCTACCTTCCTGATAAAATTAATATGAAAATTTGTATTCTTTCTCTTTCTATTTTTCTTTGTTTGTTTTTGTTTTAAGGAAAACCTCATACTATATTCATTCAAAGCTTTCTGAAGCTTTGTTTTTCCCTAGAAGATGTCCTAGATTTTATTCTTTAATGTTGTCCCTGATTTATTGGATGTCCATGTTTCCCTGGATAGTACCATCTTTTGAGTTATACATCATCGGAGTGACTCATTCCGATGATGTATTGCATTAATACATCATCAAAGCGCCTTGCTCTGCTGTTGCACTAATGATATGTTAGTATAATACATCATCAGAGTGAACTACACTGATGATGTATTACTCAGATGGTGATGGCATTCTGTGAAGAAAAGGTTGAGGAGCAGGTTCAATACAGTCACAGGAGAAAAATTAGTCAATACAGAGTATAACTGTTTCTCCAGTAGTGATGCTGATGCTAAATTAGCACCATAGCCCCTGATCTGTACCCTTGCAGAAACACTGAGACATGCATTATCCCCGAAAGAGGAATGAATTCAGAACACTCCGCTAAAGGATTTTACAGAAGAGAGGAGAGGTGTAACCATACATATCACTGGAAAGCTAAAGGTTATATATATAGCTATAATTACTGGCTACTGAGAGATGGAATGAATCAAATGGGGCCAAAATAAGACCAAAGTGTAGATATGTTCAGTAGCTGCCTCTCTGGTGGAGAATGTGACACACAGGGAGATAGAGATTTAAGGGCTATAAATATGCTGTCTGAATTAAAACAGCTGCCACTTAGAAACCCCAAGCAGGGATATTTAAGTATTCTGAGGCATGTAGGAAGTCTATGGTATAGTTGGCTTTTTTTAACTTTAAATTAGATACGTTTTTAGTCATGCTATGTCACAGGCAGAACACCACTGTCTCAGTGCTGTGTGCTCTCTCATGTTCTCCAGGTGTGCTCAGTAACAGACAAATTTCTAAGTGTGCACAGCTGATACGCATAGAAACAGGTGTTAAAACTTATGGTGCTCAAGCTCCTTAAAATTGTGGTTTTCAGAGATTAGAAGGACAACATAGTGAATGTGCATGTATGGCTGGAAATCATGCAGAGTCAGACTTATGTTATGCTGATATATTTGTAAAAGTGACACTTTATATAAGTCACACTTAATTTCTGTTACTTGTGTATATCCATCTCTTAGTTTGATCTCGGGAAGGAGGTTCTGGCATAGCTACCTTCTGAGAAAGGTACCTCCCAGAAAGGTGGAGGTGAAAATAATGTTAAAATAAAACCTGTCAAGCTTGTAGAGAAGAGAGAGAAGGTATTATTCCCAGATTTATTTATCTAATACAAGGGATGGGCTGTAACATACTTGTCTATATGAGGACAAAAAATACGGGTACAAGTGTTGGGGCATGGTGTTCATGTCCCTGCAGATCTTGCTTTTCCACCTTCTCCCTCATCCTGTTAATTCCTAATTCCCTTCATTTTTGGTAGCTATTTTTCAAGATAGGTTTAATGCTCCACCATTCTCCATACCCCTCCATTCCTGCCCTGCCCCACCTGCAGGGCCAGGGCGGGCCTGGCCTTTCTCTGGGATGTGTGGGAGCTCCAGGACCCTTTTGCAGAAGGGTCTGTGCACAGCTTGTTGGTGCTTTCCTTGCCCCAGAACTGTATTTTTGCTGGTCTAGCAACACGATCAACTCCCAGTCTGGGTCATTTTCATCTCCAAAACTGGGGGAGAAATTTCCTTTGTATTCATGGATTCCCCTCTACTATCCTACACTCACCATTGCCCTCATAGTCTTCTTGATGCCAGACAAAAAAAAAAAAAAAAAAAAAAAAAAAAAAAAAGCCAAAATCCCAAGAAGCAGCCAAAGCTGTTTTGTGTACCCAGTCAATTTGAAGAGCAGTGATGCAATGAGGGCAGTGCCATGAGTGGTCTGTGGGTCTGTCCTCCTGACTGCAGGAAGGGAACACTCCTGCCTGTCTCAGCAGCCTCCTTACAAAACTTTCTGAGGACTCCTACTTCTGGCTCTTTCATGCTGTATTCTATAAGCTCCCAAACCAGTCCTTCTTTCTTCCATTTCTCTTCTGATCATCTCTCTTCAACAACTTGCAGAAAGAGAGGGTAAGAGAGGGTTAAAATACTCTTTTGTTCTCTCTCTCTGTCTTTTATTCTCCTATTCCTTTTCTTCTATTCCATTTGTTTCCTGCTTCCATTCCAGCTTTCCTTGTATAGGCGATTGCTTTAGAATTGTATTATGTGGTCAAGATACACTTTAGATATAAGTTAGCTTTGAAAAGAAATCTTATTTTTCCCATTCTTAAAAACGTCACAATGCTTTGTGGCGATATTCCCAAGATATTTATCAATGCAGCAAGTAATTGTTTCTCATTATTTTCAAATATTGCTAGGCTCTGCTCTCAGGAACTGAAATCACTTTCAAGCTTTTATTTGGAAATGAATACTTGAGAGCTACTCAATATTTCTATCACTACCGCAGATATTTTCATAACGTTGCTTTCATGATCCTTTAGAGTCTCTTTATAAAAACAGAACAATAGACAAGATTTTAAAAAGAAAATCAGGAAATTAGTGAACTTATTTTTTATTTGGATTTCTGATATCACTTTTAGACAAAATAAATTTGATGGTGTTCCATAAGGTGCAGTAGAAACATTTTAAATTTTTTTTCAGTAATATTTTCAGCATTCAGATTTAGTATCTGATTCATCATTTTCTGTTTCTGGATTTGCACTAAATTTATTTAGAAAAATTGCAGATGTCATGAAAAGTAACCAGGTTCCCACTAGATATGTATAAAGTATTACTTCTGTATCCTAATTAGTGGTAATGACTTTTAATAATGCAAGAACTAGAATGTACCCTTTGGGTTTGGACAAACTAAACCTTAGTTTTTAATGTGGCTCATACATGTGTTTTGTTTAATCTAAAGCAATCTGCCATAACACAGGACAAAACAAGATGTTCTAATTTTCTATAAATAAAGCTTGCTTTGGTCAAGATAGAAACTGCCAATTGCAGAAATACACACGTTGTTCATAATTTATAAACAATAAACACTTCTTTTGGCAGGCTGCCATGCAGCTCCTTTCTGCTCAAAGTCTAAACTGTGAAAGAGAAATGATGTGAAAGTTACAAATGGAATGGCTGAGGAACCTGGCAGGGTTTGAAGTGATATTGGTGCCAATCCAAATCCATGCTAGACTCTGCTAGGACAGGCCAGTTCAAAGATGTAGTACAACTTACTGGAAGTAGCTATATCAATGAAATGTCAAGTGAAATATATATATAGTAGTCTAATTGCCATGTGGTAATGACAGAATATTGCTGAGGCTTTTCTCATTCCTGCCTTTCATATTGTGGCAGCGATGCAGATAAGCAGTTGTGCATCTGGATTTCAAATGGTTGAAACTTCAGTTAGCTTTGTGTTTATAAGGGTGATGTTGGATAAAATAAACCTTTTTGGGAGAAAGTCTGGAGAGATTTAGGCATCAGATGAGCCATAACTAGCAAATTGTTGGATGCTTTTTGCTTTGAACTTGAAAATGGCCCCTTTGAAGCAATTTTCTTTCCATCTCCATTCTACTCTGCAGTGCCTCATTAAAGCTTTAGCATGGGATCACCTCTGGAGTTGTTTCCTTCTTCTCCTCCTCTCCCAATTAGCACAAAGGGGATATCCTACTGAGATGGGTGCTCCAGGCTGCCTCATGTCACGTGAATATCATGATCAGGCTTTTTATGGGAGCAGTGGATTGGTTTTCTTGTGCTAGTAATACAAACGCTTATTTCTTCCCACTGCTTCATGGGTGGGAAGCGGCTAAAACTTCAGACTATTTTATTTGTCCAAAGTCAGTCAGATTTGGGTGGGAGAATATTCTTTTGAAAATGTTTATAATTTTGTCAAGTGGTCAGCATGTCACTGCTCTCACAGCAATCTATATTGTTAGAGCTCTGCTCTAACAGGCTCTCATGTTTTCCTGACCTGGTTGGGTTTAAGCAGGCTCTAGAATTTCCTTGCCTAGTTCAAGAGTTTTCCTAGATGTATTTCCTATAGCCCATTGCTACAGTACAGTTATATATGTGCTTGACCTGTTTTTTCGACATGCACAATATGTGTTTGTCTCATCAGAAAGCACACATACAGTTTTGTGAAGCTCATATATTTAGTTAATTCCTTTTTAAGTGTTGATTTTCAGTGAATTAAGAATCTGAACATTATTTCTGTTCATTTGCAGGTCACCATCTCTATTCAGAATCAGTGCTCCTTTCTGATACGAGAGTCTGTGACTCTCCCCATCTGTAACTTAACCTCCTCTTCCTGTATAATTTATACAGTGAAATTGTAATTCTCCATTGATCCAAAATCAAAAAGCCCATTGATTTTTGTCATTCTGCTTTTTCAGAAATGCTTTGTTACACTGACTACAGGCCTGAGTTGAAGCTCACTGAAGTCAATGGATGTCTTTCAGCTAATTCTTGACAAGCACTGAATCAAGTTCTAAAATGCATCTTTCTACTACTACAAAAAAAAATCCAAAACAAACAAACAAACAAAAAAAAAACAACCAGCAAAACTTCTTCAGATCATCTGTAGAGGAATGCTGTAGGCAGAAGACCAAATCTGTGTGTATGCACGCATTGTCCCTCAGGGACATTCCCCTAGAATTGCAGACAGCAGTATAATAAATCAATTATCTGATTAAAACAAAAATAATTAATATGCAATTATGACAGATGTCAGGCCAATTAATATGTAAATATTCATAAACTACCTGACAAGTTGCACATATGCAAGTAGAAATCTTTAAATATGAACCCCCCACTGTGTTTGTTGAACATAAGGGCAGGATGTTTCTAATTTGGTTGGGGAAAATAGCAACATGTATTTCAAAATAATTTTGTTTTCATTTATCAAATACACATTCCCAAGAGTGAACAATGAGCTGTGATGTGTATAAACAAATAAAATCTTTATGTGTCTCAGCACTCCAAAACTTAAAATATTTGCTTAAAATTGGCAGAACAAATTTTAATCCAAGAGTCATTCAGTCTATAACATTAAAAAAAATGTATACTTGTTCAGTTAAGAAGCTGCAGTGGTTCACCAAGCTACCAGGTTTAACCAATCAATGACTCCTTAATTATTAACCTGGGTTAATGGGTATATCCCCATCAATCATTAACTTTTTCATTCATTGATTGGTTTGTCAATTCAATGCATATTAACCACCCATAGCCAGATTTACACATTAGCTACTTTTAAGGTAACCTAAATAAATTAATTTCTTTTCTGGGTTAATTATTAGCTAATTCCCTTGGTAATTTTTCACTAGTTTAATTTTTTTTTTTTACTTTGCATTCATTATCTAGTCTTCAGTTAATAATTGTAGAAACTATTTTCTCTGTTACTTTTTAATCAGACATCCCTTATTTACCACTAAATAACCCTATTGCTAGCATATATGTTACTAAATTTAGTTTATCTATGTATGGATCTCATCACCATGTGACAGTAAATTAGCCGTGCATTTGACAACTTTTTAAAATTTAACAGGCCAGTATCTGAGCTGGACTAAATTATGTCACTTTTCCTAATGCCCAACCTGTCAGAACAAAAATGCTACTCATGAATGGGTCATATTCAGTTTTTGAACAAAGCATGGACATAGTTATTTCTATGACTCTATTTTTTTGAGATGTCTAAGACTGAACATTTCCTCCAGCTTTGTTATAGTTGCAAAGGAGACTTCTGACACTGGTAAGTCCAAAACAATTTTTTTCAGCCAGAGATAACTTCCTTTAGAATATGTGGCAAGACAGAGGAATAAGAACTTTGTGAAATCTCCAGGATGAAAGCCTTAAAGAACAACTGTTCCATCAGGATTTTTCTCAGTATAGGTGAAGGGTAACTCTCATGGGTAATTCAATCTTTTTTACTCTTAATTTAGGAAATTTCATGATTGCATGGCTGGAGACCCATTCTGCTTTGCAACACACTGATGACAATTTCTTCATGTGTACAATATAAATCTTGCATAAACAGATATAACTAGAATTGGATACAAGTTCTCTATTAAAACTTTTCTCCAGGAACAGAATCTTTTCTAAGAGAGTAGCTATCAAAATATAGCTTTTGCATTGCAGCAGATATAAGCCCTACCAAAAAGTAGTACAAGTGCCCATAGGGTGAAGGTAAATGCTGGACCCCTGTGAGGTACCTGCTCTTCTGAAGCAATCAGTTTGATTGGTGCAATATGAAATGCTTTGCTGCTTCTAAATGGCTCTATTTTTCTTTAATAATTTTCCACTCCACCACCATTTTCCCCACATTATTTTCAAATTCCTTGTAGAAAAGGATGTTTCGATTATATTTTTTCTGTGGGGATGGATGAATTATTAACAGTGACGTTGCAGAGTCATTGTGGTTTCAAAACACTGGTTTTTATATTGAAGTTACAATTTGTTTTGTTTTGTTTTCAAACAAAATAGTATGTTTTAAATGGGGTAAAGATGATTTCCTAAAATAAGAAGAAAAAGACTTAAGATACTTGCTTTCAGAACTGGTGACTGATATGAGAACACAGAATGCAGCAGAAAATAAATGGAAGCATTTTATATGTTAAACTCAATTGTTTGTTATTTTATTATTTTATTTGTATATATTAATATTGACTCTACTGTATTTTTATAGAAAATATAAGAATGTCTATCGCTTGCTAGCAATTTAATCTATTTTAGATATATTTAAATAAATAGTAAAAATATTTTGAAAGTGCATCTATAGACATTAGAGAGAGTGAAACAGAGATAAATTTTATTTTCCTCCACAAAAATAAACCCAGAAATGTCTCTATAGAGTTTATACCTATTTTGGTATCAAAATTAATTATTGTAAATTTTTTTAGAAATTATTTTTGATGACAACTTCTTTTTTCCTTTGAGGATGTAGAGTAGGAGCACACTGTTCATTTCATGATGGATATTGAGAGAAGAATGTATTTTTAAAGTTTCATACTTTTAATGAATGTAATATAATAAGTTTTTAGACTTTCTAGTTTTTAGACCCTTTAGTTTCTCAAAGCAGAAGTTCCTTGTTCTGGTTTACATTAGTATCTACATCATGATGACTTCATCCTCTTTCATTGTACTTACTCTAGTAGGGAATACCCTCTTTCAGTCAGTGATATCACAGCAGGAAAATAGAAGGGAAAAGGTAGGTGTCAGATATGTCTGAGTTAATAAAAAGTCAAAGGAAACACCAGGCATGTAAAATCATTTTCTTGAGAAGCAAATTAATTTATTAAAAGTTAAGTGCACTCCAGGTTAGAAGAGCTTTTTTATTAGCGTCAGTTTGCTGATCTCTGTGCTTAGAGACCAAGACCTTTTCTCAATATGCAAGACTGAGTCCCTGGTCTTTGATAGAGAATGAGTATGTGACAGCAATTTGTGTAGCAAAAGGGTGACAGGAGACAGCAATTTTCCTGCCCTGGTATTTTCTTTGTGAGAGTTCAGAGTGGGTGTCTCGGTAAAAGACAAAGGGAATCCTTAGCCATTCTCAACTCAGAAATTAAGCAAGCTGTTTGGTTAAATAACTGGGACAATGGTGTCTACTTGCTTCAATTTAGTTGAAAAAGATTATTATGTTATAATTTATTTGCTTTTGGTTATTAAAGCCTTTTCCTAAATTATTCTGGGAAAGTTTTTCAAAAGAGCCAAAGTGACTGGGCACAAAGTAGTCCTGGATAACCTAAATACTTCAGAAAAGACTTGTGTGACGTTTATTACTTCTAAGCACAATGCTGCAGTGTATTAAGATGCTAAAAGTTATATATAGCAATTTGATAGTCTTATCTGGCACTGGTCTTTCATTTCTTAACATCTGGCTAATCTAAATGTGAAGTGTGGTATATACCTTCAACATGCAGCAGCAGTCCCATCCCCATCATCTGGGTGTGTGTTACACAGATCTTTGAAATGCTCAGGAGAGAAATCCCCAAATGCCTACATGTTAGCTATGGCTTCACCTCAGTGTCAAAGATATCTCTCAGCAGTAAAGAAAATCTGGTAGAGAACCTTCAAAACCATGCATGTCATTAAGTGCAGATCTAATGACTATGCAAGAAATTACTTTCATGGGCTTAAAGACATTTCTTTTTGAAGGTAAAACAAACCATGAAATTAGGAGATAACAAGGTTGAGATTTATACATTTAATCCCTTCTAGGCAAATCTCTGGATGAATTACAGTCAGAGGAAACTGTCTTAAGATAGCCAATAGAACTAGCAGAATATTAAAAAAAAAGGTATTTAGGAGCTAGCATAAAAAGGGGAGGAGGGGGGATAACTTTCTAAATAAGTCAGAAACTAATGAAATTACTTTAAAAATATGGCCTTTGGTTATGAAGATAAATCCAAAAACATTCCTATGTGCAAAAAGAGATAAATATTTGTATAAAAGAAATAAAAACAGAGAGGTGAATAAACAGACAAAAATCCAAACAAAAAGTGGATTCTGCAGTAGCTGAATGCATCAAAGAGCAAACTATAACCAGGTATTTAGAACTAAAATAGTTTGGTAGGTATTTGTTGCAATAATTCTTTTGCTATTTGCAAGTCACCTGCCAGCAGGTCCTTAATTCTTTTACCATGCAATTGTTTTAAAATAGTGTTTTGATTTTTTAGTGAAACCAGTTTGTCTAAAATAACACTTGTTTCAGATTTTTGCAACATCTTTTTTTATATTGTCAAGTTTTCTGTCTCTATGAAAAAAGCTTAGAACTTGGATATGAAGACGACTGGATCTGCACATGTCTTGAAAGGTAATTGTATGATGTTTGGTTCAAGAGAAAGAGAAGCTATAGACAAGAATTTCTTCTTACTAACTTAGTTTAACTGATATTTCAGGACCAGCTTCCTGTACCTACTGTTCCTTTACAACTCCAACATATCTGTCACTATTTCAATACTTTTCCTCTGGTAATTAATCTCCCCACACCATCCTGACATGTCATCGTTTATACTACATTATAAAATTTTTAAGCCAACAAATCTCATGACAGCTTTGATATCATAGACTTTCTATTTTATTCTTTCTTTACATATTCTTTTCACTTATATGATCTCAGGTATAAGCCAGTTTTCTCAATCTGTATTGGAAAATATAGCCTTAATTGTTAGTCTTGCTTTCCCAGATCCAGGAGATGGCCAAAGTGTAATTTCAGTATTGTCACAGGTGAGGACTAGAGGTAAAATGAGGAAATTAGCCTATTTGATTTGTATTATTCATATCTTTTAAAATGATGCTTGGATTTGCTATCAGGTGTCTCTGGTGTGCTATTGCACAAAATTATGGAATCTTAATTATGGATTTTGAACCACCAGAAGTTAAAATACTTAGTAATATATTCAGGTTTTTATTTTATCCTTATCTACAAGGCTTTATACATAACTTACGAACCAGTATTTTGTTTATCTCAGTATTTATTTCTTCCTTTAATAGTTGGCAGAAGAAATATCATATCACCCTAATCAAATAGTTTCTGGAGTTACAATAACATGAGAGCTTATACTGAGCATTGTTTCACTGGCAATACAGAGCTTCCATTTTTGATATTCCTTACTGACTGCAGAATGCTCTTCATGACAATTAAGATATTCACATACATACTTTTGAGTGCTTGATTTCACATATGAAAAGTCTCTATGATATTTGCCTCTAAATATAATAGGGAGTATAAAGATTATAAAAATCATTCTTCACTGATATCCTTCTCATGTTCCTTTAATTTCCAGGAACAATAAGATAAATATTATTTGCTTCCTTACAAAGGCAGATTATAGGAATAATAGAAGTATTATAAATTACTATATATATCATTAATACATATTGCATATAGATTTCTGTTGACTGTTCACTGAAGTATGCTCCGAAGTTTACTTTTATTTCATAATTGGTTTGTCTAAACAGGTATAGCTACAATTGAATAAAGAGCATCAAACTTGTAGTGGTGTACCTGATGACATATTTCCTTGGTGATTAGCTGCATCTGGAACAGAGGGCTTCTATGAAACTGAGTGTGTACAGCTGTTGCTATGCTAGCAAGTCTGAAAGTTTTCAGTCTTAAAATGTGTCACTTGAGAAGAGTAAGGTTTGGGTAAGGGAAGAGTAAGATTTAATTAATTAAATATTTAATAGTTAAATCAATTGAACTAGGAAGATTTTATATATCAAGTTGTGGTCAGATAGATAAAACAAAATGCCTGGCACCAGCAACCACACATGCAAGCCTGAGGGGAAAGCTGATGAGTATGGTTATTCTGACTGAAATTTGCTGCTAACACCAAAGTGTAAAAATACATTTTTGTTTTAAATTGAATTATTTTGATAATTTGGTCATTATTTACTTTTCTTTATGGGTCTATCTGAGAAAACTGATTAGAAAAATTCTATTGATGATTGCTTAAAGATTTTTTTAAAATTGCAGGTGAAAACTAAATACAGAGATTGGTCTACAATATGGCTGTAAGCTGTATTTGTTAAAGACTGTTAATGCTACAGTTTGCAATAATCAGATACAGAAATAAAAGGGCTACTATATTTTTGGACTGCAAGAGTGAGAGACAAAACTGAGCTAAGAGATGCTGCTCATTAATCCAGTTGCAAGTGAGTATCTCATCTTTTGGTTTTATGAATTCAAGGCAGACAGATATTGTGAACCCTTTCTATCCCATTCTTTCATGTATCTTTGGGTTCAGTGACCATTATTTTTTCTAATAAGATCAAAGAATTACACAGTAAATAGCTGTGTAGGGTGAATTTATATCCATTTCTCACAAATATTTTTGGGGGTAAAAAACTATATTCATTGAAATTAAAAAGATTTTCATTTCATTTCATATAAGGTATATTTGCTACCTTAAAGAACTGGCTATTTTCTAGACGCAACTTAAAAATAACCAAACTAAAACTGTCCTTGTTTTTTATTTTCTTTTTCAATACAAAAAACTATGAAAAATGTTATTAATATTAAAGGATTTGAAAAATATAAAGTGGAGTTATACTTTTAAACATTTTTCTCACATACTTCATTCCAATCTCTTTTTTTGCCTTTTTCAGGGAAAAATAATCTGTCTAACCTGAAACAGATTGCTTTGTCTGTATGGGAACTTCTGTAGATTTGATTAACACTACACTGTCAAGTCTTTGGGGTCAGGGCAGATTGTATTAGAAGCATGACAAGTAGTTAATGAATTTGCATTGACTAATCCATACAAAGCTAAAGATTTTTCTGTCAAGATTAATGTCCAAAAAGAGTAGGACACACTATTTGATACATTATCTTACACTGAATCATACTGTTATTGGACATAAGATTAAGGAACTATGTTATTTTGTCTTATTGCATAGCTATACAACTGGGTTTAGCTATGACACTGATGTATAGTCATTGCTTTAAGAATTCATTTAATCACCAGTAATGTCCTGCTGTAACTCCTCTGTATATGATGTGTGTACTGGCAATAACAGGGTCAGTTCCCACTCGTGCAAAATTCCCTTTCCAACTGTCCCTGCTGTGTAGCCTTTCCAAATGCAACTTGGACTCAGAGATGCTTGGTCCAAATTGTGATCCATGCCTTCAGTGTCAACTAAAGTGTCCAAAGACCTGGTGATCATACACTTTAAGCTTTCAGATGCTGTCTAGATGTAATGTGATTAAAAGATTTTCTGTTCTTTAAAATTCCAATGGTTTAACTGAAATGTATACTCAGTGATTCTGTGAAATCTCAAGAGGCAGAATTTGGTGAAAAGAACTCATGGAGTTCTTTTTCCAGAGAACTTAGGCATGCTATTCTTGTCAAAATGGTAGGAATAAATAGGTGAAACTCTAGGCCTTGAAGAAGGAAAAAGGATTAAGAAAGATGTCTCATCAAAATTCCAGAACCTGTGCAAAATAAGCAAGAGAATAAATGTAGCATCCTTCCTATAGGGGGGTGTCCATTTAAATACTGAATTAGAAATTACAGTCCACAGTAACAGTAATGAATGCAGGTAAAGTGCACCAGAGGAGAGAAATATTACAAAATATTCTCCTTGTGCAATTTTTTAAGGTGGCGATTTTTTTTTAGGAATAAACCATATAGAAGATTATTTTAAAAAAATGTATTGCAAATTCCAAGTTGACATCTTTGGTATATTCAGTTGTCTGTATTATATATAGGAAGGTCTATGTAAACAAAGCCAAATTCCTAAACAAATAAACTAAAATTATTACTGTGTTCAAATTAAATATCAAGGTAAAATATATTTCTTAGCAAGGAAAGAGGTCATTTGGCTATTTTCTGTTTGGTTAGATATAGAAGATAATACCTTGATCATTCTTTAAGAATATGTCTTAAGGAAGAACATGGAAGAACATCAATTATATTGATTACAGGATATCTTAATATTTGGAATGAAGATGCTGGATTTATAGCAGCTTAAATGGAAAAGGCAGTTCAGTAAATGGTCCAAAAGAATAGCATATTAGGATTTACTAGGGAAAGATTAGAAAGCAAACTGAGAAATTATAACACAGCTTTGCAAATCCCATTTATACCTGCAACATTAGCACTGGGTGGAGCACCAATTTTTTCAATTGAAAACAGGATGAAGTAGAAATTAGGAAAAAAAAGAATCATGCTCAACATGGATGGTGTAAGGGATGGAACCATTTCCATGTGAGCTAATAATTAACCAAGTGGGAATTTTCAATCTGTAATGAGAGAAATTAAAAGATGCGCAGAGAGAAGAACGCAAAAAAAGCTTGTTGTTCCAGATACAGAAAGATGAGTAGTTATCCACTGTCTATACCAACCTTAAACTAAAATTGCATCAAGTAATGGGTAAACAAAAATTGTTTCTATTCACAAAGAAAATCTAAGCTGTTAAACTTCTTTGCCCCAGGGCATTGTGACTGCTTACACTATATATGCTTTTTAAAAACTACCTGATAGAAAGAAATAAAAGTTCTCTAAATTCTATAGAGTCCAAGGATGATGCCTCTAGATCAGGGATTTTTTGGCAGTTGTATGAGTGTAATGGAAGATGTTTATGTTTTTTGGAGTATTTTGTGAGAACTGGTAGTGGACATCTAAAAAGTAGGTTCAGACAATATGAAAAGGTATCTATAATTATATCTTCTTCTTCTGTCTTGTTTCCCCCTTTTAGGAAATGTCTCCATCTTTATTCAGATATTTAAGTTGCTCTTTGGGAAATATTTTTTTTGTTTGAAGTCCAAGTCTAGTTCACTGCAATATAAATTCATTTCACAGGAAATGCTTAACATCTAAAAAGCTTCAGTGAGCTCCATGCTGCTTAATCATATCCGGAAGAATGATATGAAAATATAAGGGCTAAAAATTAGTTGATGAAAAATATTGGCCTATAAGATAAGAACTATGGAAGGTTGTAAATTAATATTTAGGGCATATACTTCAAAAATGGAGAGTGCTAAATATGATTTACCTTGCTAGCAAAGCTGTTGGCTGTGTGGATTACATTCATCATTATCACTTATTATAGCCACCTCAAGATGAATGGCACAGGCTGACACCAGCCATTTGGTTCCTGAGGTAAATATGACCATAGACTTCTCGTAAATAGTGCTAATTTCTGTCTCCAGCCTTCTTGGTTTTGATCAGCTCTCTGTTGTAAATACCGGGTTCCTAGTTCTATACCACTTGGTACATCCCAGTGCTTTTAAGTATTGTACTTAAGTGCTTTCACAGCTGCTGCAGCTTTTATATCTGTGTACACATCTCTGTAACTTGGATAAATCAAATGGCAACTATGTCTCCAGAGTGAACTTGACTGCTTCCATCACTCAAGAGTGTACTTACACTCTCTTATATGCATGTACTCTGTTTCTCTGGGCTGTTCATCCATGTCAAATGTTGTATCTCTTTATATTGTCTAAATTTCAGTGCTGGGGTTTTTGTTGTTTTACTCAATTTCATGTTTACTTCATGAAATCACTGTTTATGAACCTGTTCCTTCCTCTCAGATACTATCGCTATTTAGCCCCACAGACTGCCCATACAGGGGCAGATGGCTGTGGATATTTTAAATTCTTATTTTAGCTTATTTAAATGGAGGGAGGCAACGCAACACTTCTCAAAACTGCATTTGTTCTCCGGTTCCAGTCGCTGCAGCCACATGTTAGCTGACTCATCAGTATGAGCCATGACAAAACTGTAGCAATGCAGAGTGCTATCAGCTCGTCAGTAAATAAAGCCTGTCCTTCATAAGTCTTGTGGCTTTGCAGGTTGCTTTGTCGTTAGAAAAAAGCACCCTTATTAAGAAGCTACTGTGGTGCTGAAATAGACCACATCAGAGTAGGGGAATCTACTGGGAGTCTTTTAGCAATTACCTTGACAAAGATACAGCTATCATTTGCCATGGTCTCCTTTGCAAAGAAGCATGGGCAGTTCTTACCATGGAAACTGGGGAATTCATCAATACAAAAATACTAGAAAGTAGTATTTTTGTGTTGATCCCTAAAATCTTTCTTTGTTGTATTCCCTTACTAGTTTTGTTGTGTCAGATTTGCACCACAGAGGTTTAGGTCTGTTGTAAAATGGAGGAAAGCACAGAGGTCATAACATGTAAGGTGTGAGAAAATGATTCACACTGCAGTTTCTGTGTTTCAGGGTTCTCACCATGCTGGGTGCTTGCATAGTAACCCTCTGGGGAGCTGTGCATCAGTGTGCAAGGACAACATGTGCAAAGAGGCATGCAGGAAAGGAACCTTTAAAAGGTAACAGGCTTGTTTTCTGTTTTCAAGCATATATTCTCATCTATAAAGGTTATTAATGAATAACTGATACTGTATTGTTGGTATAATATTGAACTCTTAAAACATTAGAAGCATCAGAAGTGTCTGTGCACTTGTGGAAGTGCATGCACACACCGAGTGCGTGTGTTAAATGTGCTTGAGCGTTTTCTGCTGAGATTGCCAGCCAAAGAAAAGCACTGGAGAGGTTGTTGAATGCAAGCTGGTCTGGCTAATCTCCAGAGAGCTAGAATCAGTCTCTGGGTCACTGTTCAGCAAGAGATGAATACTTTCAGACTAAATTGATTTAAGACTGTCTTAAGGTCAGAGGCAGACAATTCTGTAGGCTTTGTGAACCATTCAAGCCCATTAACCAGAAGCAGTTTACACACTAAGGATTCATTTCTTTCCTTGGGATTTATTTAGCCAATGGGTCTCCATACCTGCAGCCAATGGTGAAGAAAAATACATGTGGAAGCTGTCCACA
This sequence comes from Taeniopygia guttata, assembly GCF_048771995.1. Classification (NCBI taxonomy): domain Eukaryota; kingdom Metazoa; phylum Chordata; class Aves; order Passeriformes; family Estrildidae; genus Taeniopygia; species Taeniopygia guttata. The sequence continues at coordinate 14,855,142 of NC_133031.1, read as the reverse complement.
TTTTTGAGACTTGCTGTCAAGTTAGATAAGGATTTTAGAGTACACACCACTGTTTGTTTGCATGCTCCAGAATTAGTGTTTCATGGCACTGTAATTTCTCAAATGAAAGAAGTGAAAGAATCCTGTGTTTACATGTACAGGATCCTTGCAAAGTGGCCTCTGAAACATTATGACTAAGTATCCTGAAGGGAAAAAAAAGGGAGACATATCTTCATGGCATGTCAAAAAGCTGCTGAGGATCATTCAAGAACTTTGCCTGATACAAACAGGGATGGTGAAGGAATAATTATTTTAAATTGAATTATGGGTTGTCAGACTGTTTTTATAGTTCAGTGAAGATCTTATCTTGCAACTAAATAACATTTTCAGTACTAGTTCATGAATATCATCAGAATGGATTTATTTCTGTGGGCTCAAATTCCTCTTAATCAGAAGGATTTTTGAAAAAAAAATCTTGATTTTATTATATTTCACCTTGCTTCAAAGGAGTTTTGTTTATAATAATTATTTAATGACTTGCTGAAGACCTTTAAATATACCATACATTCACTAGCTGTGGTATGCAGTCAGAGGGAATGCACACAAAAATATTGGTAGAAAATAATTATGTGGATTTGACCACTTGACAGCAAACTGTAATGAATCTAGTAAAAACTCCATTGTAGATCTTATTAGTGTTAAGATACATCGTAGCTTATGTTCAAGAGAGCAGAAGATGAATTCATAGTAGTGCTGTTTGAAGAAGCTGTGTTATTACAAGGATAAAATTTTTTAAAGTGAGTGTTTAATTATTTGCAGTTTTATTTTACTGTCTAAAACTAGGTGAGTTTTTTGGGTTTTTTTTCAGTGCTAAGTGATTGTGCTTGCTTGCATCATGGTTTAATTGCATGATTTTACTCTTCTTGTACATTATGAAAAAATGGTATTGCTAATCTAGACTGAGATTCTCCTGCTGTGTGCAACTTGTTGTACTTCATGTGAATAAGCCAGTGCAAGAGAAAGCTGTTTTGTGTTCTCCTTTCCTGATGAGATTTCAGTTCCAGAAAGTCAAAGTCAGAATCCCAAGTGCTTAAATTCACAACCTCTCACTTTGTGTACAGTTTCATCATAGAAGATTCAATTATCTTTTTATTAGACTCAGGTGTTTAAACCATAATTAACTTTTTAGAGCTAGGTACAGAATTAATGCAAACCCAGAAAACTAAAGAAAATATTGATTGTCTAGTGGAAGTCTATGATAGGTATGTGAATGTATACAAACATGGTGAACTTCTGTCTCAGATTAGTTGCTCTGGTACTGTCTGAATAGAGATTCAAAGGGGGAGTACATTTTTCTTGCTCCATTGTGGGAGCTAGCTGCTGCTTTTCATCAGTTCACACAAACTGCCAAAGCCAATGTCTGCCTTACCCTCCTTACACCTAATGCACTTGCTTTATAAACCCTGGGGATTGCACCAAGCTTTTATAACTGGCAGCATGGCATTGCAAAGGATGAAGGCAAGGCAAGAAAAAAAGATATTAAAGCTTCTGACTGGGACACCAGGACCATCACTCATCATCAGAGCTGTCCTTGTGAAATGTTGATACTTCCAGCAGTCCTTGGAAAGTCATACTTTGCCACTAAATGGAAAACAGCAATTATGCTCTGATGGATGTTCAAGATTACAGTATTTCTTATTCCCAACTTTTACAGCTTCAAATAAATATCTCCCTTGTTTCCCGCTGTCTTACTGCTCCCAAAGAGTGCATTCACGAGTGAAGAAGTCATAGACATGTGATAACTAGACTATCTGTGTAATGTCTTTTTCTACTACCATGAGAAGTCAATATTTCATTTACATTTCATTCCTCTGAAACCCCAATCTCCTTCGTGCTCTCCATTTTCTGAATTTTAGAATCAGTGGGTCTTTCCAACCTGTCCCTTTACCTTTGAACAAACTTCTCTTTGTCATATCCTGCTGCTTTTCCTTTCACAGTTGCTTATAATTCTAAATTGAAGCTTTTGTTTTTGTTTTGTGACTAAAACCTTATTGGAAAAATGCTACTTTCCTCTTAAAGACTACAGCTCATGCTACACACACACAATTTCCTGCTCTTTAGCCCATCCTTTGGCATTTTTCTACCTCAAGTTTACTGATTGCTCAAGGGAAAAAAGGTCAAGATGTAGTCATTTGAACACCTTATGTTTTCAGGTCCTGCTTATATTTCTGAGGGATTAGATAAAAATCATAGATGGGTGTAGGCTATGTGTTGTAGTTATTTATTAATCCTTAGATGCCTCCTTCTTAGGCCAGTATTGAGAGCCTTAAGAGGTCTCTGAATTCTGTATTTAATGCGTGAGAATTGTTTAGAATCTCATTATGGCACCTATAGCAGATACTCCAGAGTGGAAACACAGGAGTATAGGAAATTCAGAGAGGAATATGCATCCATTAGGAGCATACAAAACTTCAGAAAAATACCTGTATCTCTATAAGGAATGTAGAGTCTTAAATCCTTTCTAGGTTGTAAAGTAAGCACATGCCTTTAAATCTTCCCTTTGGGAAGATAGAGCTTCAAACCCACTATTTCCAACTCCACAGAGTTGATTGGTTCCCTATCAGGATCTTCCAATCCTTAGTCCTGTTTAGGAATTTCTGGCCTGCAGGTACCCTCCTGAGCTGAAGGAGGAACCACACATTCTCCACAAAACAATTAGAGATCAGTTCATGGACTCTGAAAATGATGCTTCAGTCCTGAAATTTATAGGTCACATAAGGCAGATGGTGTAAGGTTTCATTTCCAGAGCTCTGAAAGAAATATCATGTAGAGTGAGCAGGTAAAGAAGATTTTTGTGCTGATTGGTATGAAAAGTATTGAGTTATGAAAAACAAAAACAAAACCATAGATAAAAACCTTGATGGTTCTCTTCTAATTAATTAATTTGTTGAACTATTCAATTCCACAAGCCCTAGAAATTTTGATCCAACCAAAGAGTGCAAAAAGACATTTTTTTATCTCAAGGAGATCCCCTTTGTAGGCAAAGATTTGCTCTTAAATATTCCACAAGTTCAGATGAATAGGCTGTAGCTGCAATGGTGGTAGTTTGAAAATATTTACAGGAAAAAGCACTTCTGTGGCTGGCTTTTTCCCCCTCAACAAAAATAAAGCTTATTTTAAATCCCCACAAATGTGACAAGAAATAAGCATAAATTAATATGAACTCTAAAAATTTCTATAACACAGCTGGCAAATTTTCTCTTTTGGTATTGTAGCAACCTTTTCCAAATGTGTGTTTTTTTAGTGGTGATTTTCTCTTTATTCACTAGTTTTGCATCAGTGGATTATCTCCTGATTTATATTACTGAAAGTAAAAAGACTAATTTCTTATAAAAATTATTTTTCCACACTATTTTTCACTTTCCTGTTATTTTTATTTATTCCACATGGTATATTGTCCTTTTCAGTAATTTAAAAATTTCTCCTTCTTTTATCCTTACAAATGTATTTATCTACAGATGTCTCATTCATCCAGAGGCACTGCAAAAAATAGCTGGAAGACTTCTACACCTAAAAGCCCCTTCAATTTCCCTTTCCCACAAACAGTTAAAAGCCTAAGAAAAGACTAAGCAAAAATAAAATAAAATACTAGAAAAGATAGACAAATGGATCTCTGTAATGGTCTCTCAATATTTCCCAGATAATAGAGCTGTTAGATTCACATTAGATCATGCTTCCTCATTAGCAATCATTACAATCTGTCTGCTGTCATGAGATCATGTATTGAGAGTTCTTTTAATATGTATTTTTTAAGTCTACGTTGCTATCCATGTTTCTATTTCTATTCTTGCCTAGTAAGCAACATCCATTTCCCCCTTGTACTGCAGATTCCTTTAGCCTACTTTATTGACTTCATGCCTTTATCAGAATCAGCACAGCTTTTAATGTAACTAGTGAGCCTGTCATTAGGGACTTGATGGAAGCCTTCCTCAAATTGTAAATAAATTATACTTTATGTACAGCCATTATCATCTTTCTCTAGGGGTTTCAATGGCTCCAAGCTTTTGTGGTATAGACCATATCCCTTTAGGCAAGATATCCCTTCAGGATATTTCCCTTCAGGCATGATATGCTGGTTGTAGTCATTACAATATTACTTTGATTATTCTCTAAATTACCCCTCATTACTGTACATTTTCTTTGCTTTTCTCATTACAGATGTAAACATTGTGTGTCTGTTGTGTTTTCAGTCATCTTTCCATTCAACTTCTTAATATACAGCTTCTCTCTGAGATTTTTGATGGATTTGAAAAAAAAAGAAAAAATTGTTTCTCAACCATGTATGTCATGTCTAAAAATATGGGAATTCACAATATGGTTTCTTATTTAATTTAATGTGATTAAGTAAGTAATTAGTCACAATAGCATATTAAAAGGCATCTTTATGACTCTTTTGGGAAGTATTAATGAAAAGGTCTTGCTCTACATCTTGATTGTCAACTGATCTGGGCTCTGGCAAAACTATAATAAGAGAAGTAAATTCCAGAGGTGAAGGGCTTTTGCTAAGAATTTCATGTCAGCATCCCCTGACATTTATGTTTAGGGACTCAAGTGTTGCAGCTGACCCCAGCTGTCATGGTGGAACACAAGAGGAGAAGTAGGTTCCTTAATTACAGTCATTCAAAACCTTGCTGATGCTTACAAGTTCCCTGTTATGGTTCCCATTGGGCTACATGATTTCATGGGCATGAACACTATTGTCCATTACATCACATCCTATGGGAGCATGAGAGCATTTATTAGGGAGAACAGAATTTGTACAACAGCATCTTAATCTGACATATTCAGAAAGTTCTTATGACCTTAATGACTTCATTTTCAGGTTTTCTAACATTAGATGTATGCCCCTAGTATGCACACATAACAGTACAACACCATTTCTGTAAGTACACATCTGTAAAACAGAACCAGAACTCTTGAAGAGTCACAAAAATTTGAGTCTCCCATTAACAAGATCTTCATTCTTCAGTCCCCATAACAGTCAAGACCATTTGTGAGTGTGAAGTGTTCCTTTTATCATCTCTTTTCATAAACTCATAAGTTGATCTTCACTTCCAGCAGCCTTTTAACTCACTGTTTACAAATAATGCTATTTATATTCTATTTCCACAAGAGACATGGAACTCCTGGAGCAGGTCCAGCAGAGGGTGAGAAAGATGCTTAGGGTAAAAGTATCTCTCTTATGAGGATGGACTGAGGGAGCTGGGCCTGTTCAACCTCAAGAGGGGACAACTGAGAGGGGAATCTTACCAGTACCTCTAAGTATCTGAAGGGAGGATGTCAGAAAATGGAGCCAGGCTGTGCTCAGTGCTGCTGGGCAATGGGACAAGAGGTGATGCACAGGAGGTTCCACGCAAACGTGAAGAATTTCTCTAATATGTGAGTGACCACCCATCGGAACAGATTGCCCAGAGAGGCTGTGGATTCTCCCACACTGGAGATATTCAGGAGCAGTCTGGACACAATCCTGTGCTCTGGGATGGCCCCGCCTGAGCAGGGAGGTGGGACCAGATTCACCCCCTGTGGTCCCTTGCAACCTGGCCTCTTCTGTGATCCTATGATTTTTGCTAAGGCTATTTAAACCTGCAAAGTAAATTCCAATTTAAACCTCCAAAGTAAAAATTTTATTGAAGGCATATGCAAATATCCTCAAATTCTGCCTTCAAAATAAAGTATACTTTCTTTACACTGAACAAATAATTCTAGATTTACCCAACAAAGGTCTGAGGCTTTAATCTCCAGGACATTTATCTTGTTGAGATAAGTTATCATCCTTAAAGTATCAGTTGTGGCTTTGAAGGAATTATATACTACAGATTTTTTTAAATTAATTTTAGTATTGTAAATAGCAGCAATGCTTCAGCAAGAACTTTAGATAGGCATAATGTAAAACATCATGCCAAGAGATACAATGGTCACAAAACTCTACTCCAACAAACATTCTTTAGAACTTCCTTTGTTTTTAGTTTCTGTTTGATCTGAGAGGGGATACTTTAGCAATAATAGCAAGCTTTATTTATACTCAAATGTCAGAAAATCTATATATCTTTTCTCACTAATTCTTCTAGTTGATGATGGCAACATTTAAATTAAAATTAAATATTGTCTCATGACAGAGACAGTAATTGTCATCACTGATGATTATTAACTACTTGCCTAACAATCAGGAAATGACTAAATTCTGATGTTATCTATGTTTTTTCAAAACCTGAAAGAAATACTTCTTCCTAATTGTGTTTCAAAATCCATATAGCATCACAAATAAAAGTTTCTGTCTTCTAGAAGCTCATGCTTATTGGGAAAATATCACTTAATTTTAAGAAATCAACTTTCTTTCTTCAGTTGTTGGAATTTTATTTTTCAGAATGGTCTAACATCCCATCAGATTTAATTTGCATGTAGAAATAGATCATTTTACCTCATTATTTTTTGGCTAACTTGAAATGGAGTTTCAATCATCATATAAAATGAGAGAGCTCTTAGTCACATTTGGGAATTAATATATAAAATCCTTTCTTTCTCCAGTGTTCTTTCTCATGTGTGCATGTACTGTCAGATTACAAGTAATTCAAGATTAGTGAAACATGGTCAGCTTGATTAACAACCGACAATTAAATTATTCCCCTGTGGAAGACCTTAATACTCTTTAATTCTTGCTATTGGTTGTATAGAACTAGTACCATTACCCAGGCTGCCATCAGGGACACAGGGAAGAGTGTTAGATGTACTTTGTCAAACTCCAGCAGAGCATGGACACCATGGGCTGGGTACTGTAAACTCCTATGGCTCTATACAGAGAATCTTCTATACAAAGCATCAAATTAATAATATATGGTTATCTGTATCACTGGAAATTCCATGCTACAAAGTTAAATTTCTTCTGGAATAGCACATTTTTACTTTGCCTGAAAGCAAACTGCAGAGACTTATTGACATGTATGTGCTTTAACCCATTATGTAAAACTGAATTCTGATGTGAACCTTTTGTGCAAGATAAACTAAGCAAGAGTGCAATTGTCAACTGGTATGAAGAAATGCACAGTATAAAAACTAATATTGAAATAACTAAGGTAAGCATTGCACATATGATGATATATGATATACTAGTAATAAATTGTTTAGAGCCCAGAATGACAACTTTAAGAGGAAGTCTAAGCTTGTGTATTTCCTGTCTAAGGCTTGCTTTCACTGCAAATACTGGTGGAAATTCACCCTTAAAAGCTTGTCTTTTGCTATTTGAGACTGTGTGAGTGAGCCACTGTTTTAAAATTGTCACTGCCTTTTGAATAAAACCAGGATCAAGCGCTGAAATATTTAAATGTATTCTATATTTTCTAACTTGTGCAGTTACAGTTCAAAGCCTGCTAGATTTGAGACATAGTGATAAAAGTCTCTGTTGCGTGCAGCACGGCTATCACGGTGGCAGCACTGCAAACTTTCCCTGTCTCATCTGTCAGCCTCTGGAAGGCATGATGCTCAGCAGCTGATAAAGTGCTCTATGCTGAAACCAAAATTATGGGTTCTAATGAACCTCAGAAATGCTGCTGTCTTTGAAATGTGACTCCCTGTCCAGTGAGAATTGGGCAGTTTTCACAGTATTGAACAGCCACTGGATGATAATGACCTTCAATAGCTACAGCTTGGGGCTAGATTTGAGTTTGATACTAAGAGGTGAAAAGCTTTCAAACTCAGTACCAGTCCCTTGAGCTATTTAGTCCTTCCAATGACTTATGTCTTGGTAAACATAAATCCCCTTTGTCCTCATAATGCTTGTTGCTCTGCAGCAGGTTTTCTGCAGGCTTTGTATCATTTTTTTACTGTAGATTTTCTGTAGATTTGAACCCTATTCACATCATCTGATGTATGGTGTTAAAATGATGTTTTGTTTTAAAGTCCAGCAACATCAATTAACTGTGGCATTGCTGAGTTTTGAGACTCCAGTGAAAAGAATTTGGGCAGCTTCTTTGATTTCTTTGTCCTTTTCCTTGGTGCAATCTGAAGCTCAAGCTCAGTGGTTTGGTACATATTTCTCAGAAACCTTATGGGTTGCAGTCAAATCAGCTTTGTTACAAACGTTGTGGGTAAAAAGCATATCTTTAAGGAAATATGGGAATGAAAGGAATAAAGAAAGATAATCTCTCAGTTTTACTAAAAACTCAGATTTTCTCTTTAACATAGATAAAACATTCTGCCCAGGATTCTTCTTTCCTCCTCGTCACTTCTGTTTTCCTCTTGATTGAGTAGGTCAGTAATGTAAACTGATAAACTGCTGAGAAACATGATGTGGACATGAGGACTTTGATCAAGCTTATCATTTTAGAATGGCCTCAGGTGAAAAACACGTATACCTACATGCTTATACATGTTTGCTTTATACTGAATATTTGTTAAATATTTTCATGATAGCTGTAAAACAATAAGGTTCATACTGTAGTTGTGCATTTTGGGGAACATACTGTGTCACAGGGAATTCACATGAAAAGCTACAGCTCTAAAACATTTTTAAAGTAATGTTCTTCTTGACTATATCCTTTCTAGTGTAGCACCCACATGTGTAGTTTTTTCCCTTAAACATTTCCTTTGAAAATTTCTTTCAGTTGTGTTTTACTTTTTTATTTAAACCACTGGCTGATTATTATTGTATTTAGACCCTGTCTTGTCCCTGCATACTTAATCAAAATAGTGTCCTCTTACAAACAGATTAATTCAAATCCATTCAAATGTAGCTTGGCTTGGAATACATGTTTACAATGTACTTGGCTGTAAAGACCCTAGTAGACTACAAGCTTTATCAAACTAAGAATATAAAGCATAAAACCTTGTGTGCCTTTGTTGTTGTACTTTAATTCTGTTAATCGCCCTAGGTAAAGATTAGCTGCTGTTGTCAATTTAATTCAGCTTCAAACAAAGCAACAAGGTCACTTCTTTTTTTTTTTTCTTTTTTTTTTTAAGCAAACAGGATTGAGTTGTCATGTAGTTCTAATAGGCAGCACAGGGAATCATTAGTCCACCTCAGCTCTCTGACTGATGGGCATTTCACTTCAGTCATCTGACTGAGCACTAGTGGCCCAGTACTATTGACACCATGTCAGAGCTGAGAGAAGATGCCTTAATCGGCTCAGACACTCTCTGCATTGATTTGACAAGTTGCTGTAATGACCTTCTTGTTTTTCTGAAGGATTACTGTTTACCCAGGGAGGTGCTGCTGAAAGCATGTACTGCATTGTCATGGAAACTATTATTGTTGCATCTTGATCCCATTAATGCTCTGGTGTGTGACACTGATATGAGACACTGAATATTTCAAGTACATTCCACCTCAATAATGTTAATCACTGATGATTCATTAGACTTACAAAATTTACAGGTAGTTCTGTGTGGCTTGGCCAGCAGCAACAGAAGGGCTGTGGCTGCTTAGGGCACTTTCCTGCCTTGATTTGATATTTTATTGCCCAGGTAGCTTCTTTGCTTTGAAGGAAAAAAGGGCCACTGTTTATTTTGTTTGTTTTCTTTTCTAATTTTTGTTCTTTGAGTTAGGTAGCTTGCAAGTAATTTAGGATGATTCTGATTGAGGAAGGAAATAAGATAACCAAGATGGTGGGGGGGGGGGGGTGGGTGGAACCCTCATACTTGAGACATATATATCCATAAGGAAAAACAGTATTTTGGAGACAGGAGGGTTAGGTGATATATGGAACATTTTCTTCATCATGTTGAAAGCGTAGCAGCCTGTAACTAATATTTTTCCTCTCTTTCCTTGTAGCTTTAGGGTAATGGCAAGTGGAAGACATATCTCACAGCTCACAATTCTAAATTCTCACTTGCTCAGTGCAAGCATATTTTTCTCAGCCATTTCCCTCTTCTGTTTGGTATATTGAGTGTGTGATCTTTACTGTCTCTAGAAATTAGTTTCTTACTACACCACATTTGGTTGAAACAAGCATGGTTCCAGCAGTGATTTAGGCAAAAAAAAAGAGTGAAAAAGAGCCACTGATATGAAAGAAAAAATTCTAACAGGTTGGAAGACATGATACCTTGGAAAAGGTAGCATAGCAGGCTGTCTTGCAGGCTAGGTCTAATGATTAAGCTGCAACAGAAGTGGCTATTCTGACAAATTTGGGCAATTTCCTGTACATTGATTTTTGATGAGAAGAAAGGAGAATCTTCAAAGTTTTTTACGTGAAGAATCATCTTTCATACACAGCTTAGTAATTGGGAAATACTGTTTGAAAACATGTCAATACAGGCTGAGCTCTTACCTAGGGGCCATGGGCAGCAAATGAAACAATGGTGCTATAGAAGTAGCACTTTAGGAAAAAGGGTTTTTTTTGAAAAGTAAGAATTATTTCAGTTTTACTCTTCACTCTTCATCTGAAGTGTTGCAAGTCTACCCAGGTCTAGGATGTATTATATCATAAGAAATCTGACTGAAGATGTTGAAATCAGTGCTTAGCTGCAGTAGCTTACCATTTCTCTCCATTCAATCCGATACACCATCATCCAATCATCAGCTAATAGTTTAGTTTATTGACAGAAGTGTCTTATTGACTTTCTTGTTTAAACTAATAAATAATGAAATGCCTTTCACAGTGTTTGAGGAAGTAGTGAGTAATATTTCCATACACATTACAATCAGTTTTTTTCTGATCACAGAGTCATTAATATTTCTGCTTTGATTCTAAGTTATCTGAAGTATTGTCAGTGTCTTAGCACTTCATTCACAGTACAGGCTTCTGAATGCTCTTTGTGGCATTTGCCTTTGAGAAAGATGTGCAAAAAATTAGTCTTTGAGATATTTATATCTCAGAACACAAACTAGGAAGGTTTTCCAGTAACATCGTCTAGAACCAAAAATGCGACTGTCTAAGCTTTTTCCCACTGATTAACTATTTACTATGCTGTACTATGGTCAGAGATTATTATGGTTATGATTAACTTTCCCTTTCAATGGAGAGGACTAAATACTTCACAAATATAGAATATCCCAAATTATTTTCAGAAGAGGTATTCTTGAGAGTCAGAATACATGCTCCTGTATTTGCATTTAAAGTTATTTCTTGCTGGCCTCTGGGATCATTCCTAACATGTTGAAATGTTCACTTCATATTAATAATTTTTTTTTTTTGTTTAGAATTTGCTCTTTACCTGAGCCAGACTAATTTTATACAAAGAATTCTGGCTTAGAAAATATTTTTCAGGTTCACATTCTGAGCTATTTATTTATTTGCTTGCTTGGAACTCCCTATTCCTCTGTTGTGGCAATGAAAATTCTGGATAGTAGTTTAACATTACTTAGCAAGTGCAGTAATCTCTGGAATTAGTCCAGGTCTGACATGGCAAGGAAGCAATGCCTTCAGTTTTTGACTTTCAAAGGTGCAGAAATATACTTGGTTCTGTTACATAGAAGAAACTGTCTGATTGAGACCAAAAAAAATGTTCCTTCATCTTCTTCATTCAGGCCCATATACAGGCAGTTACTTTTTTACACAGAAGAGAAAACAGAGCCAGGAATTCTCCTTTTTGTTCCAAACAAACCTGCCATTCTCTTATGCTTAGTAAAAATACAACCTTAGGTTGTCAACATTAAATAATCAGGCATAAATACATATAATTAGTAGTATTCACAACTTTAACATTTTTTAGGTGTAAATCTTATGTATTCAGAAGGTATTTATGAGTGAGTTATATACATATTTCATGTATTAAATAAAATGTCTTTCTATACAAAGAAATCAGACAGGAAAAGACAAGAATATGTACTATATGTAAGTAGAAATGTTTGAAGTTGAAGGAGTATTATGTGGCACTCAGTTAAATAATATTAAAATTCCAGACACCAGAAAACATTCACTGTAAAACTGCTAGTAGACAGTATGTTTGCTGGTATATCCATATTACATTACCTGCAATTTAAATTAAAGACTGAGAAAATGTAGGATTATTGTATAAATTTGAATTGAAATGTATTTAAAAGTGAAAGCTCATCATATTGCAAAATACCTATATAGCATCAGGATGTTGATATAGCCAAGACAGATATGGCTTGCAGCCAAAGTGGCCCTTAATGGCACTGAAATTAGGAGTGTAATCACCTTTTTACATTTTTTTTTTCAATACATAGCTTTGAATGAGACCCTTTAGGCTAAAATAGAATATTTAGGCTTAATTTTATTTTATTTTTTATAGCTGATCTATGGAAAGTAGCCTTGGTCTTGTTCAAGAATTGAAGTGGATGTTTTTACATTTGGAAGAAGTTTTCCTGAATGCTAATTTTGTGGGACCTTAAAAATAAAGTAATTTTTGAGACCTTCTCTATTTAACTACTTGGTGCATTTTTTCTTTACTTTAGCAAAGCTGCAACATCTAATGGATAGTTGTTAATCTTTTTCACAATTGCTGTTCTAGTGCTAAGCATTCAATATCATCCTAGAAGACTCCTCCCTAATCAAATCAAGTCTTTAGGTTTTACAAGCCAAAAGTGAAAACTTTTGCAGGACGTTTTTTTCCCATTATGTTGGTCTTTTGTCCTTTTAAGAAAATCTTTATCCTTTTCAAAGATTCCTTTTTATTCTGTCTGGTTTTTATTCCTCTATGAACAATACGCATAGCTGTTGATGATTTATGCAAAATAGCTGAATTTAGAGACAAATTTTAAATTTGAGATCTGAAATGAAACTGCATTCTTTATACTTAAAGCCTGCCTCAACCTTTTCCTGGTCAGCTTTTATGTGATCTTCATAAGGGCTTGATATTCAGAAGAGGGAAGAAAGGGGGTATCTTTCCCATATAAACCAGCCAGCAGAGCTGTGCAACCGGCTGGCCCTAAGACTAGTTGGCATGGTTCTGCTCTATGCATTAAAGGACTTCATCATAATCTAAATCCAGTTTAACACACTGTTCACTGATTTTAAACACTCTTGCTTTACTCATTGAGCCTCTTAGAGAGCTGGTTCATACTCATACTTTGCATATTGTCTGCAGTTTTGGTCACCACTATATAAAAAGGTATTAAGCCAGTAAAATTTAAAAGAGGGCAATGAAAATGCTGAAGTGCCTTGAAATAAAGCCATGTGAGGAGTGGCTCAGGTCACTTGGTCTGTTCAGCCTGGAGGAGAGGAGACTGAGGGGAGACCTCAATGTGGTCTTCATCATCCTCATGAGGGGTAGACACTGATCTTTCCTCTCTGGTGATGAGTGAAAGGACTTGAGATAACATCCTGAAGCTGAGTCAGGCAAGGTTTAGGTTGGATATCAGGAAAAGGTTCTTCACCAGAGGGTGGCTGGGCACTGGAACAGCTCCCCAGGGCAGTGGGCACAGCACCAGCCTGGCAGAGCTCCAGCAGTATTTGGACAATGCTCTCAGGCACATGGTGTGACTCTTGGGGATGTCCTAGCAGGGCCAGAGGTTGGACTCAGTGATCCTTGGGGGTCCCTCCCAGCTCAGCACAGTCTGTGATTCTGAGATATGCTTGAATAGAATACAAGGATATGAAACCATCAAGTTTCTGCTGCAATTTTTAAACCAGTAGTTGTATGACTAGTGTTGTGTGGAAAGATTGTGCCTGGCAACTAAGGACTAAAATTTTAGAACTCTGTACTTCAAAATTATCTACTAAAGCTACCAACTGAAATTTCAGGAAGAATCTGCTGAAAAGAGGCAAGCTCCAGTAAAACAGCAATACAGAGTGTCCATTAAGCCTCCCTATTCAATTGTGGTATTTCTGTCCTTCACACAATCTTGCTGTTACTACATTTAAAATGACAGAAAAAAAACCCTGTTGAAGCATTTGATATTATTAAGTACAAAGTGTGAATTTTAAGGTTAGGCCAACAAAAAGATAAGACACTACATGGAAAGTAAGACAAGGTGGAAGTACACCAACTGCTGCCTTGAATCTGAATGAGTCTGGAAGAAGATGAGGTGATTTTTCCTACACTCAAGCTGTCTTCACTGAACATGAATTACAAGTCTTACACACACATGCACACACACAAAAGTTCAAAAAGTGTGTTCAAAAAATTAATTTTTTTTGAGACATGAGTCAGCTCTTGTATTGATTATGTGTTTTGCTTTTCATGGCTCAGCTTGCTATGTCTCAGCTCTGTCTTAGAATAGTCTTAGGCAGCTATTGTTATGCCATGTATTCATGGGGCTGTTCCAGCTCCCCAGGAACCCTTTCGAAGCATGATCAGGCATAAGATGTGCCAGGTTTTGTGCCATTATAAAAATGGTGAGAATGAAAAATAGGCCACTAGACACTAAGTCATTTCCCTTTGTGATGAGACATATTAGACCATATCTGCAGTCAGACTGTTGGAGGTTGGCTTCATGCAACTAAAATCAGATTGGACAAAGAATTTGTAAAATAATGAATAAGTTTTTACTGGTATGGCAGTGGGCAACTTATTGTAATTTTAGTAGTTATTTAAGATCATTATTTTCTTTTGCAATATGTAGTTTCACATGGCCAGAATATTCAACATAGCAAAGACAAGAAGGTTTTGCAAAATAAATTCCTTTTGTGGTATGTCCAGACTTGCATTAACTGGAATGAGTAGTTCCAATTTGAAGAGCTTCTTGATGCTGGCCAACTTCTGTAACAATTTTTTTTCATGTGAGACTGCAACAGTCACAATAGCTGCTGTCTCTTCTGGCAGGAATATACTTGCTTGCTGAAACCAGTACAATCACATTTCCAATCAGAATTTCCAAATGTTTGTCTGGTAGTCTTAAAAGATTCTTTAAGCCAAGATTAAAAATCTTATTAGTACTTCACCATATAGGAAATACAAATGTATGCCAGCTATGTCTTGTGCATAAAGTATTTCATTTAATTGGTTTGAAATTATCTTTTATGACATTTCTTCTTGTTTCTCTTAGCAGGGCACTAAATATTCTGAAATTAAAATCTGATCATTTTTCATTTTGCAGTTTGCCATTTTTTTTTTTTTTGTTTTCAAGTATCTTGTAGCTATCCAACTTTTTCAAACTGAATAACTATAAAATTTTTCCAGTTTTCATTAGATGTATGTCCCATCATGCTTCTCTCTATTTCCCCTTTGTAGATCTCTTCAATTCTGTTCTATTGTGCTTCTGATGAGGAAAAAACATAAGAATACTTCAAATGAGGGCATCCTATTGTGCAGCACAAAGAAGCCTCAGCTCTTCCAAATATTTTTTAGTCTGTCATTATTGTTATTCTATCTTAAATCTGCTTCACATAGTAGTTACAGAAAATAAGACTTTTTTAAAGTAGTTTCTGTTGAAGTCAGTTGGGAAAATATAAATCTGTTAGCAGTTAGCTGAAGATCCTGGAGGGTAAGAATATAAACATTATTCCTCTGAATTTTTAATTGAAAATTTAACTTTTCAAGCATAACTAAGAGTAGCTGGACAGTGGGTTGGGGTTTATTTTTGGTTGGTTGGCTTTCTAAGGAGAGGATAGACACAATTTATTGTTTGTGGCTCTACCTGATCTGCCATAATTAACATTGCAGTGGCAAATAATTTTAGGCAACCATAGGGAATGGACCTGGTTCTCCCTGTGCCATTCTGAATCATACATTATCCTTGCATAATAATTTATAGCAATAAAACATTATACTTTAATTACTATATAGAACTATATAGAATTTTATTTTTGTCTCTTTGCCATTTTTTGTTCCCCAAGTTTTTTGATTCCTACAGTACACTGTGTATTTTCCTTTAGTGTGGAGGCTGGTGGGTCAACAAGGAAGAATGTACAACACTCCCCTGGAGGAAAACCCCTCAAGCGATAACCACTATGTTAGGGTGACGAAAAAGGCTTCTCCCAGCATGCCTTGCTGTGACATGCAGATTTAATGTATCCCAATGGCCCTTTCCCCTTGCTCCACCCCTGTGCCCTCATCCCATTGGCCCTGGTGTTCTGCCCTGCCCCTTGAGATCCATATATAAACCCTGCTTTCTCTGCCTGAGTGGCTCTTCATCCCTGGGTCCCTTGAGGGAAGGAGCTCAATAAAGCTCTCCTTGGAACCCCACAGGAAGACCCTGTCTCTCCTTCTGCATCGCCCAGATCCCAGAAGAGCTGAAATCGCCCAGCGTGAGCACAGACGTGCTGTGCCCCCAAGGAGGTGTCACTTTCAGGACACTTCCTCAGGAAGGTTGCAGCACTCTAGACAACACCTGCCGTGACACTTTAGGTACATTTTTTCTTACGTGGAGGGAAGCACAAGCTTATTTACTCATAAAAATTTATGCAGGACTTTGTATCCAGCATCTGGGCTGAAGTTCAGCTCATCCTTTTATGTCACTGCCCTTCAAGCTTCTTTTCATTTGTTATTGGGGGAGTGCACTGTTGTTTTTAATTCAGCAGGACACCTATGAACTGTTTAGTTTTTTCCCACATTTGGTTGTTTAAACCTAAGTTATGACCATACCAACAGGTGTCCTGAAAGTGAACAGGAGTGGGCTCAGGAAAAAGCAGCTGTGTTCTGGTAGTTTCCAGCACACATGGTAGGTGTGAAATAGCTCAGAAACCTGGGTGATGGGAGCAGATGACAGTGTTTAAAGTTTATCAGAATATCTATAGCTGTGGCTATGGCTAAAGAGTAGGGAATCACATCGTTCTTTACCTTAAGACATACATATACATGTGTATATATATATATATGTGTGTGTGTGTATGTGTGTGTGTGTTTGTGTATACATACACAAACACAACATTTGTTCTTCAAGCAGGAATTCTCACGATACTCCTGACAGAACAATCTTCCAGGTTGACAAGGATATGCTGTAATTACTTTTTAAAGAAAGTTTAAGCATAATTCTTGAGGCAACATTCCTGACTTTCCTCTCTTGGGTCAGTGTGAACAACTAACAGGCACACCAAACTGAATATTAAGTCCAGAGTTTGATTTAAATTTGGGTAACACTTTGACTTTTTTTGTGGCGAGAAACTATGTTTTGTGATTTTTTTTTGTCTATGTCTATGCACCATCAATTTAGAAAACAGACATTTCCTTAGAATTTTATGATGGGCTTGTTGCATTTTCTTTTGGGGTGTAGCAGACTTTAAAATTTTTCTGTGTTCTACCACAAAGAGCAAAGAGTAGATACACCTGTCAGCGAGGAAAGGAAAAGGGCTTTTGCTGATACTGTTGTGCAGTTCACCACATTGTGTCATGGAAAATGTTATTTATTGATTGTGCTGACAGTGAGAGTAAATAGAGCTAAGTCTGTTTTACATTGCAGATGAGAATGTGTATCTCATAACTCCTAATGAACAATCTGACTTTGAATCACTTCTTCGTGTTTCTTTTCCCCATATAAACCAAACATGTTTTTCTATTTTATTATGTGAACATGAATTAAAACAGAAAGGAAATAAGAGACATTGATTTTATTGCATATTTTTTCAGCATGCAAGTCTTCTTTGACTTCTTAGTAAAAATTAACAACTACAAATTCCATTTCATCTGTGAACCCTGTTATAGATTGCATTATTAACTCAATTGACTGTAACAGTCAAGGCGATTACCATCTGTGATCTAAATATCTGTTTATATTGGAATGCAGCAAGTATTTCATTATTAATGCCATCTTATAAATCTGAATCTCATTTAGATGACAATCAGTTCACTTTATGACAACCAGAGTGTGTTCTAATTCTTGCTGGTGTTTGATCATTGTGTGCAAGTTGTAGACTCATTTGAAATGTTTCTGAATAAGGCATGTAGGTGTGCATTAATCTTGCACTTTCCTCAGTAGATCACGTGCCCATGATAGCTGTAAAATCATATACTAAAATATTCATGGCAAGTTTGTGTAAAGGGCTGTGCAATATTGTATTTTAATCAAAAGGAAAAAAGCATTTACTTTGAAGTAGTTGGAGTAACAGCTCCTGGATGTGATTTCTCAAAGCTGTGAAATACCCGTTGTAATTCACATAAACAATATTCAGACTAAGAGACTTGTGAAAGTTTTTTTATACATAAGGACAAACAAGTTGGTCCCTAGCTTCAGTCTTGTTCTTCTGTACTTTTAATAAATTTACAAATGCATATTTTGTGTTAGAGGGACTTTGTACTGCTATAACTTCCATTTCTGTTTGTCTGCCATGCTAAGATTTGTTTACAAAATCAAGTAGAATTAATATGGCTTGCAGGGCATTTACTGGTCTCTTTCCCTGATACCTTTGTAGAAAAGCCAAGAGACTGGGTAACTGCATGTTTCTTATAGTGGATGGAAGTCTCTCCACCTGGCAGTAGGTGTAGCCAATGGTGTTATGATTTCCTACCAGTGTCTTTGAAGCACTCTGTGGTGAAAAGTGATGCAGGGAGAAAGAGGATGCAATCATCATGCTTAAGTCTGAGAATTCGTTTCAGAAGACAAGCATCTAATAAATTTAATGTGAGTCCATGGAGGTCCTAGGCTGTACTAAAGCTTAATATTACATTTTTGTTACCTTCAGAAGTTTGTTTTAAGAAATCAAATTATTCTTTATTATTCTTCCCTAAAATATTTGCCAATTCTTTTTCACAACTCCTGTAATCTCTCAAATTTAGAATGGCACTGTAACAGGTTCAGCATTGTGTGTTCTGTAGTGAGGAAACCTGCTACCCCTTCCCCTCTAATGAGTCCAGAATTACCAGAGAGTCACATGAATAATGTATATAGACCAATTAAATGAAACTGCTATATTAGTTCTCATGGGATGTATCCAGTGAAGCAACAATCTTGTGGGCAGTGGCACTGTGTAATAACACCTGAAGGTAAGCACATGTAGCTATTTGTGATGTTTTGAATCCTATTAATTTATACCTTTTGTTCTCAAGCAAACTTAATTATTGTAATTCTAAATTATCAGTGCCTGAATTTATTTCTTTGCATTCCCTAAGGCTGTAAAATACAATACAGTGCTAAATTGCAATGAAGTGTAGCGATCCTGATTCATGTTGGATTCATTTAGGAGGTAGAAGTAAAAGTGCAAGTGAAAGTTTCTGACTGTGAAGACAGGTTGATTTGATATCTCCATTCCAATAATATTAATGTCTTGAAAACAATAGGCCCTTAAAGTTTTTACTGAAGTTGCTGCGGTCATGCAGGGAGGGTAAAACTTTTCCTCTGTGAATGTGACTCTTTCACTGGCTGTGAAATACTAGAGATCTGGAAAGCTGTGTCAGTCATGCCGCTGCAAGAGTGAAGTGAGCACAAATGCTGGGACACCCAGGTCACTGTAGCCTTGCCAGTACAGAAATAAATCAGTGCTGCCATATGACCCCAGTCCTGGACAGGTAATCCTGTTCAGCATAGCCTTACTTAACTGTGCAGATCCCCAAACTGCTAGGAACCTCTACCTATGCTCTTCATGAGCTTAAAACTGATAATCCACAAAATCAATTTGTTCTCTCCAGAAGACATCTTGAGATGAAAAACTGAAATTCAGGTTGCTTATACTTATTAAACCACATATGATGCATTTTTAGATGAGCCAGTGGACAGAACAGGCCAAGGTGGGATTTTCAAAGGTGCTTAATGCATTTAAGTAGCACAACTGACACTAAAAGTCTATGGGATTTACAAACTTAGAGGCCTCTGGCAGTTGATTAAAAAATGTAATTTCAACAGATAGTATTCTGGACTGTTTCTGGGGCTTATGTTCTGCTGATGCAGCTATCACCTGTTGTTGAGGACCTGCTGTTTCAGAGCTTCTGCAACTCTCATCCTTTATTTGCCTTTCCAGGCATTTCCATGGATCTCTGGAATTATACCATGCAATGCAATGCCCTCATCTCCCTCAGTCTTCCTTTGAAGAGATCCCATTTTAATGAAGAGAACACTATGTCTTTGATTAGGTTTATGATAAATGTAGCATGAACCTGGCCTTTGATTGCAGCTCCTGAATTAAACTAGAATTAAAAAAAAATTTTGCCTTTCATCATTATTGGGAGAAGTTTGCTGAAACTGAACATTAGCAAAGGGGAATTCTGTAATCTGTCTTTTTGTAGATGTTTTTTAAAGCATTGGACACCAAGCAAACTAATTTGTCAATATTTGGGTGAGTCACTGTGACATTGTTATACTTCAAGAAAAGGGAAGTTGGAATTATTCAGGCAAAGAACTACATTTATTAATTCCTTCTTCAAAAACAAAAAAAAACCAACCCTGCATACCTGCATTATTGAAACTTAAAACTTTATTCAAGTCCGTGAGTTGCTATCAGATAATCAGGCTACTCTCTTGTATATTACACTTATGGCTTTTGTCTGGTTGAACATCAGTTAAATTTCCATCCAATTTTCTTTACTGACTAGGTCAACAGAAGGTGTTTGGTTAAAATTCAATTTTCTTACATTCAAATTACATATCATATCATATGAAGGATATACAGACAAGCACAAAGGATATGGTGCAATGTATAAACTGTACTGTTGCACCATAAATGGCTTAAGCATCACACGCTGACATTAGTTTGTATTTTTAAAATAAGTTTGTATTTTTATTTTATGTTGACTTCCTTTTACAGTCCACTTTGTCAGAGTTCTAACACTGCTTCAGGTCTACCTATAGATGATACTGATGTAACAACTTTACCAATCAAAAACAGTTTTTATTTTTTTCCCACCAATTAACTTCTTTCAAAACTCAGAAAAGATAAATACAGTATTTATATGTAATAATTAGAAAGCCTTGTATAATGAAGCAAAAATTTTATGATTAATAAATAGCTGAATGTGAGTCTTATAGCCTGCTTAATTAATCACTGTACTGTAGAACCACTGCAATTTATATGTCAATCCAGACTCTTCTATGGAAGTAATTTGAATCAATTGCTAATGAAATTGAGAAATTTAGAAGCAGCTTCTTGACTTTCAATTGACAGGACTCATATTTAACTCAAGAAATGTGACAGTTAATGACAACAAATAAGCACTGTGAATTACTTGCCAGATCATATGAGAATTACAGCACCAACCTCGTGAAATAGCTTGTAGCTGATCAGTTGGAAAATAAACAGTGATAATGAAATATTTAGAAATCTATGATGCTGCTTAAAATATGTGAGATTCTGTCTGAAATAAAGAATTGATATAATCTTACAAATATAACAATACTTTGAGAATTCTCCTATATTGCCACATACGTAGATTTATCCTTACTGTTAAAACTGTAATCCTTTAGAAATCCTTTATTAAATCAATTACTTTAAACTGCCAAAGTATTTTCATGGCTAATTCTTCTTTTTTAATGTAATTAACATTTTCACTCTTACTCACTTACTTGAATTTAAATGATTCTACTGTTGAATTTGTCTCCTTAACTTTGCACTTCCAGCCACATTTTAATTAATTAAAACTTCATCCAGATAGAAAGAGACAGTTATTGTGTGCTAATGGAATATCAGTGGAAAGTGCACTAATCAATAATTAATTTAATTAAGGTGTATATGAGACAATATTGCTATATAATTAACTGAAAACCCCACAACACATGCATATTTAAATATTCATTAATAAGTTTGTTAGGAGTTTTAGATCACAGTGTTTTATGGATATACATGACGTATGAAATTAAAAGTATTTGCTAGAGAGATCCTGAAATACATGTTAAATTCAGTTCTTAATGATTTTGACAGTCATATCACAAATTTAGGCAACTGAAGCCCCAGTAAGAATGAGTGTGCCATCTTGGAGGTAAAATTTGCAGGAGATTCGTTTTAACCTTTGATAGATGTGTAAAAAACACTATGAGATGAAGTTACATGTGAGAAAACATACTCTATACAGGAAAAAATGTGATTTAGAAAAGGTCATGAATAATGGAAGTGTTTTTGTAATTCCACAACTAAAGCTGGATCATTCCACTAACATGATGTTCAGACACCCTACTTATTATGAACTCTGTTCTGTTAATATTGATGAAGTTACTCATTTGCTCATTGTGAATAACTTTTCATAAGAATTTACCAATGAATATGCTATTTAAATGTGCTGCTGATTTGATACGTTTGCTGAACTTTTGAATTCCCGATAAATAATACTGTCATGTTTCCTCTGTGCTCAAAATTCATTACAGTTTGTGTAATTAATGATTATTGGACCAAAGAGTGACTATTTTTAGCAGGGTATTTCAAATCCATAGTTTTATAATTTACAAGACAATCTCTTCTTTGAAAATCCTAATCGTATTCTATCTACCAGATGTTCTGCACAAAAGTTTGACTTTATAAAGGACTTTTAAAACTGAGTATGAATCTGACTCACAGACTGAGAGTAAGTTAAAACTTCAATATTGTTCATTGGCAATGAAGAATTTTAGAAGTTAAGTAATTGTCATGAAGAATTGGGGTGCTTTTATTAATGGAGTCCAGCCAGATCTGGCAGATGGAAGACAGAGACATAGGATGCTGAAGTTTTGGAGAAAGACTAGACAAGTACCTTACAGTAGCTGGCTAATTTTAAATGGCTTATATTTTCAAGATTAATTTTCATCTATGTTGCTTACATATTCAGTATATGGTTGGAGGTAATTTAAGGTAATAACAGCTGAGATTTTTTTTTCCGTTTATTTCATATTGATATAATAGCTTGAAAAGCTAATAATCTTAATTCTATGGCCAGCTTCTTTGAATCAGTATGCCCTTTAATTTTACGATTCTTTTTTTTTTTTTTACATATTTAGCAGTATAGTTTTTGTGTTGGCATCATAAAGCCATATTTTACATAACCATTCATTAATAAGTGCTATTATATATCAAGGGATGGTTATTTACATAGAGCCACATGTATACTGTGAAAAAATGTATTGGTCTTCTTTTCTACACTGTGTAAAAGGAAAGATTGTGAGCGTTCTATTTCAGAATGGTATATATTAATTATACATTATTTATTCTGCATACTTTATTTTTACAAATTGTTTGAGCAATTTCTCGCCCAGCTCCTCTCCACTTTGTTAAATTACAGGTTTCAAACACTGGTCAGTACTTCCCCAGAAAGCTGTTAATCACAATGTTAGTTAAGACTGATTTCAAAATATATTTTTCAGAACCTCAAATTCCTATTCAGTTTCTACATTGCTCCCTCGACAGCTGAGCCTGTTATTTAAAATAGGAAGTAACACTGGAAATTATCACAATATTATAACTTCACAGTGGAAATTGAAGAACCAACACAGAGAGCTGTTTTCTGACTTTTGTTGGAGCTCATGCCTGTGAAACTCAGGTACGATCTCAGAACATGGGTCCATGAAGACCACATCCAAAAAGGAGATCTTTGTCACGCTGTCAGGTCTGCTGAGCAACCAAGTCCCAGACACAGCCCTCTCCTGGTAAATTCAGGGCTTCTGGTAAACTCCTGCCTGGGATGTGGGG
This sequence comes from Taeniopygia guttata, assembly GCF_048771995.1. Taxonomy (NCBI): domain Eukaryota; kingdom Metazoa; phylum Chordata; class Aves; order Passeriformes; family Estrildidae; genus Taeniopygia; species Taeniopygia guttata. The sequence goes on along the minus strand of NC_133031.1, from coordinate 14,831,752 downwards.
ACATCTTCCCAAGTAACTGCTCTCCCAAATTTCAGTCCCCATGGCATCCAGCATTGTCCTCAGTATCAAATACTTGCATTTTAAGAATGTTTCTCTTGCTCAGTTCTGTTAAACTCCAGCTTGCCTATTTTAAGGTCTTCATTCAGTAGTAATTGCAACTCTTTTACACATAGTTAATTTTTCACCTCAAATACAGGGTGTTTTCCTCGGCAAGATGTCTCAAAATGCTGCACATACTGCCTTGGTACAAAAAAAAAAAAAATCTTTCTATCTACAGAGAAAGCAATCTTTGAGCACTCTTGGCTCTAATGGCCCTCAGTGAGAGAGGGAACTCAGATGTCACCTGAAATCCATCTAATAGTAATTTCAGTACTCTGCCTGAGTTGAATACCTAATGTGCCTGTCACCTTCTCAAAATTGTATTTAGCACAGGGAAAATTATGTATATGTGCGACTGCATTACTCCAGGAAGACTAACGCATTCAGGGGGAGTTGGGCAGTTCTTTCCAGAAGCAGCAATGTGGTAGGGAGAGGTGAGCTACCTCCTCAGCCCGTGCTGGCAACCCCAGGTTAGCACTTAGCCACTGAACACAATACTTGTTCCATTTATCTCCTATTACTTCTTCCACCAGCATCATTAAGCTCCCATTTTGGAGTCCTGGTGAGTCCAGTCAGTGATATAAAAACTGCAGAGGTATCATTTCCTCTCTAAGGAGCTTAGTGGAACCCCCAAACGTATTATATTGTGCAAAACAAGTTTGTCCACAGTTGAAACTTCACAAAAAGTAGAGTCTCAAGAACCACTTAAAAAAATAATTCATAATATTTTACAAGTAAAATATTACCCACAGGCAATATTTAGTAAATTTGCTTGAATTTGACATAAGGAATTGCATGGATCTTAGCTAAAAGTGAAATAATGATAGTCATATAATTTCCACCTGTGAGTTTTGCTGTAGATCTCAGGGTTTTATTCTGTCTCTACATTGGAATCCAGTATTGGAATAATACCTGTGGAGAGGCAAGCTTTTTTCCATCCTTCCATTGCTGATATTGGGCCTGAAAACCTAAAACAAGCGTAATTTTTCTTCCAGACCAAAATAAACTAAACTCCTTATTTGAGATAAAACAGGGCAGCAAATCTGGGCAGTTTATTCTCATGCTTTGTAGAACTGGAGCAACATACTGCTCTTGGTGACCCATGTCAAAAAAGACAGGCCTTTGCACCAGTCTTAAGATATATTTTTGTTTACTTGTTTGTCATGAAGCTCATGGTATAACTCCAATGCTATGAAAATAGTGACTGGTAGATGGCATTTTGCTCTTCCTGCCCAAAACAGCCTCCCTGTTCATTTTCCTTTTCCAGGGCTTAATGGTCATTTAAGATATGTTTCTAAACTTGACCTTCTTTTTTTCTCATTACAGGAAGAGACTGCTCTTTAAAGAATAATGCAGAAATGTGAAATCAAAAAATATTGAAAGGCATTGAAAATTGTTATTATTATAAAATATCCTACTATTTTTATCTTTTTGTAAGTTAAATATCTTCTGATGAAGAACTGTAACATGCCATGTCATACATAGAGTCTCATAAGACTTTGGCCTTATGGTTAACTTTTTTAATGCTCACTGACCAAACACAAAAGGGCTTTCCCAGTCAGGCCAGCCCCTTTTGTTAAGACAAATAGTCTTTTTGCAGCTCTAGCACATGAGGGTGTGATGTGTCTTGCTCTGTCCAGACTCCCCATTTTAAGCTCTAGTAGATAATCCATCCTGGGCAGCTCTGAAGAGGCAGGTATATTTCCATTTCTGCTGCCAAAGCAATATATCTTAAATGCTCTGTTATGATGCTGCTTAGAGTAAAAAATAACACCAAATATATATTACTGGCCGGAAAGAGTTTAACTATAAAAGCTGGGGTAAGGTGGGGGAAATCTTCTCTTTTCTTACTTTTCAAGCCTAAGGATAGTGACATGACATTAGTCCAATTTACTGAGTATAAAACTAAATTAAATCAATGCTTGAAGCTTTCCTTGAATATGTCTCAAATTCAGTTCATCTACCATTATTGAACAGTATCACATTTAAGTCTTAATAATTCTTTACACTAGAGTGCTATTAATGTCATCATTATTATTATACTTCCCTATCTGCAATATATTATAGCTGTTAGAATTCAAGAGCAAAAATCAATGGGAAATTTGTATTTGATATAAAATATTCTAATATATTAAAATTAATTTCTTTTCCTGCATTATGTTAATTACCCTCTTCCCCACCTGGGAAGAAATCCCTACTGAATTCTTGACTAGATTTAGATCTAATATTGGTTCCCTAGAGTGTGAATCTTTAATAAAAATTCCATATTTAATGTCTCTTTTCCTCTACCTTTCGTACACAATTTACAATGAGAAATAATAAGTGAAAGGTTTGATTTGACCAAAAGATTTTGAATACAGAAGACATCTGGTCTTTCATAAAATAAAATTTAAAAAAAAATACCTCCCTTAGCTCTTGCCCATGGGCAATTAAGCTGTACATATGCTATTTCAAGATTAAAAGCAGCATTGAAAACCCAGTCATGACTGATTGTTCAACAGTTATATATTCATCTAAAGAAGTATCTGACATACAGTTCTGTTTCAAGAATTGCCTCCTTCTCTTCCTAACTTGAGAACTTTTTATCCTTTCTTTATTGAGAAATTATTTTGAATAAATTATCAGTTACTTTGTAGAAATCAACACGTAACTGAAAATTTTAATGTTTGTTTTAATTACATCAATGTTTCCTTTAATTTCTTGATTTCAACATAATACTAAAATTTTCTGGCTTTTCCAGAACTTTCCCTAAATGTTACAGTACAGCAATTTTTATCAGTTATTGCCATTTGTGCCATTTTAATGTAAGTTTCCATTATCTCTGTTTTTTACTCTCTCCTTTTTTCCTCCAATTTTGTTTTTACACAAATGAATCTCACAGAGCATGGTCTTGAACTCTGGTCAGTCCAGGACCTTAAAAGAGGTACCAAATAAAAGTGATCCACTGAAAATAACAATTTGGAATTATTTTGTATGCCCCTGTTCTGGTTTGAAAGCAAAACCAGGGAGAGACTCCAAGTCAGAAATACAATTTATTGGGAAAAGGGAAAAAAAAAAAAAAAAAAAAAAACTTGCAATGATACAAAAAGAAGACCACTGACAAAGTCAGAGAATGCCTAGCTCCTCCCCCTGGGCGGAGCATCTCACAATGGGCTGATGTTATTCTGAGTCAGGAGGTGTGTCCTTAATCACCTGTTAAACAGAACTGGCTCCTGAGAGTATTATCTCTGAGTCATGTGGCAAGACATTGATGGGCCTATTAACAGGAGATAAGGAAAACTGCCCAGAGGCAGCTCCTACTCGGATGGTAATAGGAAACATCTTGGTCTTCAATCTTGGACAGCCCCATAAGAGCAAGGCTTGAGCCTGAAGGTTTAGGTTGGTTATATATCTGCCTCTGCCCATTTTTAACAGTTTATTTACTTGATTATAAGGTTATCACTACCAATAGAAAGGAGTTATTGATGCTGACATCTTTTCAAATCCTAAGTTTCTTCTGATTTGACAGCCAGAAAATGTAGGCACACAGTGTGTTGTTATTGGGAGTGGAGCTGGCCCAGCCTCATCCCCACGGGCACAGCTGTGAGGAGCAGGTGAGCAGCAGTGACAGCAATGAGCCAGGGAGTGCCCAGGGCACTGACCAACCACCAAAGGGAGCAGAGGGCTCACAGGTGCAGTGCATGAGCAATCAGGGGTATGAAAAACTGGGCTAAAGAGCAAGAGTGCAGACATTTGCAGCTTTCTGAAGTGGAGTGATGTTACTCTGTATGGGCAGGTGCCTGAAGTCTTCTTCTGAGGTATAGTGGTACTGTGTGTATTGTGGTTGTCTCAGATACAGCATATGCTGTGACAAGAAAATGCCTATTATTTAATATTTTTCTTTAAATTTAATAGCATTTACTCAGACTGGAATGGATTTTTTCATAGTGAAAATTTCAAATCTTTTCCCAAATGTTCTAGGTCAGTCAAAAGTTAGTTTAGGGAAGTCTCAGGGAAGGGTCTGCAGTCAATGTGGGAATTGGGTGACACTCCCAATGTTAAGATGTAAAGGTGAAAGGAAATAGAAACCAGCAATATATGCTGGTTCAGCCTAGAACCACTATTGCTTTCTAAACCCAGAATGAGCTAGTTATGCTTTGGGATTCTTCTTCCCTTCTCATGATCTCATCATCCCATGTTATTTGGGCAGTTGATAAGTTGTTTCCTTGAATATTCCACTAGATTTTATTTAGAGTACATAATTATATTTGTTGTCTCAGGCATCAAATGTTTGAGTGTGTCTCTCTATTACATATGTGTGAACAAAACTGTTTGATGGATCATGCTCAATGCCTGAGTTTGGTTGCCCAAGCAGTGTCTGGTTTTGAATTGGCAATCTTATCATGAAGAAACATGTCTTCTTCAGTTTAGAGCCGAGTAGCTTATCTCACCTCTGAGGCTGCATATCAACCTGAAGGTCTGAAATGAAATTACTTCAGCAAGATCAGATCAATTTGCTGTGAGAAGCCCACATCACAATATGAGCCCACATAACTCAGCTGGCTTTGGCAGCTTGCTCAGGAGAGAGTTGGGCCTACATGTGCAGGAGCACTGAATTATTTCTCCTCTCTGGAGACAGAGAGTCAGAAAAGATCCCTTCAGGTCAGGGTTGAGGACTCATGAGAAAGTCAGCAATGAGGCAGGTAAATTTTACTTCAGTATGCTGGGCATTCAACACTTTTCAAGGCTAAGACAGCAAAGGTCAAGAGGCTAATCTTCTCAAAAGCAGATGATCACGGAAATTAATACGACACATCTAAATGTTGCTTGTGCCTTCCTAATTATCCTACCTAGTAGGTATTTTCTTCTAGAGTCCTTTCCTTTCTTGGAAAACAGTAGCATTTATTCTGTGATTATACTAGGATGTTGAAGACCTCAGGAGTTTTGGCTTGCTTTTCCTTTTTAGACACAAATATATTGCCCTTCATAGACTTATTTCATGTTAAAAACATGCTTGACTATTTTTCACATTTAGCATGCAGGTAGTAACACAATATATTGTTTTCCTTTATTACTAACAATCAAGTTTTACTTTCGTTTCTGTAGCAATAAAAAGTAGCTTTAGCAGTACATCTGTCAAAATATTTATCTCCTAGACCACCAAATTTAATGTCAGTATCTGCCTAGTATTTTGATTTCTGTTATCAATGCCAGAGGAAAGCAGATGACAGTAAGACCATGTATTATGTAGCTCCAAAGTTAATAAAAAATGAGTTTTGATTTGGTGTTGATCCTTAAATGTGTGCAAATAGTAAACCAGATTGACAGTCATCTTAATGCTTAAAGGATTGATGTATCTAAGTTTCTATAGGGTAAGCATTGATGTTAGTGCAGCACTTTTCAATGATTTTTTTTTTTAGTTTGTAAGATATTGATGATTGTCAGGTGGATTGGGTTTGTTTTGTTTCTAACCCCAGGTGTCATGAGTTGCTCTCAGACCATAAATAGGTACATAAAAGGGCCCTTAAAATTGCTAGCAATTATTACTGAATTATTCAATTCTCAACTCTCAATGCAAAGAGAGGGACTGGATGGTTTGAGAGAGCTATACTTTTTTCTGTCTCCCTTCTTTTTTTCCATCTAGGCCTTAACAGACCCGTTTAATAGGAAGCTTTTCTGGTAGGTTAACTAAATCTCATATTTTAGCACAATCACCTCTATCTCCTGCTGGGAAAAATAGGGTAACTACCCTTTGAACTGCAGCATACTTGGTATTTTTCTGCAGCTTTAAATTGAATTAAGAGATGGAGTGTGTCTATGTAGGATAGGGAAGAAGGATAAAAAAGAGAAATCACAAATTTTTCAAATGCCACAAATATTGCATGAAGAAAATAGTACAAATGAGAGATGGATAAAATTATTTTGCTAAGCCCCCCCCTTCCTCTTTTACCCCTCTCCTGTTACCGGCTTGGAGGCAGTGAATATCTATTCTCCTTTCTCTTACCCACATTCTTTCTGACACCTTTCACTTACCCACATACATTGTGTTCCCCATGGAGTTTTTCACCTTGTTGTAAAAATGACACTTTCACGGATATGACTGTAGAGGCTGAAATGTTGATTACCTAGCATTAATCATTTCTGGAAATACCAGTCTCTAAAGATGCTAGTCCTCTGGGGTGCATATAATATGCATGGGGAGGAACAGACTGATAGTGTGTGTGGGACGGTACATATTTACTCTTGACCATTTTGGCATTGATTTATCCTTTTGTGGTCACATTTTAAAAATATTGTTGACTTCCCATCCTAGTTAATTAATTGAAGAAGTCATCCTCTTTTGGTGTTGCTCTCCACTGGTTTCATTAATATGTAATGAAATTTCCCTTTGTGCCTTTATTGTCAATGTACGAGAGCATATCTGCAGGAAAGGGTTTATACCATCAGTCTGGAATCCCACTTCCCTCTCAGCTGCTTTTCTCCATATTGATGGCATACAGGATAAACAGAACAAGTTAATTTGTAATCTTAGATAGAAAATGATAGCTGCACTGTTTCTGTCATTGAGCACTCTGCCAGTTTAAACAGCTGATTAGTCAGCTTCTGTGGAATCGATCTGAATCAGTTCCACCTGCGTGCACCCACCAGGAGCCACTTTATTGTAAATCAATCATTCTGAAAACATCTCACAAAGGGGCCAGTCCTCACTAACAAGCCATCAATTTAAACTGTCTGTCTGGAGAAGTCTAGAAATTAGAAGTGCAACATTTATTCTAAAATTATAGCAAAGTTGTTTGGGTTTTATATTGTTGTGGGTTTTTTTTTCCTTCTTTTAAATGATAGCTTGTAATATTTGGTGCTGGTGGTGGTTTTCTTACCTTTTTTACCTTTATTTTACTCCTATGAATTGGGTCACTTTTCAGACTTCCCAAAAGTGCAGGTACTTTCTCATCGGAAAGAACAATAGGTTTGGAATTTTAACAACAATGGATGGAATGGATGGCCTTTATTACTAGAAGGCAACATTAACAGTAACTCAGAGACTTTATATCCTGCCCTTGTGCCCCTTGGGTGTTAAGATCGATCCCCAGAGTCAGAGAAGTTCTCCTTATTCTTTGACATGATGAATTGCTAAATTTTGCCTGTGCATAGAGTTGGTCTTCCAGCTGGCAGTGGTTGGAGAATCTGCCCCAGGGGAAAGATACAGATATATGACTTGGTCTCCAAACCCTTTCTTTAAGACACTTCATACTACCCTAAATAAAAGAGAGTGGAGAAGGTATTTTCTACCTTTTTTTTTTTTTATTGGCCTGTCTAGGCATTTCACTTATGTCAACAAAAAAGCTGTGAGAATCATGTTTTCCGGTTGTGTAGAATCTCCAGAGTCTTATTCAGCTTGAGAAAAAAATATGGCAGCACTTAGTTTGCAAGGTGTAGAGCAAAATACTGCGTGTGACGTTACACTGTGTAATTACACGCTGCCACCCGGTTGCATTGTCAACACTGTCTCTGATTACAAGGTAATTGCTTAGTTCCTAGTTTGGATGCAGAGCCTTTCAGAGACTTGTGTATTAAACACGTGTCCCACTCTTGGAAATGCAGTCAAAATAGAAGTTCAGTGAGGGCTCATGTGATTGTACAGAAAGTAATTTTTTACTTAGGTTACACTGGGCCTGATCTACCTCTGCTTAACCCCAGCTGAAATCCTCTCATCTATCATCCCATTTGTTGAAGGATACTCTGGTGAGATGTCTCTTATCAAATAGTGTAGGTATTCACAGCAAGTTCAGAGCTTCAGCATCTCTCCTTATGCAGGGAGAAATGTGAAGGACTAAAATGTTGATGGTTAAGGGCTTGATTGGCCACTCACAAAGCAGCAGGTGCTTTCCTGACATGCATGGTAACAGACTGGGTGCAGAGAGGTGAACACGAGAGGATGACCACCACAATCCAACCTTTGCTCTGCAAAATGTTGAGTTTTGAGGTTGATAATGGAAGAGGGCATTAAGAAGCAGATCCCTCATGGTGGGACAGCCTTTTTATCAAGCCAGTGTCCACCCTTACATAGCTGGCTCAGTTGTAAACACATACCCACCTCTTTTAAATGAGGCTCCTGCTCCTTGTCTGACATCTGATGCCATGCTCATGTAGAACTGGTCTAGTCTCTAAAGGTGCTTAAATTACTTCCTCTATTATGACAGGCTTGTGCTATGTAACCAAGATGACCACTGTTTGGCCAACTCACATTTATCACACAAGTAATAGTTTTGTCAGTGTTGGCTATGATTTTACTTAATTTATTTTGTACCATCTGATCACAACAAAATCCCTGGCTTATTTGTCTTCATGATATTCATAATGACAGGCTTTGAGCTAAGCATGAGTATCAGATAGAAAATATGCAAGAATGGCTGTGGTTTCCTGGAAGAGGAATTATTTCAATCTGGGGAAGAAAAAAAAAAAAAAGCAAAATAATTATCTTGCACTTGTTTAGGAACATAATTTGTTTAATCACCATGTATTTATTTTCTAGTATATCTTCATCCCACTTCCATGAATCACTATCAGGATGTGGATCTTTCCTTCTACCTTGTCCTCCTGTGACTGCTGAAAAATTCCCATGAGCTAGAAAACTCTAAATGCATTCAATATATGCCTCCATGACCATAGCAGTGAATTTTACCACCTTTGAATCAGGAAAATGTGTTGCATCACATTACCCAGAAAAGTCTGTATTATCCAGAAAGCAAACATAGTTACAGAAAATGTAAGTTAAATACTATATGCATGCATATGACTTTCATCTCTCAAAAACTTTCTCACAAAACTTTCATCTCTTGAGGTCTGACATAAAAGTTCAAAACCTGTTTCAGATGTGCAGTACTAACATTCTGAAGATGATTTCTTTCCTTGCTGATTCCAGATTTGTTCAGGCAGGGCACAGAATGGGGTGCTTAAAACACTAGATTGAAACCCATTTAGAGTTGCTTACCACCTTCTAGTACAAAAGATTATTCAAGGATTACAGAAAAATGACTTAAATTTGAGGAAAAGCACTAGAGATTAGCGGATATAATCTCTGATCTTTTGGCTGTTGTCTCTCCTTTTTTGATATGCTAACATCTGTCTTTGTTTCAGATTCATGCAGGTGGCTCTTCTATGTGACTGTACCAAATCATAGACCAGTTCTGGTCTTTTTCCTACCTTCCCTGTCTCAAGTTTCTTTCTGTTAATGCTGGGACTCCCATCCTGCATCCAGCTGCATGATGCACTCATGTCTGCAAATGCTTTTTTGTACCCTCTCAAAGTGCCAGAGTAGGCACTCTTGGCAGATAGTCGAGGGAGATGCTTAAATATAGAAAATGTCACCTCTAATGACTCATTCCACTGCCCATGTTCATTTCCATGCTCAGTGTGATGTCTACGTCAACTACCAAGTCCAACAAATAATAATAAGATCAATAAAGCTTTTCATCAATATACTTTTCCTGATGTTCCCCACTCATTGATATTTCTCCCATGTTTACTTGAACAATCTGTTACCTCCACTCATTTTACTTGTATGAACCCAGACACTATGTAGAGAAGTTGCCAGGCAAACAAAGATGTCTGTAAAATCTTCACCATTAGGAAGATTCACCAAAGAGATCAGCCCAAATTGCATTACCTGTTTTGTGTGAATTCTGTCTGAGCAGCACAGTTCAACACTAGAAACTATTTGGTAGATTTAGAAAACAGACAACTATCCAGGCAAACAGTGCTTATACCAGCTGAGAGTCCAGAAAAAGAAGCTGCTGGTCTGTGCAAGGAGTATGTTCTTTTGTGAAGCAAGATAAAGCAAACATACACACAGAAAAGCCTAAAAATAGGCTTGATTTCTCCAAACTTGAAAATAAATCTCACTTCTGTGTATATTAGAGGCACTTGCAAAGGAGCAAATCTCTATTACTAAAGGTAATGAATAAACATGCTTTCTTTTTCTTATCCAGACAATTTAATCTCAAAGCTATTAATTTTTTCTTGAAACATGTTGTAAAATACACATTTTGTAAATGCTTGTGGCTTTGGGCAAGTTTTTAAAACCCTTCTGTGAAAAAAGTGGTTGAATTTTATCTAATTTGGTATCAATGGCAAACCAGAAATAAACACATTCCTGAATGCATTTTGCAGGATTTGCAAACATTCATTGAATTATTAAACTTCATTAGCCTTTGTTAAATATTCTTGCTGGAATATTAGTGCCCATCAAGAGGTACTGTGCTATGTGAGTGCAATTTTATCTTTAGATAGATTATAGATAATACAATAGCTTTTCATTACTTTTCTGATCCAAACATGTTAATGCGAGCAAACTTCTGTTAACTTTAGTAACCTGTTAAGGGAAATTGCTTTTCAGATCTCTAGGCCCATTCTGTTGTTCTGCTTCATTGAAAAGTTTTGCAGAGGCTTGTTTAGACTAGCTGGTAGGGATTACTCGGGACAGGAGGGCAGTCGGTGTAATGAGACAGGGCACGCTCAGGTTTTGCTGGGATGGGGCGATGCTGAGGGGCAGATCCTGGGCCACCTGGATGACTTCTTTAGCTCAGCAATGCCAGGTTCAGGATACTGATAAGCAACAGTCAGCTTTCATAGGCATAAGGTATCAAGTATTGTGGAGATGATAACTTGCTTTATTTTTCTAATTGGCACCAGAAAAAAAAAAAGCAATTGTTTTCCCGAGGAAAAGAATATATAGTTTCAGTTTGGAAAGGTTTGGCCTGGAGTAGAAACCCTACTCTAAACTTTCTGTCCTACTTTGCATTATTTTTTTACACGGCTACAATTACTGTACCTTGTGGCTCCCAGGTTATGACCTTGTAGGATCAAAAATTTAAAAGGACCATTTATGCCTCACTGGGTTTGCTAAAGTCGTAACAACCTGCAGTATTCCTTTTTGGAGTTCATCCATACGCTGCCATGGATGTCATACTAGTGATCTGATTGTCTGGAGAAAACACCAAAAATTTTCTCTCCAGAAACAAAGAAAGATTTTTAAAAATAAGATATTTCATATTTTTCATATTTGGTAAATACATTTTCAGAGCTGTTTTTATCTTGAGCTTGGCATAGACCATGCATGCGTGCTATGTACTTGTCCTTTCTATTAATGACAGCTTAAAGATGAAAGAGTCTAAGCACTTTCTGCCCCAAAAGAAACTGTGATGTGTTACAGTTTCAGCAATCTACATTTTGATAATTCTCTGCCTTGAAAGATAGAGGTCCTTTAATGACTGACTTTAATTTAAAAGGCCCCTTCTACTTATAACTTTATTAATGTTCTTTTTAACACACCTTTTTTTGCAGTATAAGGTCTTTTTAATGACAATGAAATATATATACAATGTTTATGGTCTGATTTAATGCCATTTTTAAATGAGAAAGTTATTAAAACATGAATCATGTTGCAGCTAATAAAAAGTGAGAGGAATCACAGGAGCAAAGGCCTAGGCAGAAAGCTGTGGCTCTTTAATGTAGAAATATTTATTGTGAGATGCTATTAAATGGATCAGAGAGACCGAGCTTTTAATTCTTTACCAGGGCCTACACAGCAGATATGAGATTCAAACCCAGCACACAGCACCTGTAACTCTACGTTTGCATTTGAGTCTTGCATAAAAGCTGAATCTCAGAGTGCTTCAAGGAATTGAATAAAACAAATTCACTATAAGACAAGGAATGAGTGCAAACTAGGAAATTGCCATTGGCAGGTGATAAAACCTTTGAGGAGAGGCTTTCTAAGCAATGGGTGCTGGGATACGTGGCCCACCTGAGAGAGCAGCCAAACCTAGTCTGGGTTTGAAAGCCATGGGGATAGGCTCTGGGGCATGTGGGTGAAGCAAGAAGGAGACAGGAATGGAACGCTGAAGTAGCCAGAAGTCCCTTGAACTCTCCCATAATTTCTGTATCTTTGGCTGATATGAGGAGGTGTCATCATATAGGTGGTATGCACCAGTAGAGAATAACCAATAAGAGAGAAGGAGGGGTATGCACCAAGAGGGAAAAGATTTTTTTATTTTTTCACTATAGGTCCATCAAAACCTGGCAGCCTGCAGTGATGGAAAAGATGCATAATATGATAAAGCTTGGTAACCAGCATGTGTGATTGAACAAACCAATGAAGAGATAATATTTGAAAGCTTTACAGCTTGGAAAGCTGTTAGCAAGCTGGTGTCCTCTTCATCATTTTTAATTTTACTTTTACTGCCCTTCATTTGCTTTGACGGGTTGATGTTGCCATGGTGCAGTTGAAATTCTCATAAAAGTGCTGTTACCCTTTCAAGATGGCTATTTTTTCCTAGGCTTTATACCACATTTTATAGTTATGTCAGAAGGTGTACTTGGTTTATGAATTCTCCAAGCTCTGAGACTGCTCTAAAAACTCTAGGTTGCAGTTCAGGCTTGCCTTTTAATTTCTGAGATTTAACAACCACTACATCAGTGTATTATTTCCCCACATAATTAGAAAACTCATTTTCAATGTATCCTTTTGTTAATATGAGTAAAAAAACTTCTGCTTGGCCTCACCTTTTTGATCTGTAGTTTCTTTAACAACAATAGAAAGCATTTTTTTTCTGACTAAAGCTCTGTGGCTCTTTTTTATACTATCTCTCAGTTTTTAAATTATTTACCTGATGTAGGCAAATAATTCTAAAAGCTCTTTCTGCTCCTTGTGAAATGCCATTCCCACTGTTCATAGAGATATTCTCACACTTTCAGTGAAAGTTGATTCATGTCAGATGTGAATTGGTCCCATGATGCTTCTGCAATCACAATTAATTTCCCCTTCACTTGCTATGTAGCAATTCAAGTAAAAGATCTAGAGAGAGAAATTCTTGTCAATGGTGTTGCGAGTTAAACTTTTTGCAAGATGGTTTTTAAAGTGAACATACACATATTGAAAAACCTGAAAAACCTGGTAGTCATTAAGGACTGTCCTATATGACCCCTGCTCAGTGTGAACAACAGAGCAGCTTCACAGCTGGAGTGGAACTCTGGGGTGGGAGAGGATGGAAAGGGCCAAAAGAAACTTTTCTTGACTTTGCACTAAAGTCAGGAAAAATTGTTTGAGATATAGGCCCTCTAAAGGCAGCTCATGAGCTTTGTTCAATAATTACCATTTCTGTTGTTTATTGAAGAAAAAGAGACTTTAACAGGTATTCTGTAGCTGCCTTTCACAGCAATACTGCTGCTAAGGGAAGGAAGGAAAGTTTCAGATGCCACTCTGTTGAATTGGTATTTATTGCATTCAGTTAAATTAGAAGCAAAATCAGAAGCTCTGATTTGTTGTCTCTTCCAACAAGCCCTCCTGCAGGGTGCTGGGAAAGAGATAAAGCAATGTCATTAAAGGCAGCACAAACTAATACAGAGATGAATGCAAGTTGCACCCAGACACAACTTCATAAAAACCAGAATTTTTGCTGAAACCTAGTTTTGTCCAATCTCTGGCACTAACAGAAAATTAAATGAGCAAACAATGTTTAAATGTCAAATAAGAGTCAACAGACAAGTGGAATCAAGCACCAAACTGGCATCTTACTACTACAGGTAGTATCAGATAACCAGCACCTAGAAGTACCTTGCCGAAACAATGTGTTGTGAGGCCCAAAACTTGGATATGATTTGATGACTCTTTAGGCAAAACCTAAATAAAATCTCAGATATTTATACCTTAAGAGACCTACACTATACTTTGTGTAGTCCAGCTTTAATAGGAAGAGCCATTATTAAAACATTTCTCAGCTTTGCTTTTCTTTTCTTCTGCTTACTTTTTTTACAGCATAGTGTGCTGTCCAGTGCTGTCATAATTGTAGACTGTATTTTTGCATAGTACAAGGACTGTTTCCTCACATGGGACTGATTTATATCCTTAGATAATAGAAGAACCTGGAGGGTTTTTCTGGATTTATTATGCACTGTAGCAGTTTCCCCAAAATTTGAATGATACACATTTTAAACTTGGAATTTAAAAGGAAGCTTGTCTTTTAAAAACAGAACATTAGAAAACTGCATCTAGGTATGTCAATCATCCAGGTATAGATTTGATAAGGTCACTTCAATAAGAAACTTATATTTTCTCCTGCATGCACTTGTAATTTAGTGAGGAGTGAAAAGGAAGTGGGAAACAAATGTTCATTATTTAAAGGTATTATTACAGCATGAAGTAGCTTTTTTTCTCCTAAGTTAATAGGTTTGTTCCTGTCACTCTTGCCAGAGTCCTATGCAGGTCTATATTGTTATTTTATTTTAGCTGAATGACAGTTTAAATGTCATTGTAATCATGATGTGTCCTTAAAACTGTATCATTTTGCTTTGGTCTCTTGTTAAATACTTTCCCCCTTAATTGCCTTTTCATTCAACTAGAAGACTTATAATAGCAACCACAGCACAGCTGAAAAACAATTCATTGTACCAGTCACAGACTCTCATAATAGAGCACCTTAATAAGAGCAAGTTCTGTACTTCTTGAAGGCACAAGATAAATTAGGTTCATAGTCCATTATTTGAACAAGGGTATCTGACTTATGGCAAATCTATCTGAAAGAGTATTGTAGAGTTGTATTTTATCTTTAAGAAATGTGTTTTCCAAAAGTAAGATATTTGCTTCTGTTGCAGTAAAGGATTTAAACAGAAGAATTTCTCTCTAATGTTTGTTGAATCATACTAGAATGATGAGGTAGAAGAGAGCCATACATCAAACTACCAGTGTTAAAAACTTAGCATTGTATTTTATTTCGGGAGGGAAGGCTGAGCACAGAATGCCGAATGGTTTTGCCAAGAGCGCACTCTCTCTCCCTTATTTACCAAGCTATATATACAATGGAGAAGGTGACAGCACTCTTAAACTTTTTCTACTGCTGAAATTTACAGTTGTGCACATTTCCTTTTTCTTTTGCAAAGAACATCGCACTGGCAGAGCTGGAAACTGCATTTCTCTAACTCTGTGGAATTGCTATTATATAAAGAAAAGCAGAACACTTGTTTGGTAGATTTTTCTGTAGATGCCCTATTAGTTTGTCCTCTTTGTCAAGCATAGAGTTGAGAATGGCTGAAAAGAGAACTCTGCCTTGCTTTGGCTTTTCCTTGCTGTGTGGTAACAGCTCACCAGTATCACAGGTAGTATTTTCTGTGATGTCCATTTTCTAATGAGGAGCCTTCTAATTTAGGCATTGAAATGACACTAAGAATTCATTTTTTGTTTGCCTGTTAGGCATCATCAGACAACCACTGATGTTAGTATGACCTGGAAGGGATTCAGACTTATGGTTTAACATCTGAGAAATGAAATGAAACTTCCTTTTCAACAACCTCTGGTTTTGGCTTAAATAATGCAATCGGATTCAATTTTCTCAGGCAAACACATTTCTAATCTTTATCATCAAGAGGCCGCCAATTCTTTATTATTTCTTGATCCATGGCTAAATACACAGAAGGTTTGAGGAAATAATTTACTCTTTGTATAAAATTTCTTAAGGCATAAATGGAAATAGATTTACTGTGATTTCTGATCCCATTTTACCAACACCTTCATTCAGCTCCCTCAATTTCCTTGGGTGGCATGTTAAACTCCTATTCCTGGAGGAGGGACATTCCACATGGAACAAATAGATGAGGTTTCTGGTTAAAAAAATAGTGTTTATTTTAAGTATGTTAAATAAGTATGTTGTAATATTTTAACTGACCATTCTTGCTATGTTATCTACTACTGTAATTATGTTTACAATGTAACTTTCTGAATACTGAGCCAATGACCAGTGCTTAAAGTCTCCCTGGTCCTAGAGTGGAAGAAGGCATTCTGTGGACTGACTGCACAGCCATTGAGCTAAACTGGAGACAGGAATGAAACCAAGGTGAGCCAGTTTACCATGGCTGGAATGGATCTGCCACAAATAGAGTTTCATGACAGCTAACAAGAGTTAAATCTGGCCATGCAGTTTCTCCCTGTCATGGATACAGATTGCCTTCCTAACAGGTGGAGATAACACACACTGGTTAAGTCCTTCTGGCAAGGTAGCTTAGATTTAGAGTAGTGGATGTGTGGTGTTGCAGGCATTTACAGTGATTATTGGAAATTCTGCAATAGAAATTAAGTCTGTCAAAACAGGAAGACCAGGAAAAGCCTTATAGCTGCTTTGTCCAGCTGTTTAGGGTTCATAGCTGGTGGTTGCCATTTTCCTCTTTTTCTCTTTCCTAAGTACTGGGCCAGATGTTGTGCTGCTGTCACACCTGCTACACTGTGCTCTCTTTCCTTTGATTTGCAGGCACAGACTTCTGGCCTAAGAATCCCTAAGTGAAATTAGGAGGACTGTGCATCCATGTGTAGTTATTGTTGTCAAAAGACATCTGATATTTAAAACTTTAGTTTGTGAAGCCATTTTGGGAACAGACTTCCTGAGTTGTGAA
This sequence comes from Taeniopygia guttata, assembly GCF_048771995.1. Classification (NCBI taxonomy): domain Eukaryota; kingdom Metazoa; phylum Chordata; class Aves; order Passeriformes; family Estrildidae; genus Taeniopygia; species Taeniopygia guttata. The sequence goes on along the minus strand of NC_133031.1, from coordinate 14,815,234 downwards.
CCCTCTTAAATATGCCAGTGTAGATAGTTTCCAAAATGCAAGAAATATCTCCATAAAGATTGCAGCCTAATGTCTAGCACTTTGAGATATTCCAGTAGGAGTATGACTTTTATTAGACTTGCATTAAAGTTTGCTCATGATGATAGAGTCTTTCCTTTATTTCCTTTATTTTCAAATATTAACACATCGGCTTACAAATATGAGTGTTTACTGTTACCTTTCAAGTAACTCCTTTCTCAGAAGGGATTAATAGTGTTTTAACACTATTTCATATTGACAATTAAATGTATCTGTGATATGATAGACGACATAACTTCTGCAACTGAATATTTTACAATAGTAAACCCAAAAAAATACACAGTATTGTAATTGGAATAGAGTTGATATCATTGCTGGGAAAAAAATATTCTGTGGAGAAAAAGTAATTAGTGTCAGTTTTCCTTCAAAAACTTAAAAAAAAAATCATTCTTTTTGTCATATAAATGATATAGACCTTAAGGTCAGCATCCTGTTGACCTTACTTTTTAACCAAAATTTTTTACTTTTCTGAATTCTGGGACAGTAATTTTATTCTCAGCTTTTTCTCTTCAGCTGCTACTGCATTTTGAAGTATCCATGCCTGGTTTTATATCCAGGGCTTCTGAAGATTGGAGTTTGGGGATCCTGGGATTGTTTCTTGTGGAGATTTTTTCTTGGAAGAAATTTATCATGAATAGCTGGGTGGATTCTGGTGCAGCTGAAGTGTAGGATACCAAGGCAAATGACATTGCTTAAAAATGATGGCCATGAAATGCAAGTACATTGCAAATCACTCAGCTGCAGAGTCTTGGAATAAAAGCACTACAGGGCTGATGTATGGACTGATGTTGCCATTTAATGTGGTTTCCCAGCAAACCTTTCATAAAATTCATGACTGTAGCTGACCTCTGTTACTGTGTTCCTCTTAGGAAAAAAAAAAAAAAGGCTATAACCCAACTCTCTACAGCAGTGCACTGAAAAGTGATGTGTGATGTGAAGCAAGGTGAGGGGAATCATGTTCACTTCACCACAGACACTAAAGGTGAGCCTGTAGTCAAGCAGTTGATTAAATGTCACAGCATATTCGACAGTCTTCCAGGCTGACAAGGTTCTATTCTGACCAGCTTCAAACTAAGAGCCTCATTCAAATCACATTTTCTACCAGCTTTACTCCATTGCCTGTGCTGCTTTAAAAATGTTGCCTCTGTAAAGGCAGAATCAGCCATCAGCTGCCAGCAGGTAACATAGAGATTCTTTGTGTTACAGTTAACACAAAATACCAAAATAGACACTGTTTATAATATTTTGTTCTTGTATTAGGCATAGTTACTTGGTTTTTGCTTTATGCATGGCTGTGAGTGCTGATTTTCCCTGAAAACAGCAATTCTGGCCTGTCCTAGAGAGTCTTGGTTTCTTGGGTAAAAATTGAAGTACAGCTTTTCACTTCCACTATAGCTTACAGTCAAGGGACAGCTGCTGATGTATGTTAAGTTGCCACAGCAACTGAAAGTATATAAATGCCCCAGCAAGTTGAATTTGAGGCAAAAAGTCTGGTTGGTTGACATGGTCATGTCTGAGCCACCTCCAGAGAGAGCAGAAAGTAGTAGAGGTGGAGGAAAGTGTAATGAAAATGTGAAAATCTGCAAAGAGTATCTAATCAGAAGGATGATGAGGCATCATTTGTTTTCTTCCTAGCTCTATGTAAAATGATAGATTAAAATCCAGCTCTCATTACGGCTTCCTTGTCTTTCAACTTCCCACTCCTTCAAAGCGCCTCTTTAAATTGTGAGAGCTGAGATGGTGTAGTCTTTCATATGTGAGATTGATTCCATATTTTAGGAAATGGAAAATGAACTGTTACTGTAAGTGTGCACTTCTGTCACTATTACCAGCTAAAGCAAATTTAGCCCTTCCCTTCTCTCAGGTAAAATAAGCAAATGTAGGCGCGATGCTTTTGGCTGTGTGTGAATCTCTGCCTTTTTTTGTGAAAACTGTTTGTGAATGCAAATTGAAAATTGAGGGCACTGTGTGTCCAGATCACCTGTGTGATGGTGACACACCAATCAGCAGAGAACAGCACACTCGATACGCTTCTCCAGGAGAGTGGTGTGTTAGTCTTTAAAGGTCTGTGGCACAGCTGAGGCAATTGCTTTCCTGTTCCTGCCTCCACTCGTGTCTTCCTGCGTGTCTGTGTGTGTGTGTGTACCTAAATGAGAGAGGTACAGCTGGAAGAAGAAGCAGGAAAATGTTCCATGATGATGAGTTAGTGATGCAGAGTTTACCTGTTGGACAATAAGCCCAAAGGTTGTTTCAAATTACCTAGCAAAACTGTCCTCCCAGCAGGGTTTTGATAGCATGTGGTGACAACTGCAAGTCAGAGCTTCCACAATTCCACCCAGTTTCTCACCCAAACAAGCTGTATGTATAGTAATACAGTGCTGCTGTGTAAAAAAATTTACAATATAATTAATTTTTTTTATTCTGGTTCTCTCTGGACTATATAGTCCCTGCCTGTTATTTTATTTACTCCATAGCTATTCTTGTTTTGCAGTTATTTTCTTTAGATTGTAGCTCTAAGGTCAGTCTAAGGACAAGATGTTCCTTCCAGAGATGAGTTGTGAACAGTACAAGTAGGCTGTGTAAATGCTTCTCTCTTCTGTGTCATTCTGGAAACCTAGCCTGGGAAAAAAAATAGCCTACTTCAGCTCAGGATTTAGATTCTAAATTCAGATTTTGAGGTTGACATCACTCCTTTGGTGCCTCCAAGTAAATTACAGCAGAGTAGTTACAAGGTGATCCAAAGCCATGCCTATGGAAGTTGTAGTTCTCCAGGCTGAGATTGATTTTTGTAGCCACTAAAGCACAGAGAACAATATTAGTTGTTTTGGTTTGTTTGTTTTTTTTTTTTTTTCTATTTCACTAGATTATTTTTTCAATAATTCCATGCCTTTTCCCCTCAATTTTTAAAATACTGTTTTGATTCAAAAACAGTCTTACAGATTTTGCATCATACTGGAATCATCTGTACATTGCTAGGACATTAATACAAGTGTAAGAGGAAAGGCCACTTTTCTAAGTATTTACTCCATGAGGGCAGAGAATTCTAACATCCAAACAGAACAATTTATTAATAGAAATGGAAAGAGTACTTGTAGTATCACGCTCTGCTCCTCTATCTCTTTCTTCTTCTGGACAATATAAATGTGCTGGTGGTACTAAATGCCTTCATTCCTAAGTGAGTACAATAAAGATTAGTCTTTAATTATTTCTGGCATATGTCCTTTAAATTCAAAGCCTGTAAATCGCAATGGGCAAAGGGTAATATGTCGTAACAGGTTACACCTCCCGAAGGATTTGTTGATTGACATCAAAATTGTTTCCCCTCCCTCTCTTCTGACTGACAGAATGACAGGTGTGAAGTGATGGCAGTGTGCTGTAATAATGTGTCAAAAGACCTTAAATCAAGACTAATGTGGCTTCAATGATAAGCTCCCAAACGTTTGTATGGCAGAAAATGGAACTGTAGGGCAGATTCATCTTGGGACTATTATATCTTTGCACTTTCTAAAAGTGCTTTTTCGTTAGGGTCCTTGGCTGATTACAGGGCAGAGGTTTTAGGAGTATTTCTTTTTACAAAGCCTCTACAGGGAGAAAAACATTTCTCAGCTTACTACTATAACAAACTTACACCTAGTGGAGGTTTTTTTTTTCACAGTAACTTTAGTATACATGTAATCCAGAACGTTAAATAGATAAAAAAAAATACTTGTTGCAGCAGCTACTGGTAGTCACTCCTTTGGACAAAATACAACATTTATTGCTTGAGGAAACAGTAGAAAGGCAGGGAGCATAATAAATAGGGGTGAATACACAGAGAGACCCTCTCATTTAAGCCACCTCTGATGTTCAGTTTATGCAGAATTTTGTGACCAAGAGGGAAACTGAGCTTATAGTTGAAAGGATGATAGGGAACTAAATCTTGATTTTATTATACAAGAATAATTCTTTGCATGCATAAATATGAAAAAGTGGACAAAATAGAACAAAAATTGAAGTCCAGTGAAACAGTCATACAAGAAAACTCCGGAGACTCTGCCTAAGGAGTCCAGCAATAGTCTGCAGTCTGCCCACGGGGGAAGACAGATCTTTTCTGACCTTCCCAAAGATTCAGATCAGGGCCTAGTTCCTTAGTTCCTGTATTTGAAGGTACTTAAGTGGAGTGCTTGAGAGTAACAAATGTTCTACATAAAATAAAATTAAAATAAAATAATTAAAGATTTTTACTTAATCCTTGGCCTCTTATTTCATTCTCAGTATGCTCTGGGACAATTAGCCCAGACAAGAGGCAAAGGAGGCCAGGACTTTACTGTAGAGAACTCCCAGGAATTTTGTTCTTCCTTGGAGTCAGAATTTTCAGGGGTGTTTTCCATCAGGTCTATATGGAAATATTGTGGTTAATTCTCAGCAATATGATGGCAGATACCCAAAAGGAAGGATTTGTATGACAACAACTGGATTCCTTGTGAGAAAAACCCTTACCATTCTATGGTTTCTGGAAATGCTCTGTTGCTGCTCCAACTTCCTGCTTTTGAATTTCTTCCTGCTGAAACATTATGAAAAAATTAGAATAGAAGGAAAGCCAACTGAAGCAAAAATGAAGTAAATAAAGTTAAATAAAGTAATAAATTGAAATCATAAACAGTCTCTTAATTTTAAAACTGTAGGTCAATTTAAGAAAAAATTAAAACCAATAATTGCTGATTGAAAGCAAAGTGATGGTCCTGAAAACTTTGGAGAAACTTTGTGCTCTACTACTCTGTCAGAGCACAACTGGGAGCTATTTCTGATAGAGGGGAGTCTATGCACAAAAAGAGAACTGATTTCAACATTTACCAAAAAATATGAGTGAAATTTGGTGTGGTCATAGGTCAAGGGTCTGTGGTCATGGATATAAATTAACACAAAAATTATGAATTAAACACTAGAAGAATTCAACATTAAGATTTCATTAAAATTATTGCTTAAATAAGCTGGCTTGAAAGTAATAGTATTAATAAACATTCAAATTTATTCAGGAAAAGCCAAACCATTATTCCCTCCTCCTTATCCCAAAGCAAGGCCTAACAAGTGAGCTGCCATTGAATGTTTACGAAACAAGAAATTAATGTTACTTGAAATTTGTTCCCTTGATGAGGAGGGCAGCAGCAACTGAGCAGTGTCAATCTCTCTGCAGTCTCCTATCTACAGTTTTAAGATAAATAATTAAAAAAAAACCAAAGGAACAAAACACTGGACAGTGACTGCAGTTTTATGGAAGCAGTCTCCTGGACCATAATCATGGTCTAGGAGAAAAATCTGATTCATAGAACTGATTTTCAAGTTAGACTTTTCCAACATGCCTACAATCAATAAATAACAAGGCCACCAGCACACAAAATAAAGCACACAATCATTTAGTTAGTAATTTACACTATAGACCTTATTCAATGGCAGTACACTGCTAATGGTTGCCATAGAACATCTCCTTTTCACCATCCAAACAGTTCAAAATGCAGGGTTTGAGAACATTTTCCTTTTCCATTTCTTTCCCTTTCTTTATTTGTCTTTTTAACTAAGTCCTTCTAACCATGTTTGTAGAATAGCAGTATAACTGAGAAAAATAAATCTGTTACAAAAAAAATTGACCTTGCTTTCTACCCAAAGAAGATTTTTTTCCTTTTTTTTTTCTTAGAGGTGAAGCTGAGAGATGGTTATTTTGTTTGATTGTCTATTTTAATACATAAAGCACTGTGAAAACATACAGTGAAGTCTAAATCCTCCATCCAAGCAGCCATTATAGGAAATGTATATGGTAACATATGAAAATATTCCTAAATCTCATTTTTCCTCTGAAGCATTACTTAACCCTCAGGCAATAAATTTCACTGAACTCACTGAAGTGAGAAATGGACCCTTTTAATAAGGCTTTTAACTACACATCTTAATGAAACTTAAACAAATGGTGTCCCTGCCACTATGTTGGCTGCATGTGTGTTTATGTATACTATGTAAGAAGAATAAATATTTTTCATATTTAGAGATTTACTGTTCTATGGTAATTTTCAAACAGCTCTGGAAAATAAACAGACAATTCTTTCTTTTTAATAACTTCAGTTTGCCAGCTTTCTTCTTTACCTGAGTAATGACCACCGGGAGAGGCTTCACAGCAGCTTATTTTGTTCCTAGATCCAGAAAAATATGTGCATTTGCCTACAAGGACAGTGTGCATTTTAAGGAACATTTTTATTTTTTTTTACTAATTTGTTTCTTTCTTTCTTTCTTTAAAGACAAATCACATCTCTGACCTGTGACACTGCCTAACACGTGCTGTGTGCTGTGCAAAGGGAAATTTTCTACATCCAAGCATTCATTTTGCATAAGTTAAGGCTCTGCATGCTACTCTTGTCCCCACTCCTTTCTAATTTTAGTGAATTTTGTGCTTTATAAATCAGGCTGTTTCAAATATGAATACATCTGTGTGTCAAACCCACCCTCTTCCCCACAAATACAAATCTGAATATGAATGTCAGGACCCGTGCACTTGCCTCGCTTCTGCATGAGGCATTCTGCCCATCTGGAGAAGTGATTTGACTTCTCGGTATTGCATTAGACCACTGTCATTAACGACAGAGGTGTCATTTTGATGTGATCTGTGAGGCAGTAGAAGCTTTGAAGTTGAAAGCTAGAAAAGACATGGATAAATTGTGCTCGGAGTATGCTGCTATTGCACCATTATTGCTGGCAATTATTTCACCAAGTGACACATCTGATGAAAAGTCATCCTCCTTGCTATGGAAAGAAACCACAGTTCGCTGGAGCACGTGGTAGATCTGTTGATTTCAGAGTGTGAGAAAAAGCTCATTAGCTTTGGTCTGATCATTCTGCACCAATCATGAACTCTTTTGCATTGTTTCCCCCCCATTTTCATGTTTTCAGTTGGTTTCCTTTCCTGATCTAGCACTTGTGCTTTTCTGTTTTCATGTTTGGCCATTTGCTATCTCTTCTCCACTCCAGTTTCTCCAGCACATCATTTCTTAATGATGTGCCAAGTATGCTTCCTGCTTTTCTTACCCTCTTCCTTAACAATTCTGAATAATCTTTATTTCTTTGTTGGTCTCATAAAACAGGGTGTTCAGAACTTTCTTTTAATCTACAGAGTATGTGAAATCTAACTGCTCCAAAAAATAATAGCAGATTACATGTAATTAAATTTCAGGTTAGCTTTAAACATGGAGTAAAGATTTGCTCCTTCAGCTATGCACCATGGGCTGAGTTCGGGATTCATATTGCAGGGCTAGTAGCAACCCTTCAAATAAACTTTGTGAACAAGAAACAGGTAAATGAAATCACATTTTTAAGTATGTAGGGTAAGTGGGTGAGATAAAAGGACATATTTTATCATCAGTTTTTTTACATGACTAGCAAAATACCCCCAAAACTACAGTGTAAATATATCAAGAAAACAATTATATTGCTAGAGGACTTCCTTTTCACACTAAAGGGTTCTGGGCAAATCACTCAAAAGCACAAGTCCTAGGAACAGAGGCATGGAAAATTAGATGTGTCATAGGTTTTGGAGATTCTTCCTATTTCTAAACTGAAAAATAACTTTGTTAAAACAAAAGCTCATGTTCTGTGCTTCAGTTATTATATTTCCCTGGATAGGTGAGCTGTAAAAGAAGGTGGCCTTAAGCCATCCCCCTTACCAAAACATCTTTCATCACAGCATATCAGAACTGCTCTTCCATAAAGGAATCACAGAATACATGGCATAGATTCACTCCACTTAGACTGAAGTTCTTGCTTATCCAGTTACATTAGTCTCCCTTCATAGACAATCAAGACTCACAATCATCTTCAAAAGGCATTTTTTTGTTAAAGAGCTGCTGTTTGCTGGAAAGAACATGGCCCACGTGCTTACTAAGCATGCTGAAGGTATTAATGAAATAAATATTCTCTGTGAGACCTGGACAGAGCAATAGGTCACTGTCCAACAACATGGGCTCTGCTACTGAGTCTTGGGAATTTAAATCTTCAAAGTCCTACAGACAGTATTATTTTTGCTCTAAATTAATGGTCTTGTTCTAATCCTTATAATTATGTCTTCACAGCATAGCCAAGAGACAGGTGATTTAACTGACTAGAGAGTCTCTGTCCCACTCAGAATAGGCCTCCAGGTCAGAAGTGTATTAATGAGAGAATGGCTGGAGGATGATGAGCTGATCCTGCAGCCTCCAACAGCACTGAATTGACTACAAGGGACTCTGTAGAAAGTAACTTCCAGCTAATAACTGTACAAATCATCCTGCAGATACAGCTGTTGTCAGGGCTGCAAGCATTCCTGTTCTTTGTTCTTGGAGGAGCCCGTGCGGTTGTGTCAAAGCCCAGACCAGGTACAAATTACCCAGTGGTCACTCTGAAGCACACATATTTTAAAGGTAGAGGAATCAAATTTACATCAGTTTCTTCCAGGATTCATATCCTGTGCCAGAAGAATTGAAAAAGATACTGTTTTGTAGAGAGCTTCTCTGATCAGTATTCTTGATGTGTATCCTAGTGGTAAGAAGTAGCAATAATCAAATAATATTAAAACTACCACATACTATGGAGCTGAATGTTATAGGGGATAAAGCTAAGCATGTTCTGTGGCTAGTACCAGATACTATTTGCAGTAGTAAAGCGTGTTATGCATGTTGGGCATGTCATACATTGAACCCTCTCATTCTGAAAGGGATTTCCAGGCATATCTTGGGTATTTTTAGCAAAAGTGGGTGAAAAACATAATTTATAACAAGAGTAGGTTTTCCTATTGTTTACAGAGAAAGTTTTGATTTCCTAGTTGCAAGCAAAGAACATGAGGGTAATAATTGACTTGAAGAAAGAATGTGAATTAGAAAGGGCAATAACACTTGGAGCTTCTCCAGCTGCTGGAGAGCAGTGGGTTTCCTTCTGGCCAGTGCAAAGTTTTCAGTGAGATTGGACACGTCAAAGCAGGTTACAAACACCAGGCTGTTGATTTCCCTAAAAACCACCCTGCATATATTTGACACACATTAACAGATCTATATCTCAAAAGTCCAGCTACAAAAAACTTGAATCAAATGGCTGCAAGGACTTTCATTGATTGGTGCCCTGATCTTCCCTGCAAATTCTTTGAGCAGAGTCCAAGTATGAGAAAGACCTGCAAAACCTAGTAATGTATCCTTGGAGAAATTGATCCAGCACTGCAGGGAAGGAGGAATTCTAAAACAGCTGGTATATGTAAAAGGTATTTCTTTGTCATACTTGCCATTCATACAAATGACTGGATTACCCAGCTACCCAAACTTCTATCTATGCCCATATCCCCTCAGTAAACCTCTCCAGCTCAATTGTCACATGTAATAGTCTACACACCTAATCATCTCTTATTTTTCTCCTTCCAGGTTTCCTTGGTTTCCTTCCTTTAAAAGCATGGGCATTTAAATAATTTGATAAATTTCATAACCTGCTTGGACTTGATTCTCTAATATACTGTTTTTCAAGAAGCAGTTCATCAGTGTGGGTGACTGCATGGTAGCCCAACCTGAAAACTTTCCAGGTTTCCTAAATTCCAATGTCTTGCACATGTTTATTATAACTTCATAGTAACTATGTCCATATACAGAATGATGAAAGGGTGGTTTTTTTTCATTATTTGACTAGAATATTGCTGAAGAAGTAATGAAGCTTGTGTATTATGAAAAGACAGAACAGGGATTATGTGCAGTGGGGGGATAGGAAATTAATTTTACATCACCCTTCAGTCTATCAGAAGGAAAAGTTATCTCTGAAACTTTCTTTTCCACTGTGGGAAAGTAATATATATGTGAAAATCATGGGTTTTCTTGGCTTCTGGTGTCATCAGAGTTATCTTTGAAGTAAAGGAACAGTCCTGCTTCCATTAATTCCAAATATTAAACAACTATGATACTGAGTTTCAAAAATGCTTTGCAGTCAAGCTGTTCACCTGGAGTGAAGGGCTACCTATTTCAGCCTGCACACATGGATTATGCATCCTACTTGTAAAGTCTTTGATCCATGATAAAACCAACTTTTGTTGATCTGTTTTGCACTGTATCTTACAATGAATGCTTTTTGATATCTGTATTTTATTTTGTCTGATGTTTAAAAACAGAGTTTACTGGATAACACTTGAATGAATGAACTGAAAAATGAACAGATATGTTTAAAGCTTCTCAAGAGTCAGTGGTTTCAAATGCAGTAAAATATTTTACAAGTTGTTACTGTGGTTTGATTTCCAAGTCGGTGCGGAGAACCTAAGAAGACAAGGATGTTGGAAAGAGGAGTTTCTTCTTCCAACAGGAAAAGAAAGTGGAAATTGAATAAAGTTGTAAAGAAAATAAGAAGTGCTCCGGAGTGTTCATCTCTCTCCATAATTTCCATTGGGATACTTTGAACTCACTCTCCTACTGACTGTAAGATTTTTTTTGACAGAAAGTGTCTGGTTACTGGACACTTGTGTCTCATTGGTGATAAAAAAATGGGAAAGTAAAATCTGGCAAACTAGACCCAGAGGTAGGTGGAAATTTTAGCATAATGAATGTTTTGAAAAAAGTATAATAATAAATCTGTGTTTTAAGACCTGGGGACTGGGGGAGGGGGAGTACTTTTTGAAGAGGTCACTCAAGTACATACAGCCAGGAATCAAGCTTAGGGTCATTGATTGCCCTTACTTAGAAATAGGTCTGAACGTCTTCTGTCTTTGAAGTAAGAGAAAATTTACAGTCTGTTTCAAAATAGATTTTTTTCCCTAGAGACTTCAGGTGGCAAAGGGTGGACTTGTGGTAAGTAAGGGAGGACTGAAAAGAAACTGATTTTTTTTTGTGGGTGGTTTTTTCTTTTGTTTTGGGTTGGGCTATTTTTTGGTGGGGGGGCTTTTTTGAGAGGTTGCTGGTTTTTGCAGGGGGAGTTTTGGGGTTTTTTTGAGAGGAAAGTTTTTTGTTGTGTGGTTGGGTTTGTTTTGGTTTTGGGGTTTTTTTCAGTTTGTTTTGTTTGGGCTTTTTTTTTTTTTTTTTTTTTGTGGTTGATTTTGGGGTGGTTTTACAGAACTGAAGATTATGGCAAAGACTTGAACTTGCCTTTGAGCTGAGGCAAAAGTTTGTCACACAGCTCCCTTGTCCCTCTTGTGGCACTCCTCCAATTCACAAAGCTACATTTGTGAAATCACTTCTCTAGCTTGGACCACATATTTGAAATCAAAATAAATTTTTAAAAATTAACATAAAATTGCTATAATACAATTGAAGTATTTTGAAAGCCTAGTAGGACTGCCTCATGGTCCAGAAAAGGTGTGAGCAGCCTGTTCATTCACTGCAGGTACTTGCTAACTAAGATTACTATATAATTTTGGGGGGAATTGTATAACGTTCTGCTCAATTTAGTCTTTGTGGTGATGAGTATCAGGGCTGTAGGTACATAAGAAAACAGCTTCATATCTTAGTTACTCTATGGCCAGGTTTGATTTAAGTGTTTTTAACAGCAAGTGGTGCCATCTAGGAGCGAAGACCCTAAAAATATTAGTAGGTGGTGACATATGTATAGACATAAATATTCATGTCCAAATGCACACATATATATCCATATATGTCTATGTATGGATAAATGCCTCTTTTGTGACATGGAACCTTGTGCAGGAAGCAGACACGTGATTTAACTGGTGATGAAGAATGACCAATTGCATCTTAAAATGAGTACCGTTTATGGTGCATTGTATGACTGTCCATCACTTCCTCTTATTCTCCCTCAGGAATTAAAAGTCAAGTTTACTAATTAGTGCCTTGCACCAAGAAGGGATAAGGTCAAGGAGTTAGATCTGAAGTAGACATCTGCATATAGATATACTGATACAGAGTAGTCCTTTCATTGAACTCTTGAAGACAGGCATCACAGTTTTTATGGCACATAAACTCCCTTCCCCAGTGAGAGAGGTTAAGGACGGTCTGGACAAGTGGACTCAGTGAGAGCTGGAGCAGTTTGCTTTACTGACATTGATGCAGATCCAGTTTCTTACGTAGTTCTTTACAGTCCTGCACAGTTACTGTCATGAATAGCTTCTCCTCCTCCCCCAAAACCATTCTTATTTGCTTACAGAGCAATCTGTGTAGCCATTTTATATCAGCTTCTTTATGTTAGAACCAATTGACTATTTGTACTTTTGGGGGTTTCTCAGATGCTTAACTGAGTGTTTTTCAGAGTTCTGCTCCTCTTCTTTCCTCTCCGTTATTCAGAATCAAGCAAGGTTTATCAAACTGTGATTGATTACAAATCGCTGTGGTGATACTGCTGCGCAGAAGATTAATGATGTCAGCCTTAATGACAAGGTTATTTTATAGCAGAATGCCAGCCACATGCACAGATTCCAAGGACTGTTTATTCTTAAGCCTAAAACCATCCAGTTGCACGTAGGGTGATACCTAATTCCATGCAATGGAAACATAGTCCAAAACTTTTAGATAAATTTTGAATGTACTCGTCATGAGAAAGTAGAAAATCTTGGGCTGTTTAGCAAAATGATCAATCCATTTTAACCTGATCTATCAGACCTAAAGGTGATATGAAATGGTCTGTTCAACAATGTAAATTAGCTAAATTAAACCAGACTTTATCTGTGTTTAACTACACAGTTGGTGTTAGGGTGCCATTTGTTGCAGAATGGTGCAGCATGATTCATTTATAGTACCAAAGCATCCTCCATTGCAGCTGATATTAATGATTATTAGCAAGGAGCTGATTCTGGAGTGTAAGCAAGAGAGAAAGGCTGTTGGGTTAGTCTTCGGTCAAAGTATTAATAGTATTGGTTTCATGAATGCAGTAATATTTATGACTTGGTGATACAAGTTACAAACTTTTTTAGATGAGAAGAAAGAAAACACAGCAATATCTCCTTCTTTTAGAACACAAATACATAAATTTTAATCTGAGAAAAATACAAAATGAAACCATGTACAAGTTATGTACAAACCCTTTTTACAGGACGATATATTTTTCACTGGATATTACATATGACAAAGTCAGGTAGATCATTTCTGAGCACCAGCATTTGTTCTCTCTCACCAACCCATGATGTTAAAAGTAAAGTGATGAAGTCGTACTCCTTTTTCTTGATGAACTTTTGAGTTAAGATGCTAGCTGGTTCTCAGCCATCTCCACTTCCAAATTATAACTAATGTAGACATATGAAACAATCAAAATATATTGTATATATGTATTTGCATGTGTGTTTTTTCTGAAGGAAGAAAATGGTTTCATCAGTTTGGAATTATACAGAAATGTGAAAATTAAAGTCATTTTTTTTCTTTTTTTTTTTTTTTTCTTTTTTTCTTGCCAGAGATTAGAGTATTTGCATTGGCTAAGCATGTGTGTCCCAACTATGGGACCATGGCAGAAGCAGAATTTTTTTTAACTGCTTGAGATAGCTTCTGCTGACATCCTTATTTGGTTCCTACTAGTTATTGTCCAGTCAACAAAATGCTCATATGCCACATTTTTTGTTCCTAAAAATGTATGGATTTTATTACATGTATTCAACTGCCTATATACTGTGTTCTGGGTTGTTTAGCTTTTTTACTTTATAGAAATCTCCTCTAAAATGCATTGACTAAAGCAGTAAGAAACCTTGTCTCAACATCATAAAGGTTCTAATTAGATGCAGCTTTACTGTTTAGCTTCTTAAGTTAGATATTGCTCTAAATTAGACCCAAAGTAACAAAAGAAATACATTATATTTAATATTTTCTTCATTTTCCCTACCCCTTCTCCTTTTGCAGTTTCCAGTAACACAGCCCTGTGCAGAGCAGATAGAGCAGCACTCCTCACTACTGGTTCCAGTGGAAGTTACCTGCTCACACAGACTGCTGCTCAGAGGCTGCACAGCCTCAATGGGGCTGCATGCTCTGGAGCAGAGAGAACCTGTGCAGAATAGATCCATTACTGACAGAAATATAGCTCTGACAAATCCTGGCACAGGCTTATCCATGCTATAGGCCCACATACCATCCTGGGCAGTGACTACAGCAGAAGAGCTACTACATTCCTTTCACTATTTCAGATGGGGCTATAGCCCACACCCACTACTATTGCTCAGCATGAAAATACTATAAATTCAATATTAGGAGACCTGGTGTGCATATATAATGACTTTTTTAAAAAAAAAATATTTCTCTTAAGCCTGTGATTATTCAAGAACCTTTAGAATCAAGAAAAAAAAATTAATTAAAATTAAAAAGGTGCTTGTTTGTATGTTGGTGATTTCAGTGGTTCACATGGCACAGAAAATAAAAAAAATCAGGATTATAAAGAGTTATCCTTTCCTCTGATTTTTTTTATGCATTTGCCATTGACTTTGACAGATATTCCTAGGCTAATCCACTGTAACACTGGAACAGATTTCTGTTTTCACTTTTTCCTGTTACCACCTTTCACACACTTGGTTATTTTATTTAATCACATTTAAAACTAGAAATGAAAGGTGAGGCACACAATTCTTTTGGTGCTGAAGAAATTCACAATGATAACAGCTGTAAAAACAAAACATACAAACACACACACACACACACACTGACCTCAATAGGTGTTCATTTCAAATACTTTGGGATCCAGGAACCCTTAGGATCCTTACATAGCCCTTACTTCTTGAAGCCATTTAAGCACCTGCCCTGTGTCCCAGTTTGTGCCCATGTGAATCAGCTAGTCCAGGGCAGTTGTTAACATTTTTATAGATTGGCCAGTGAGTGGCCAAGCAGTGAAAACATAAATTATTAGCCATTTCTAAATTATTGCTTCTTTTTTTTTTTTTTTGTCATGTATGTTTATTCATCAGTTTATGCAACCAATTATTGCAGTAGTTGTTAGCTGTAGTTTAGACACACTAGCCCCCAGCAAAACCTGAATGAGAACACATTATTTTACTTTCTCCTTCTCTTTCTACTACACGAAGAGTTCAAGAAATACAAAGTCTTCCTTTGCAGGTCAAAAATAACCAACCTCATCCACCACCACCCAACAATGCATAATAAAAGGCTAAATGCTTTTTCAGTGTCTCCTACACCTGGCTTGCAAACTATATTTGCCCTTTCCTACCTTTGGCTGAGGCCACTTAGGTCTTTTCATATCCAGTTGACCATGCCTGGCCCAGATCAAGGGGTTTGTATTTTCTGTCCCATGTATTCCATACTGTTGGGCCTACTGATGCTGATTTGAAAGACAAGGTGTTAAAATATCAGTGACACCTTTAGAATGCTTTTAAAAAGTACAAGAAAATGTTTTCGTCTCATTTTTCCCTATTAACAAATGCATCATATACTTATTATTTTAAAAGGAACCACACAATCACATTGAGGTGTTAAAATTTGCATTTAGACTATGGGTATCTTCTTTTCTTTATACCTTAACTTTTGCTGTGCTTGGCACTTGCCACCAAATCTATCAGAGGACAGTTTCAGCCTTTAATCTTAAAGCTCATGGGCTTCAGGGGACAAATTAAAATGAAGCCAGCAGACTTCCTGGCAGTGTGGGAGCAGACAAGTGCAGGGGTGTGAGGAGGGCCAGGAGCACAACCCAGCTGCAGCAGTGATAATCTGCAGCATAATCCCAGTGCATCTCTCATAAAACTCACCAGGATGGCTGAGTTTTGGTCAAACCAGGTGGAAATAGCAGAAAAAAATTCTTCCATGTGCTACCCTGCAAGTCATTATTTTCTCCTTTTTTGTGCCTTTCTTCACCCCAGCTCACAGAAAGTAAAAATGATGACATCTTCTTGTGAAGACTCTATCAAACACATGCACACCCCTGTACATATGTGTGTCTGTACCCACATATACATATGTGTGTACATGTGTAACCACATATATATATGTGTGTGTGCATGTGTGGCCATGCATGTATGCAAACACACACACACAGAGACACTCTATTTATCCAACACATGAGTTACCAAAAAAACATTCTATAGCCTGTATCAGTAGTGCATGCAATTAATGCCAAAAAATCCCCCTGCAAAAAACAAAAACAAACAAAAAAACCCCAAACAGAAAAACGGAAATCCTCCCTACCCCACTTGTTTTTTTTTTTTGATCTTTGCCTTCTGAGACAGGGGTAAAAGATATTTATAAAGACCAAGAATTGATTTCTGTACCAGTCAACCAGTCATCGTGTGGTCTGTCAGCTGTCACTTAGGTCCCTTTCACAGCCTTTTCCCAGCTTTGATGTAACTTCATATATCCATTTATTGGTGCTGGACTTATTGTAATTTTTAATCGCTGAATATCAAAGATTGAAACAAGTTTTCTATCTCTTGCTCTATCTAATTTCCAGACATCAGTCCTGCATCTATGATTATCAAAATTATCAAAAAGGAGTAAGAAAATATCACTGATTTTAGCTTTTCTGTAAATAGGAAATGTATATCCATAACTCCACCTGTTTCTCTCTGTGTTGTTTGCTCTCTATGGGTGTTGCTCTATCCAACCATTGCATATGGAGCTCTCTGTGCCAGAAGAGCTCGTGAGTGTGTTCAGGTGTTGTCCTTCATTTATAAACAATAGCATGGGATTTTGGGGTGTGACAGTTAAACTGGAAAGAGACACACACAGACCTAAGCAATGTAGGGGTGCTGTATTTGATTTATTATTATGTTTTATCCAGTGAATGTTCACTTCTAAAGGAAGGACACTCAGAAGTGGCACTGTATATTATAAGATATAATGTTCTATTCCCCTATATTAAACGCCAGTCTTCTAAGGAAAAATAAATTAAAATTCATATGTATTTGATGAGGTTGAACACAAGTTTCTACAATTCTCCTGTCTCAGAACCAGCTTTTTTTCATTCTGGTTTAATGTGAATGCAGTTCATAAATGAAAAAGGAGCACCGACTTCAAAGAAAAGGCTTAACATGACCCAATGCAGAAACTGGATGTAAATTATAATGTGTCACTAGCTGAGGCAGCATATGTTGGAAGAACTCACTGGAATTCTCTTCTCTTTTGGGGACTGTGAAATGCATTAAACATGCATCTAATAATAATGAAAAACTGCTTGTATCGTTTTGTTACTCTGTAGAAGAGTGAAATATTTTAAACAATCCAATTTTACAAATATCGTATTAACAATTCTCATTATTGTCTTTAAATAGCTATTCTACAAAATGTAACAACAAAATAGTCACAGTCCAAGAAGTCACTCCAGAATAAAGCATATTAGGTGTTAGTATGGTTATACTTGTACTGCAGCCAGTGGACAAACATTAAAGCTGAGATAGTTTGGCTTAAATGTTGGATTACATAGTGGACATCGTTGTTTTCACAATAAATTCATCATCTGCTTTGTATTTGTTTGATTCACTGATATTTCTCTAATGATAAAAATACCACAGTATGTTTAATTGTGGTGTTTAACAATTCTGCAAAATTACAAAGCCTAAAGTTAACTTGCACAATGAAAATCTGCTTTTCCTGATGACTCTGATTTTGTGGTTTTGGTTTTTTGTTTCCCTACTATCACAGCCTTTCCCTTTTTTTCTTTTTCTTTTTTTTTTTTTTGTTTCCACACAATTGTGTCAGATGTTGCTTATTTGAGATAGAGAGAGTAACTAAATAATTTAGAACATAAATGCTTGGGTGGGTAGATACTGCAGCACAGATATGAAACATCACATTTTTGTCTGATGGCTATAAAGCTTGTTGGCAACTTCGTGAAACTGCTGACACAAAAGGCACCCATCAAAGGCCTTTTGCATGTTAGCATAATAAATACATTCATCACTTTTATTATTTTTATTTGGTTATTACTGTACTTTTGTGTGTGGTATCCCAGGAAAGTAAAGTTAAATAAATAAATAAATAAATAAAAACAAACAAAAACCCAACCAGAAGAACAACTGCTAAAATATGATGTTGCTTATTGTAGGAATTAACTGAGGACAGCACATTATGAGTTTGTAGAGCTGAAGCTAAACCACTTTTTATCTTTATCTAAATTAATAAAAAGAAGATTCAGGGTGCCCTTTACCAGGTTATGAGCTTTCACCAAAGTGCAAGGATGTGGAGCTAAATCTCTATACATATCAGGAAGAATTTGTACCACCTCAGGCCAATGAAAGGCCATCAGCACTTGTGAAGTAAGGAAGTAACAAAATGTGGTAGATGAGATGGTTTTTAACTGATGCTTCCATGCACTATTTTCTGCACTCTGGATAAAATCACTGTAATAATGGCAAAAGAAGAAGAATTGCCAAGCTTGCCTTCCTGAAATTAGCAACTGCGGATGGCTAATGGGAAGTGAAGTGCAATTGCCAGATTTGCCATTTCCAGCAAGTGCCTCTTGAGCCCATGGCCCTTGGCTGGGGTGGTGCCATTCCCTGTGCCCGTGTCACAGCGTGCTCCCGAGGGCACTGGGTGTCCCCGTGTGCCACCGTGAGGAGGGGCAGGGCACAGTGGGGGGGTTAATGCACCTGCACACAACTGGCAGTCAGCGTGATCTACATATGTTAATAAAACAAAGAATATTTCAGAAGAATGTTACATGTACAAAAATATGACTTTCAAACTCTGAAAATAAATAAGTTTGATTTATTAAGAGCTGGTGTCAATGCTGAACAAAATACACACCTTCCAATAAAGAAACATTTTGGTGAAGTGTAGATTTTTTTCTTTTTTTTTTTTTTTTGATTTACTAAAATACAAGTTGGACCTTTTTTTTCCTTTTTGCAAATATATCATTTGTCTCCCTTAATTACATATCCTTATAACAGTGACCATCATTCTCCTTTAAGCCAAAGACTGAGGGTATGTTGATTTTTTTTTTAAATTCTTAGGAGTCTGGCCACATATGCCATTTTGTAAGGGAAAATACTTAACAATGAAAAAAAAAGAAAAATATATTTTTTCTAATAAATAAAAATAATTTAAAATGCTAGAGGCTATACATGACTAATTTTGATTATGTTCATTTATAAATGAAATAGTTTCCAAAATACGTGGAAGCAATATTAAAGGCAGACAAACAAAGATCTGTCTACTTTATTTTCCCATTAAGCGTGCCCTTCTTAACTTCTCCATCAGTGGTTCAGCAAGTAAGAGGAATAAATGTAACATCACCATTCATGAAGTTTGTCAGGCTTTATAAAAATAGTTCTGGCTTCGAAGGAGTCAACATTCATCTTCAACTTCTCGTATTGGTGGTATCAAGCTGCTTGTCGATTTATATTGATTGATCTGATTGGCCATGTGAGTGCTCATGGGCTTGATTTGAATGTTTCTGGGGTAGGCATTATCCGGCTCATCTGTAAACCATTTCTTTTCTGCTAAGGAGCAAAATAGGCAGAGACAGAATAAGGAGGGAAAAATGAAAGCGTTAATTAGTGAAGCACACATACACAGAAACATTTAAAAAAGAAAAAGGGAGCAGTCAGTAAAGTTTATAGAAAAAAGAGATCAATAGAAGGTGACTTTGACTAATTACTAGCAGTACAGTGCATTAGATTAATACATCTGAAAATACGGTTATGAAAGGAGGATGACGCTTGCAGATTTGCTAATAGAAGCTAAAGAAAACTGCCAATATGCTAGTTTGCTTTTTGGATGTAAGAGAGCTCTTTTCTTGTGCCCATGCTCAGGTGATTCATTTATTGAAAAAAAAATATGATACAAATCAAAGTCTAAACTAAGAAGCCAAGGAGAGCAGCTGGGATAAGGGTAATACAGAAAAGAGCATGTGAGACTACACACAAGGAGCACCTAAAGAGTCAGACTTCTCTGAACCATTTCAGCCTGGGGTGGTGGCTACTGCTGGCCCAGAAATCATCCAGGAGAACATAAAGAACTTTCTGCAGTCCGTGTTAGAATAAACAGGGCTTGTATTCCTGCTGTTGGACAGCAGCCTTTTGCATGAGGTGGCATTATATCCCTACTCTGAAACACAGGTTCTGGAGCACTACTGAACTCTAGGGTTTAAAATGGGGTAGGGAACACAGCAGACACTGCAGGTGACTGTGGTAGGGGCTCCAGCTAACCCTGAATGGATCAGTTGTGACAGGTGACAGCAAGGCAAAGGAAGTAAGGACTAAAAATTTAGAGAGGGAGTTCTTTCTTTTCTGTCCTTGAGCAATGCCTGCTTCCATTAACACAGAAGGAATTTCATGACGTGGCTTTAAGGTGGGCTGGGAGCAATGTGGGAGGATGCTGAGAGGCTGCAGCATTGCAGCCCTTTCCCAGCTGTTCATCACTGTAACCACTGTGTTGTACTGCTCCATTGCAGGTATGGACAAAAGCTTCCAAAATTCACAAAATGAAAAAAAAAAATTTTAAACCCTTTAGAAAGCAATTTCTGCTGTAATTTCTCAATGACAGGTATGCAATCTTACAAGATAACTTTATTCCAAGACTTGGGAACTCCTGATCTAGAGAGTGGCCAATGGCCATTATGTGCACTTGTGCCTTGACAAGCATTTCTGAACTGACTCCATTCTTGTCTTCCTTCCCCAGATTCCAGAGGTGGGTGGGCAGAGCAGTGGACACTTATGGTTCTGGGCATTTTTGTATTACATGAAAGCTTCAAAGTTTGTCGCACCAGACCTGCTACTCTAACATGTATGCACTACTTCTCATTCCAATGTGAAACCCAAAATGCTGCAGAAGCTTTAATGCCTCACATAATATAAACTGCTACTTTTCTAATCCCTGAAATGCTGCACTGTCTTGAATCAGGACAGAAGTGAAAGGAATGCTCATTTTTTAATAAAGAAATTATTTAAAATTAGCAAAAAAGAAAAAAAAATTCACCTTAGAAACCCAAGGATTGAGCAAAAAGCTCAGGAGGTAAAGGAGAGAAAAGAAATTGAAAGACTGAGAATAATAGAGAACAAACACCTGGACATAAGTGCACAAAAATAAACAAAGATCTTTGGAGTCTCAAGAAGTAGCTTAATCTCCAGAATTACTAGACTTTTCAGTCACTTTCATGAATAACAAATTAAACCACTTACACTTTATATGGATTTTTAGAATTTACAAGCCAAACCCCCACTCCCCATTAAAACCTTTTCTATGTGTTCTTACACAATTTCAAAAATTAAATCAAACCCAGAAATTGTATTACTTATTAGTGGCTTATTACTGAAGGAAAACGAAACTACTGTATTGTTTTTCTTGTAATTTTCTAAAATGCTTTTCACTTGTGTTTAAAAATATCATTTTTGTCCAGACTAAATAATTCCCTGCCCCCTTAAAGGTGCCTGAGTCTGAACGATGTTCAATCTCCCATCTCCCTCTCTCTCACCTATTATAATTAAGTTCCCTTTGATTTGAACAGATTGGATGATAGGAATTCATAATGTTACATCCTGCACACTGAAGCTAACTGATTAAGTGCTTTAAATTATTCTTCCTGACAGAATGATAAAGTTACAATCTGTTCAGAGATGATCTACAGCTTGCCAGACTCCTACCGTTTCTTTCTACATTCATTTATCTTTTTGTCAAGCAGTTAAAAAAAAAAAAAAAAAAAAAAAAGCCTCAATTCCATAGATCTTTTAAAGTAATCAGAACATCTGAATTATTAATGAGACTTTAAGGGAATGATTCCTGATGGGGGCCGGTTTAAGAAAGGTTGTAGGAAAAAGAAGTCTGGGAATGTGTACACATCAAAATAATTTCAGCTCCATTTAAAAAACCATTTAGTTCAAGTGTGACACATGAACCATTATGCATTTGTGGAAACCAATTTTATGTGATCTACGATTAAACTAACCTTTCAGAGAGGTGTAAAGTGTGATGGTTATCATGTTTTAAAAGCCTTGTGAGATCACATAAACAATTTCAAACTAACAGTTTTCTAATGGTTTGTGTTTAAAATGATTTTGAGGCAAGTTAAGCACCGTGAACTTTCATTGCTACCTTCTTTTTTTTAACACATGGTGCAAAAACTTTCCTTACAAACAGAACTTGGTGCAAGTTAATTCAATGTTGTAGCAAGTATGGGGAGACTTGTCTGAGTGCTAAGAATCAGAACTGTGCTGTGTTTCTCAGCAGCCAGTGTAAAGCACTTCAAAATACTCTGCTTTCCCCAAAATTTTCAAAATAAGCTATTTATTTATGTGCTAAATTTACAGTAGAACTCCTATATAGGGAGCTGTTCTTTAAAAAGAAACCACCCACTCACTTTTTGCCTTTACATGGCAAGTAATACATACAGAACATTAATAATAAATGTAGAAGCTGGTAGATTCTAATGTCTTTTGCTGTTCAGATTTCTTTTTGCCAGTGCTGAAACCTTGACCCAAGCATTATCATTCTCCAGCATGCAATGCTTAGATACAGCTTTATACCTTTCCTGTTCCTCTCCTCTGTTAAAATTGTCTTTGGTCACATAACAATGAATCTCCTGTGCAAATTCATTGACCTCTTTACTTACCTTTGAAATGTGAGCTTAACACTCCTGATCTTTACTCTGGCCACTATGATATTCTGCTCCAGTCACTAAATGTCCTTCTTGAAGCCCCTACACACTTTTCAGTATTTTATCCTATGCTTACAGCCTGATTTTGGTATATCTTCCAGAGTCTTAGTACAGATTTTTATCTTTAATATTTACTCTTTCCTTTAGATCTGTTCAGAAACCCCCTTTTCAAAGTCTATATATTGCTATAGTCACCAAGCATTTTTAAGTTCTCTGTCACATTGAGTCTGTTTCTCTCCCTTTTGGAATATGCATATTGATCCTTACCAGAAGTGTTTCTACATTATAGTGACAAGAGGCATGTTTTTTTTATTTTATTTTTTAGGAGCTGCTAAAAAAGTCCCTGATCTTCCTACGCTATTTGACAGGCTTCTTTTTGACAGCATCACCTGAGAGATGTTGGAACAGCTAAGTAACTGAATGTATCAGAAAGCAGAAAACACTTACTTT
Organism: Taeniopygia guttata; assembly: GCF_048771995.1. Lineage (NCBI taxonomy): Eukaryota > Metazoa > Chordata > Aves > Passeriformes > Estrildidae > Taeniopygia > Taeniopygia guttata. Next base: position 14,792,233 of record NC_133031.1, on the reverse strand, counting down.
CCTCTCAAACATCTATGTTTGTAATGTGCTATCAGCATCCATGAAGGTTTAAAAAGCCTAATGCTCATATTACAAATAAATAAAAATTCATGGTTTTGTGTAACACTCTTCCCCATAGCATAAAAAAAAAGATATAAATAATCAAATTAAAAGGACCAAGATACAGTTTTCTTCAACTTGTATAAGATTGCAGCAACTCTCTCCAACATATTTATTGTATTGGTGCTTTAAAATTTCTATCATTAATTTTGGACTGAGTAGCAACTTAGAGCAAATGCCACTGTGAAACACCCTCTGTTCTAAGCAGAGGCAAAGAAAATACTACCAAAACAGAAGAGAAAGGTTTTACTACATTTGTATTCTCACCATGATCCAAGGTTACCTTTCAACTGTTTAAAATATATTTTTTTTGTCTTCTGAAACACTAGCAGTTTCAAATTTGTTTGCATGTATGTGTTTGCGTGTCTCCTCCCTGCATGTAACCATCTTGTTTATAACTAAGCTGTAAATTCTTCCATGTAATTTGTTCCTGCATGAGAAAGAAAATAATCAAAGTTTCTCCACCCACGTGCTCAGCAATTCTTTGTTTGGCAGGTGAATATTTTACATGTAGCAGGCAGTAAGAAATTTACAGGGAAAGAAAGAATAAACTATTTTTTCTATGAAGAACTTTACTTTGCTCCAGGGCAATTAAAGTTTTGTGACAATGTTCTGGACTTGTTCTTGATTTTTTATTTTTTAAACTACCAAAATTCTTAGTTTTGATAATGGGAGTTCCACTGGAAAATGCCTGACTCTCTCTGTTTGGGTCAATAGGAACCCTCACCAAGAACCTGCAGGTTTGCTAGACATGGTTTTGTGCCAACACTTAAGCTCACTAAGGACTGAAACACTAAGCTGAAACCATGCTGGGACTGATATAAATGGCAGGACCTTAATTTAAAAACCTAAAACATGACCTCCTGACATTGGTGATACTTCTTCACTTTAAAGAACTAACCATTCTACTATGGCTGTCTGACCTGGGATAGAACAGGAGATTTGCTCTTACTTTTCAATAGAAACACCAACATAATGTTGATTTAAGTATTTCTCTGCTTATAATGACCTACCCCCATTAGTATATCCATAACAGAAAACCTTCATCATTATAATAAACTATTTGATCAATCTAACTATAGTCAGCAGTGGTAATTATACACAATACTACTAAAAGTCAAAAGTTTTAGAATTCTGACTTCAGGATAGAGGACAGAGGTGGAGTAGACTTCAATTTAATTTGAAAAATTCAGATTTGCGCCCATATTAGATATTCCTCTTCTGCTGTTCACAAAGTAAGCAAGTTACTTCTATAATGTATGCTGTTTATATTTTTTCTATTTGAGCTGCACTGTTAATAAAAATACTATTTTTTTTTTGGATAAAAATCATTATGTTGCATGTGACAAGTGGCTTCATATTAACACCCTTCCTTTCTCTGCTAAATGGAAAACAGATAAAACATTAATGGAAAAGCATTTTGGTGTCAAAGCCATTAACATTCTTCCAAAATGTGTAACTGCTCTCAACTATCTTCAATCAATTCTGCTGACATAAAAAGATGCTCATGTACATACACGGGGAATAAGAGAGTAGGGAGGGGAAGGTAGGAAAGAAACTGGAATGAGGAATGGGAAATTAAAGTAATGTCTGCACCACGATAGGCATCTTCATTGAGCAGGAACCTGGGTGTTTACAAAAGGACACGTGCAATTAGAAAGGCAAGCAGATGAGAGGATAAAAAACCAAAACAGGGCTGAGAAACAGCAGCAGCAGCAGCAGCAGCAGCAGCAGCCAGTTTTACCTCTGGTTTGGTGGGGAAAAAAAAGGCAAAAGAAAACCAACAAAACAATCAACCAAACAAACAAACCAATAACTGAATAAAGTTTGTAACTATTTTTTTTTTAATTTCACAAGTTTTCACAAGGACAAAGTTATAGAGGGAAACCCACAGCAGTTGCTAGGTCATGCAGAACCATTAATTTTCATACCTTGGCCCATTCTATTCATCCTTGTTGCACTTTAGAAAAAGAAGTAAGCTATGTAAGTTTTACAATGCTTTTAAACGGTCATATTTCTGGTTGAGCACTTTAACTGGCACATCCTTGTAGCAATAAATATTCTGAGGGCAAAACATGGTAACTTTCTTTGCAAAAAGGAACACGTGAATTTTCTTTATGATGAAGAGCAACTGTAATAGTCTCATTTGCAGGGGTGCAGCCATAATTTGCAATGTCTTTCACTGATTGGACTTACAGCTGCGTTTGAATGCACACTCAAACATATAGACTGCATTCCAATCATTATGCTTAACACTGCACAGTGGCCCACTTCTCTGTAGCCCATTTACATGGTTCCAGGTTTTGTCAGTAAAAGTGCTTGGCTTTATTGTCAATTCACACAGCAAGCAAATCTTCAAAATTATCATGCTTGGGGAAGGGGAAGGTAGAAGACAAAACTAACCATAAAAGCACCTTGATTGGGTTGGCAGTTACAATGCTAATCATTCCAAATCGAAATATTTTTTTCTGTCTGCATGCTTTCTTGCTGGATAGCCAGGGAAGAGGGTATGTGTTTCTGCCCTTCCTACCCTAGGAAACCCTCCATAAACCTAGAGCTAGCTCTATATTTCAAAATATATATTGGCTTCTGAAGTTTAAAACAAGAAAAAGAAAAAGTAAAAGCAAGCCTGAAGTATAATTCCTATGGCTGTCTAGGGCAGGTTCCTTTCCACTATGTTATTTAGTTCCCTGTCACAACTTTTTTTTGGCTACATGTGTCATTGGTGACAATTTGCAAGAACTAAATTCTGACAAGTGCATGGAACACGACGCCTCAGCACTGTGAATATTTCCAACCCAGCCCTCTTGTTCTCCTCGAGTTGGGCACAGCACCTTTTCTCCCCAAATAGCAGAGATTTAAAGGCACTCAGTTGTCTTCACTGTATTCCTGCCTACTGGCATGCACCTGTTGAAAAAAAACAGGTAGAACATGCGGCAAGATTTCTGGAGCTTCGTCACATATTAGGACTCCTGTTGGAAGATTTATACCAACACCAACTTGGAAAAGTTAAACTAGCATCTGGGGAAAGGAACAAAGTCCCTTGAGATCTGATATGTAAGCATAGAAAAACGCTTGCTCTTTTCTGAGCATTATTTATTCTGTACATAAGGTGACTAATTCACCTTTTAAAGACGTAAAAGTCCCAAGAAGGCGGTTTTTAATGACTTACATCCAATATTTATGATACATATGGCTTTTTATCCCAAATGTCAAAAGTGAAAGAAAATACAGCTATTCATGTGGCAATATAAATAGACAGAATAATAATTTAATATGCAATTAGACTCTTTCTAAACTTAAATTAAACCATTGGAGTTGTAAAGCTTTATGCCCCAACAATTTCAGTGTTAAAGGGAAAATATACCATCTCCAAAAGACTAGTATTTCAGAGAAAGTTCTTAAACAAGCAGAAAAGTCCCTGATATTGCTTTGGTATAAAGCAGATGTCTAGCAATAATCTATACAAGGAGTGTAAGCCCTATGTAATATAAGATTTTAGAGTGAAAAATCAGCAGGGATTTTTTTTTTTTTACATGTTTTTTGTTATTTGGTTTTGGTTTTTTTTTTTCAATAGGGTAATTTTATAAGCTTCAAATAAATGTATGAGCTCCTGTACATATGAGTATTAAAAAAAAACCTACTGCAACATACATCAACACTTCTGCACTAAATGACTTTCTTTGTGTAACTCTGACATCAAGAGCAAGTGTTCATGTTAAATATACTCTATTTTCAGATATGTAGAGTAACTGCAGTGAGTTATTTATGTTTCGAGTGTGCCTATGGGTTTGGAATTCTTTTTTTATTCTCCCCTAGCATCATAAATAACTTTTGGTCCGTCTGCTTTGTTGCTGTTGTGCTTAAGGGTTTTATGGTGGTGAAATAAAAATGACAATCACATGCACACTGTCATACATATGCAAAATATGTGTACAAAAAGGGAGAACTCCATGGGAAAACAGGGAACATTACTGCTGGAAACATTAACCGGGGAGAATGGGTGGTGAATGCAAGTTTCACACACAGTGGGAGTAGATACACATATCAAAGTCTGTCTTCCTGCACATACTTCTGTTTGTCCCGGGAATCCCTGCTCTTGGTGCGGTTCGGTCGGTTTGCTGTTGACGGGATGGAGTGAACTGATGAGCTCTTCTTGCTGGAAGAGTAGGAGGAATGGGAGGAATGAGAGAGGCTGGCTCGGGACTGGCCAGCGTTGTGGTCAAATTGCATCAGACAGAAGATCAAGTCCGTCGGCACAAGCTCAAATTCATACGGTGGGTTTGTGATAACATAACTGGAAAGGAAGGAAGACAGAAAAAAAGAAAGAAAAAGAAAATAGTTTTAGATTTCTACTAAAAAATTTCTTCTAGATTTTTTTGAGCTTAACCCAATTTTTGCATTTCTGTTTGTAACTAATTTTAGCTCACAAAATTCTCACTGTAATTTTTGGACCTTTTAAGGTCAGCTGTCACTTTTTTTATGTTTTCTGTCAAAAAAACATAATGCCTGAGAATGATGTTCTTCAAGTGAATCACATAATGATTTTTCAGAGAAACCACCATACAAATCATGCTCCTTTCTCTGGCTGCACCATAATGCAATGACTCTACCAAATATAGTTAAATATTGACAAAACCCAGTAACATACCCACCACAAATGGTATTTAAAGAATGGCAGAAAAGCAGAGAGAGGAGGATTTTACATGCAGCTTATTTAAATGTATATTTAAATACATATTTACATAGTCATTAAATATTTAGATGAAGTCAATAGAACAAGGGATATAATTATTGGTTTGGATTGTGACTGTAGTTAAAACAAGTTAAGGAAAATACATCAATAACTCTTAAGCGAGGTTAATTTTGTTCATTCACTCCACATGTACATTCATGGCCTCAAAGAGCATTTATAAAGAGAAATCTGCACATCTGAGAATCCAACATTGCTCAGTATAAATCCCAGGCCTGAGATAAAAACTTGCTCAATTTCAAGAATCCTCACCTTCACCTAATGGCCTTTCAGGGTATGAAGGACTTATAGAGCAGCTGCTAAATTTTTCCATGCATGTGAAAAACAGACTTGAGCGAGGCAATCGGCATTTTCTTTCCAAGCAAGAAATTAGTAAAAATTGAACATGAAGCTTGTGACTTCTTTTCAAATTAATTCAATGCTCACAAGAAATCTGCTTAGCTCCTTCAGGGACAGAAGTCCCTTATTAATTCAACAAATAATTCCAAGTCTAGCAACTACACTGTAAATCTAAACTGCAACTCAATTTTTCAACCCAATTTGTTTAAATTCTTACAGAAGAAGCCGCTTTGGTGGGCTGCAGTGCTGTTTATTGCCATGTTCACCCAATAATGATGCTTTCTGTAGAGCATGAAACAGTAACAGATGGTAGATTTGTGGTACTTCTGGTATGGGTCTGTGTGTGTATTTCTAGGAAGCAGTTAATTAAGACACATTTCAAGCAAGCTGCTAAATGGCCTTCAGTTTGCAAAGATGGAAATGTGTCTGCTCTATTTAAAGCACTAAGGTCAGGCTTGGTGCTACTGAAGTAAAAATGTAGTCTACCAAGAGAAGGTTTTCCATTTACTGGAAGAAATTATGCTTAAACACAGATGGTACTGATGGGAAGCCCACAGGAGTATTTTTTGAGCATTCAGAAAAAAGACTAGCTACTGTAATTTAAATTATTATCCCACAACTTAGAGTTGTTTGATATAAGGGAACTGAAGTCCTTCCCTTGCAGGCAAACAGTGGATCATCATGGAGCAAACAAGATAAAGATACACTCTGAAAATTTAATTTAAAAATTCTGAATAAAATTAGCTGACAACTTACGCTGTGATATCCAGTTTATGATTTAAAGTCAGATAGAATCATGGTGAAATCCTCAAAGAGGACTGGGGAAAAGTTATGCAAAAATGAACAAGCTCTTTTTTATATTTATAACAGGCACTGGGCATTTCCTCGCTGAGAAGACTGAAGAGCAGGGAAGCAGAGATGTTCTAAAAGACCAGACTCACCGTTTAGTGCATTGGCTGGGAGTACTTAGATGTGCATCCCTTAATCGATAAATTCCAAAGCAAAGCATATTGTATGTTTTCAGTGCTTTACAAAACAGATCTCCATAACAACCTCCATCCTAGAGGAAAGAGAGGAGATTAAAATTTAAAAAAGAGAACAGTGCATTTTTTTTTCCTTTCTTTGCTGTGTAAACACAGTGTCAGGGAACAGGTCATTCAGTATGAACTTATAAAAAAGGGGACAATGTATAGACAGTCTGTTGTTTGTCTCAAATGAGAGCCTTTTACCCAAGGAAATGAATAATCTAAATGTTTTATTTCAAATAAGTAACTATGTAAAGTGATGATTGCTATTTTGGAGAGCCTTGGTCCATGAAATAATGGCAAATTGGAAAGAGTGAGTGATTTGCTTTAAGCTGGAAATCTAAATTTTGGTACCAGACAATGCATATTCTACAAATTACATTAACTATGGTATTAAAATTGTTCATATCTTTGACCCTTTCTTGGCAGCAGTCATACTGTCATCCAGACAAAAAAAAAAAAATCACGAGGAGCACAACAGAAATTAGAGTTCAATGGGTTTAAAAGGATAATAAAATATCTGCTGCTGTCAAATAATGACTAAATGTATGATTAGCAAAAAATAAGTTTGAATTTGCTTATTTGTATATCCAAAATAGTGATTTTCAAGTAATCATGAGAGTTAATGCATTCTGCCTTCACAGACCTAGTGCACTTGAGGCTCCGGTGAAACAGCATTCAAAAGATTGGTGTTGCTTACTTTATTTGTGGAAATGTTAAGCTGCATGCCAGTGTTTTGATGAGCTGCTAGTCTCAGCCACAACTGGACTGCTGCATCAACTAAAAGGCTGCAGGTTCCTATCTGTGCACTCTTGCAAGGGCATCCTTACACTGGGATTCTCTGTAATTTCTGTGACAAAGGTCATTCCATTCTTTTTGGACAAGGCTGGTGAACACAGGGTTAACTTTAGAAACATCAAATCCTACATCATCATCAAAGCAGACTGGGTGCTTTGGGACCTCAAGATTTCAAAATGTGGTCCAGAAAACATTTCTAGATACTTAGTTTTTATATAATACACTCTTTTTAGAATATTATTTATTTATTTATTTATTTGTTTGGGGTTTTAATTTCTTTTTGCTTGTTTTTTGACTTCACCCTTAGAACAGTGCAGTCAAATTATCAGAAAATTAGCATTGCATAAGAATTTTATTTCATCCAAAACCGGCAGAAACCAAACCTTACCACTTTGTTTTCGAGCTAATGAGCAGATTTTAAGAACTGGAAGCTCTGTGAAAACACTAAGTAAGCTTATGAAAACCCAAAAAAGGTATATCTGTACATATTGAATGTATTTAGAATTCATTATTGCTATAATTGTTACGTCATCCGAATCAACTCATCTATCTCTTTAGCTGACAATGAAGAAGAGACACAGGATTTTCTGTATGAAATATGCAGGCAAGGATCCTGGGCAGTCATACAGCTTCTTAAAAAGGTAAAAAGCAAACCTGGCACTCTCTGCTATGAATTTTTAAACAATCCACAAACTTTATTAAATTCAATAATAGAAATTATATGCTTATTGAGATAGATTTTTCACTCAGTCTGAGAGAAAGCTAATAGAGCGCAGACCAGCCTTGGTCCTGCATTTCCCTCATGATCTTACCCCTAGGTCTGCAAATGGCCCATCATACAAAGCCAGCTGAGCAACTCGACACCTGTCCCTGTTTGCAAGTGTCTGGGGCGTGCTGTAACCTCCTCTCAATGCATTTTCCTCGGCAATCAGCGCTTCCAGCTCTGGTGTGGCTCCTCCTGTTACCAATGTCCGTATCAGTGTGAGGATATTGTCATTGAAGTATGTCTGCAGAGATAAAAGAAAGCTCTTTAAGCAAACACCATTAAAGTCACAACTGAAGACATCCAAATTACAACTTTTCCGGGTTTCTGCTGTTTAAAGTTCTTGGCTGTCTCTTCAAATAATTTTATATAGAAAGTGAAAAGACAGCAGCCTCCAATTACTCTATTTTCTTCTATCCCATTAGGCTCCTATACTAGATCCTTCCTTTTAAACACCAATTCAGGCTGATTTTTATTAAAGTACAAAAATTTGAATGATTTATGTTTCCTATAATTGGTGTTAGTAGTGATGCAATGACTGCTTTCCTTCTCATCGCCCTCATGTCTAATAATGGGCTTTAGGACATGTAATTGTAAAATTCAGACCACATTTAAAGCTTACACAGGCTAGATTGCCTTTTTACTCTTGTCACCAATTCGTTGGGGAGCTGCCTTTGTGCAGCAAATGTCATTACTTATTACTGTGGCTGGACTCTAGCAGTCTAACCGATGTATTGTACTAAACATCTTATTACGAGACTTGACAGTGTTCAGACACAAGCATGTATCAATTAAACATCTTGCGTTCACTCCAGATAAATGTATGATGAGTTTGGGATCCTGGTGGTCCTTTTAAAAAACTCTAGGGTATAGGGTAAGTGTGGTTTATTAGGGAAGATTTACTCCACACTGACATTTTGCCAGCATCTGTAGTATTGCTGGTCTGTCAGGCAAACAATGGGTATTTAAAATATTAATTTAAATCCAGATGAATGACTTTCAAGTTCACTTAAAAGTATACTGGTATAGTTCAGACATACTCAGTTAAACATCTGCAGTGTATGGTACTGGGCAAAAAAAATGTTGAACAAAAAAAAAAGGAAATACTGTCACTTATAATGTCACCAATGTCTGAGTTTTCAGAAGCTTTGTAAGTGCAAGGAACATAAAAGAAAAAAATGAGCTCATTGTAGAGTACATAGGATTGACATTACTAGATTTCTGGATTTTGTTGTATTTAGGACTCAGAACAAATGTCTGTAATCCAACCAAGTAAAAATGAATAGTGAATTCTCCAACAGTGCTTGTTGCCTAAAGATAAGACTTTTAACATAATACGTTTCAATGAAATTCATTGTTATATCCAAAAAATGGAACTGTATTTAATACATGGGTAAACTGAGGTAGAGGTTGAAATATTTTATCCTGAGATCAAAAAGCAGAACTGGCTTCCTATCCATGTTACTTTGATATTCTTTCTTTGTATAATGAAACTTCAGTTTCATTGTTTGCTGGAGATGACAGATAAAACAGAAGAAAATGAGTTCTACGCAGCAATGTTTTTCACTTTACATTGAAGTTTCCTAACTTCAAGCCTCTCTGCTTATTTACATAGGCATATATGCCATTCACCTGTTGACTAAATGAAAATGAGAGGAACATATTCTTACTGTTAAACATGCCCTAAAGCAAATATTTGCATCTCATCAACTCCAATTATTTAAGTTAACCTAGGTAAGGCAGTACATATTTTAACTACAAAGCAGATTGTAAGGAGTAGTCTGACATAAGCTGAGGTTCACGAAGATTCAGCTAGTCTAAAACAACAGCTAATCTCAACTCAGCTCTTACACATGTGGATGCACTGGGTAACAATTCAAGTGTAATACTCAAACCTCTCTTATAGAAAAATCAATGTGACCCCTTGCAGGAATGTAAGTCTGGAGCGATTACATGATGTTTAATAGGAATTGCCACTTTGAGAGAGAGAAGACATTCAGACATGATTGTTTATTTTTCAATTACTTCTTCCTTGATGTCCATGAGATGAAATCAGAGTTGCCCTCTTTGGCAACTCTTCCCACTGTGCTATACCTCTAAGGCAAAGCTAGGACCCTTATTAGCAAAGGAAGCAGCATTTATTGTGGAACAATGGCTTAATTTGGGTTTCACACCATGACTGATGTGGAAGGCACCATTCAATGAGATGGATGAGTGCAGCCAACAGATATTTCTTGGGGTTTGTTTTTGTTTTTGTAATCAATGGGAGAAAAGATTCCAAGTTTCAGAACAAACTGCAGCACTGCACCTGATCATGAAATGCCCAGCCATAAGCATGAAAAGATGGGTGAATAGGAAGCTGTAACTTCTCACCTTCTGCTAAATAGGGCTGCTTCCTTCTGTACTAAAGTATTTAACACTCCTCAAAAAAAAAGCTGTCTGCCTGTGTTTTTGATTGTCACAAAAATCAGACTCCTCATTACATCTTGCCAGTTTGGAACTAGGAGAACACTGAAAAGCTGAACTAGCTGATATCCATTTCCTTTGGAATAATAATACACTGAAATTAATTTGAGAGTGATCTTCTACTTGCTCTGTGGGAGGGTACATGGCCTGAATATGCCAGTACTTATAAGAAACTGATCTACAGAATGTCTTTGGAAAGGTGCTGTTGTACTTAAAGTAACAAGGCACTTTCCAGTGATGGAAAGAATCCCTTTTGTTGAGTGTAAAATCAAAACTGAAGAAATACTTGTTTGCTATTGTCATGATCCAGACCCCACATTGGACATGTGTGTTATATCACTTTAAAGGCATCCAGAATGAGAATATGAAATAGGTGTATTCTAAACACAGGAAAAAAAGAAATGCATCATAGACACTGAAGCTGGGTAAATAGCAAGGAAATTGTGACACAGATATCTGAACTAGCAGTGCCACCTAGCCATTGCTTTGGAATTGTAGTGTAGCTCTTTCAAATGTTTCAAGGATGCTCTCCCATTTGTTCAATCATTTTTTAAAGTAGAATTACCAGAGTGCTTATGTTTTGCAGTTAATGCTGTCATGTCTTTTAAACTAATTGGTCTTCTACAGAAAATTTAACTGAAAATTAGCACATCTTAATAATATTTCTTTAACTATAATAGCACTTTGCCTTTCATTTATAATTACACTAAAATTGTCATTTTTCAAGTTATATCTGCCTTTTTTGTGTTTGCTAGTGGGTTTTTAAATGAATTTCTTTTAAGAAGACTCCTCCTCCTACACTACATGTGGTTTTTAACCTCAGTTTTAAACAAATATTTTAAACTGATTTTCTCATTCAGTTGGAGGAATAACATATATCCAAACCTGAGGAATGACTGAGCTCTTATGATTATGAATCAGTAATACATACCAATAACAAAAGGGTCTTTGAGTCAGAATAAACAGCAGACAATAAATAACAGCATTTCACCATTTGAAAATCTATTAATTCTTAAACTATTGTCAAAAGTTTAAAGAAGTTTGGGACACTTTAAATTACAAGATGCTGCTTACTAATTTTCTGAACAGAATTACATGAAAAGTAGTCTTGTGTTCACATCAAAGATTAGAACAGTTTCTTTTCTTTATAAATAAGACTGTGAGGATCCCTTAGGGAGAACTCCTGAGTAGAGAATATAATGAAAATTTATTTTAAACCATTTTAATGATTTTCTTCCATTCCGTAATTTTGTTTTTATGAAGAAAAATAGGATTTGGTAATACAGAAAACAATCAAGATCTGAAGTTCTAGCACAAGCAAATGAATTCCAGGGTAGTGAATGTTAAGTAGCATCATCTGGTGCTGGAGAACCTTGTCTCCAGCAGCAGCTCGGGTCTGTTGCAGTGGCAGGTGTGGGAGGGACACCAGCCTGCCAGAACTGCTGCAGTCCTTTGTGTCTCCAGTGCCAGAAGGAGGAACAGGGAAGCTTTGGCTCTCAGGCCAACGGCTCAGACCTTTGAAGGTACTGTGTGTTGAAAACTGGTTTCCTTCATGTACAGGATTTTACGTAATAACTATCTCAACAAGACCCAAGAAAGGAGTATTTCTGCTCAAATATTTGCTCCTTTGACTATCCTATATCACATAACTTTTCTGTAGCTGAAGATAACATTTTTAAAAACCAATTACATAATCTAAAAGTTGCATCCAATCCCACGTTTTTTAGTTACACTTCACTTGGGGATGAAGGCATGCTCTGCTTTCCAGAAGTGGTGTTGCCTTGAGACTGACAGACAACGTGTATTATTTCCCTAGGTTCAAATACACTAGAGCAAAAGAAATAGTAATATATCATTTAAGTACCTGATGGCAGTAGGTGTCTCTTCAAAGTCATATTCACGATTAGCTGGAGCATTTTAACAATAGCCACTGCCACAGTTAAAACATGAACCAGGCCCACAGCCTTCCCACAGAGCACAGTAAAGCTCTTGAACCAAACCTGGTGAGATCACTGCTACCAACTCCTCCAAAACACAGGTTCTGAGTGCAGGTTTTGAGCTTATTATTGTCCTCTGAGCAATGGTGCTTGAGCTGCTACACTGTGAATCCTGGGCTGTGGAAAATATTGCCTTTGCTGCAAAGCCAAACTGTGTGCAGATGACCAGTACATGGCACTTTGAAAACTAAACTGCATTAAGCATTTACCTTGGAAGTAAGGAAATAACAGAAAATGTCAAACTTAAAACGTCCGGTACTGTCATCTTTTAGGAAATAATGCTAAACTAGCAGAATGTAAAGATCTCCAGCACCCACTGAACAACACTTGAATTAGAAAGTTACCACATTTTCTAATCTGTGATTCATTAGTTGGGTTTAATGCACCTCTTCAGTATTATAAAACTATAAAAAATAAAATAATAATTTAACACTGATTAATACTGTAATATTATTGTTATTATTAATTTCCCAATAATTGAATACTTAAGCAAATTATTTTAAATCTATTTTGTAGCTTTTCCCCTATACATACATCTATATGCATGTTTCAAATGACCCACAGGTCAGAAATAATACTGTATGCATGGCTATTATTTGACTTTCTAATCTTTCTTACACTTGTTTTACTACAAAACCCCACTACTGTGGGAAGAGATGAATTCTTAAAGAAGCACCTCATGAACATTTGCATTGTACACATAAGGAATTTTCCTAACAGAGATATCAATAGAAATCATAAAGTGGATTTTTTTCTATCAAAAACAAGCAGTAAAACCCACTGAATCACTAAGTAGATAGAATAATGAACTACATACTTGCGTCCAAGTGAGCTGGAAAAAGACAGCAGAGTGCACATTATATACTTCTTACAGAATTCCTGTTAAGAATTCATCCATAGGATGAAAGCATGACTACAGATCTCACAATTTAGCTAGGATTTGGGGTTCAGTTTACCCATACTGGCAACTATGAAGTTAAAGACATTAAATAAAAGCTGTTTGCTAAAAGCAAATGTAATTTAGGAAAAAAAAAATAAAGGTAAGAGATAATATAGTGAAAATAGATTTGTTTGTGTGAGAAACACTCTTTTCCTTGGAGAAGAAGTGAAAGGAGAACACACCTTCCCCATGAGAATATGGATAGTAAAGGGAGAAACATCTCACACATTTTACACTTTCTGAAGGGTCAGGAAGAATTGTACTTTTCCAACTCCTTGCTGGGCCTTTGAGGAATAAAGAGAAAATAACACTGCCACTGATCAGAAAACTGGTGAAAGAAAAGACAGGATAGTGAACAATTCTAATGGACTGAATCCTTGCCTTTCTTCTTGATTAGTATTTTTTTTTAAGTAGAGAATTTTCTACTTGTTATCGCATTTCTCTGGCTTCAGAGAAATGACCACTTAGATGTGAAAATATTTAGAAAAAGGACTTTTATAGAATGAAACTGCAAAAACAGAGGGGTATGTTGTCCAAAACTAAACTGGAAACATTAAAATTTCTGAACAGGCATGCTGCATTTATTTTTCATTGCATCACTATTATTTACTTGAGACACCTTTGCACAAGGAAGCAATGATGTCCACAGTATCTCACTCTCATTCTATGGCAACTCTACTTTTTTTTCTTGATTCTGAAGTGCCCTACTGAACAATACATTCAGAGACATTGACTTAGATAATAATGGGAGTAGATAAACAGCTGTAAGTAACATTTGAAACCTTCATGTTAAATTATTCCCATTTATAACGTGAATATAAATGGGAATTTATATTAAAAATTATATATAAAAATTATATATTATTTATATTTAACATTTTTAATAAAAAATTTATATTGAGATATTTTAATTAGAGAAGGTACAGAGTTTAGGAGTCCTTCCTTAGGTTTTCTGAATTTGTCACATCTACAAAATATTGTAAATAACTTTTAAGAAAAGCATTTTCTGAGATTACCAAAAACTCCTAGGGCAACAGAATAAAATTTTATTTGTGTAGACTCATTTATCTGTGGATGGAACATATGGAAAATATAGCAGCGAAAACTACAAAATACACACAGAGCAAGACTGGTCTGAAAACTTAGCCAATATGAGGAGGATGAAAAGGAGCATGACTGAGGGGTTTGTTTCAGAACTGTGCTATGGTTGCAAAATAAAAGCCCCAGTGTAGACATAACCAAAGGCCACCATCTGTAGTTTCTGGCATGCACTGAAGTTTTGATTAATAAGAAAATTCATATGAAAAAGAGAGGATAACCTCTCTTCACACAAATAGAGTTCATGAGGTGTGTACAATGGCTTTCATGGAGCTCTATCATTGTCCCCCAGCACTCATACTGAGAGCATGGCTCATAGCTACAGGAAATTAAAAGCTCAAAACACAGTTGATGCTGTCTGACAAGAATGGTGAGCACAGGGACTGACACACTGCATTTGGGTCTGGATTTTAGGCAGAAGGGACAATTTTTTTGGAAAGCATGATCCTTAAAAACTGACATGAGAGTGTTTCCTTATAAAATTGTGGACTCTCAGAAGTCCTAGATAAATCAGTTATGGTCTCCGAGTCCAACTAAGAAAATAAACTAGCTTAGGTTGCAAAAATTCTTTTGACATCTAAGAAAAAAGCACCTTCTCCTGCCTACCTGTGGAAAAGATTCTACACCTTTACACTCTTTCACAACAAGTCTGATAGAAGGGAATGAAAAACATTTGTTTGCTTACTGCGCTCATGAGAGAGTCCAGCACGCTGACGGCAAATGCGGTTCCACATGCAAAAGGCTGCGTGAGATACAGTTCTGTGTCGGGGTCATCATCATCATCTTGGTCCAAGAACTGAACATTTGAATCATTTACTGAAAATAACAATAATAATATTAAGAGTAAAATCGAAAGGTGTTTCTGGGTCACCAGCATGTGACCTCACACATCACACAGCCAAAGAAAAAGAAACGGCATATGTCTGGAAACACAGACTTGTGTCGTTGACGTCACTGAAAATGAAATCAAGATGGATGTGAAAATGTGCATTTAAAAATATGTTTCTCGTTTTCTTGCTCATAAGAGGTGACACTCTTGTTCTTGACAGGTTCCTAGCCCTTCCCTGTAAAGCAGCTTCGAGGCACCAGTTGCCTGTGCTCAAAATTAGATATATCATACACCTGTATATTGAGACAGTCTTGGTACATAGGTGGGGTACAGTGGCTGAGGCTGTATGTGTGTACAGTGAAATGCTATCACAAGATACAAAGTTAAAACCCCGTTGTAAAATACAGGCTGTCAATAACATTCTGATATAGCCCACAGGCATCTGTTAGATGTGCTGCTGTGATTCTTACTGGAGTGGTGTTAATGCACTTAGGGCTCAAAAGAGGATAAACTGTCCCTTTAACATGCATCTATCTGAATGAATGAGCAGCTATTCTCTTGCAGCACTGCCTTTTGTTCAAATATTTGTCTCTATAACTTCACTTTCTTAGCCACAAATTCTACATTAGCCAGTGTGAAAAAGAATCTAAATCAGGCTGTTTTAGAGAAAAGCCCAAAAAAAGTAGTATTTGTCATTTTGAGTTTCTCTGGCATTTCATTGTCGCAGTTAAGCCCTCTGCCTCCAACTCATTCCAATCAAAAATAGTTGTTTCCTTGAGATCAGTGTATTAAGTGGATCATATTTCATGAAATATTCCATTTCCATATTAGTTTCCCTTAGGCATGAAAGCACAGACTGCTTAGCTATGCCATTGAAATACCCTTCAACTTATTAAATGACAAATTAATTTCAGTTCCCATGCAAGAAAGGGAAATGAAAAACTTTTTGAGCATTTAAAACTGCACACACTGATGATATCCCTATTCCCCATGTGAACATATCTCCTGAGCTAACCCAGCAAACTTTGAAAATAACATGAGAACTGCTGCTAACTTGATCAAATTTCAGCTCTGGACTTCTAAAGTTAGAAATTCTTCTGCCTACTATTCTGATCTTCCTTCTCATACAGTTTCAATCCTTCCCATATAGTTTTCTTGAACATCCACTCCTTTTCCAAACTCTCCACTGTGCTTGCTATCTTTAACTTACAAAACATGAATTACTGCAGATAAAGCCTCTTGATAGCTGTCTAAATGAGATGAGGATAGAATTTAAAATTCTTGCCTTTGTGCTCCTTGATGTAATTGTTAAAACACAACGCCTTAGTACTGTAATAAGAGAAATGTTCTGCCCTGGGAATCAGAAGACATTCATCCAAGAAAACACCAGGATCCACAATACTTCTTTTTTCAGTACAATGCCTATCAATTTAATCTCTAGATTCTTAAGCAGTACAGTATTTGAAAGCCTGCTGTATCAAAATGCATTTGAACAGCTTGTACCTCAGTTTAATTTGCTAGCTGAGAGTAGGCACTATTGACAGCAGCACTCTTTTTCCACTTCCATCTGGCAGATTACCACCTGACTTAAACACCGTGCTAGGCGTCCATGGGGTCAGTTCCTGAGGTACTAAAAACCTGTTAGGAATTCTGCAGGTGTGGGTTTATCCTCAGTATCTTTATCTTCCTGATGCAAGTTAGCACACTGGGATTTGTGGGCCAGGAGAGCTGGGTGCAAACAGGTGGTGCTGTGCCACAGGGAAAAGCTCATCAAACGCTGCTCCAAAGGCTGGGGAGAGCACTCTGTGTTGAGAGGGAACCACGCAGGAGCTTGGCTGCTCCTCTACAGCTTCAAAACCTGAGCTCCTGAGAAAAAGCCTTACTCTACAAAATAAACATAAAAATAGCTTGAGGGAAAGTATGATGCTTGGGGTTTTTTCTGGTATCTTTTACTTCTTCTTGGACTTCCTGTGAAAAGCTGCTAAGGCATGTCCACCAAATTGACAACAGGCTGAAGTAACAAAAAGAAAGAGAAAGAAGAGAGAAAAGAAGAGAAAAACTGGCGTAGGAGAGTGAGGGCCAGGGAGGTGGGGACTTAGGCCAAAAAAATGAATTGGTGAGGAGGTGCTATGAAAACAGCCGGCAGGTCAGACGAGAGTGATCAAAGGTTTACTGATGCTGCGTGAAAAAAAAAATCATTAAGAAGACCAGAACAAGACAGTCAATTTCAACCAGAACCACAAATAAAACACATTCAAAGCAGTGCCATGAGGGTAGCCCCTCTGATACAGCCAGATAAATAAAGGAAAAGCTGATGACAGTAAGAACAACAACAGAAAATAACACAGTGATGTGAAGGAAAAAGGCACTTCTTACCCAGTTCAGTTATCATTAGAATGTGGGTTCCACTGTTTTTTTCCTGACTGATTGAAACCAAAGGCAGAAGTTTGCCAGGCTTAGCTAGTAAGTAAAGGATTTAGGGGGAAAAGAAAGTACAGAAAGAGAATAAAGTAAGGGAAAAAGACAGGTAAGGCTAAAAAATAAAACTGAAAAAGAGAACAGAAGGACAAAGGACCACAAATCAAGTTTGTATTTGCTATGAAAAAAACAGAACAGCTTCTGCACTTCACATCACACTGCTTGACAACATAAATACCCACAGCTAGAGTGGAAATCAGATCTAGTTACCTACCATCATCATATTCTCAGGAGTGAAATATCTCATACTATTATACAGGTTTGGTTACACATGATTAAACAGTTTTGGACCATGAAGAAATAAACAAATGGCCTCTTACAATTGATTAAATGCACAGGAAATATCTGCTTATACTTACTCTGGCCTTTTTCCTTTTCTAACTTAGCCCAAAGACCCCTGCTTGTTTGTTACACTATGCAAGAAGCATCTTGTCTGATAGAATATTTATTTAAGAAAACAGAGAAAACCCAAAGGAGGGAAATATATTTCAGTTATTCAAATAAAGTGAACCAACTGTTACTAAACTTTCTTTAGAGAGAGTAATATAAAACAGTTATCAAAAGAGAAAATGCAACAGTGTAAGATCCAGTATTGGTAATTTTTCTGTATCTGCATAACAAGGAAAGTGGGAAAAAGACAAGGAAATATACATGGAAGGATAAATTTTAGCTTTTCTTACCTAGCTCTGTTATAATAGGGATGTTGGCTCCTGTTGTAATGGAGGGTTGACGTAAAAGGCCATGGACTGGACTATTGTCTGGAGACGTCCTATCCATCCCAGGGGGTGTAAAGCCTAAAAGGGAAAAAAAAAAAAAAAAAAAAAAAAAGGAAAAAAAAAAAAAAAAGAAAAGATGAGAAAAAAATAGGGAAAGTTTACAGAGGACAAACCACACCAAGCAAGAAAAAATTCTGAAGCAAACCCCTTTCCTTAAACAGCAATTAATATTTTAAAAAGTACTGCTTGTAAGTGGTAATACAACCATGGCAGGCTTTTTGTAATTTTCATATGTACCATTTATAATATGCCTTTTTATGAGGATTACAATTGTAGGAATATTGGGATGGAAGGGTCCAGTCTACAAGACAAAAAGATAGGATGAAAGGAAAAGACACAGGTTTTCAAATTGTATGTGAGAGGATTGCTTGAAAAGAACTGGAAACAGTGACAATTTGAAGGAAACAAAGGTGGGAGAAGAAACAAGTCGGAAGGCACTCACAAGAAAAAAAAAATCTGGAGACCAGCAACATTCACCTTTAAAAAATACTGTTTTCAGCCAGATACTCAACAGTTTGATATGGAGCTCAAAAACATTGAGTTTTTTATCTATTTTTTTTTCTTTAAACAAAAACTACCCAAGAAAGACCTTTTGGAGTTTGATTGTAAGTACTAAATATTGGGTAGTTATGCAAAACCCTATGCAATAGCAGGACTGGACATTCAGCACTGAGACTAATGCATTCCATCCCCCTTGTCCAGTAAAGCTATAGAAAACCTGGGAATGCTCATTTAATGTCATTGCAGAAGTGATGGCAAAGCTAGACAGTGACTTTATGGTTTCATATAAACCAATATAAAGACAGCATTTTTAGACAAATATTTGTCTGCTAGGAATAAAACTGAGCCAAGTTTACTTTAAACCACCTTTAAAAAAACATTATTTTTTTTTTTTTTTTGCCATATTATTCCCAAGTTCTTTGACTTCACATCTGACATCCAGAGACAGACTTTTGGTCCTTTATCACTAGTTCTGAATTCTCCATACACTTATTCTCAACTAATCACAGCCAGATTAATTCCTGACTTAAATTCACTATCTTCTTGCTGTGTGGAAGTTGTTTTGCTCCATTAAATTCATTGATACATTCGCCTGGTACTGAATTCAGAGGAAGATGGTATGATACCTTACCTGTAATTTGGAGACCAATTTACAAACCAGGAAATCTCCGAACTAAATTGTTGTTGTTAGCATATCATACTGGTTTTATATTGTCTTAAGGACTTACAGTTCTCTTCCAGTGATAATTACATCACTCTTAAACTGCTCCTAAACCACAAGGACCACTAGATCTGGGCTTATTGATTTAACAGGATTTAGTTTCCTCCTTCCATTCATCTATCTCTATGTTTTGTCTCTATTGCATAGAGCATATACAGGTAATAAAACTAGAATCACTGGGAAGGGACCTTCTTAGCTCTGCAGAAGGTACTGGTATGAATTTCATTCTGACTATCACAAGTAAACTAGGTGCAGCATGGTGATTGTACAGACAGGATAGCTTAAAAAGGGAGTGAAACTCTGTGAAGAAATTCTTCAGGAGAAAAGAAGCGGCTATGATATCTTCAACAGGCTTGCAAGACAAAACAATGTCATAGAGAAACCTAAGTCATTAGAGCAATTCTATACAATATTACCAGTGGATAGAAAATCTTGATAAAGCAGATTTCTTAGAGGCATTTGGAAATGTTAACAGTCAATCACGTAACACCACCTGTGGTGCTGAACTCAGGAAGACCAGCTTGGTGACAGTGAGTTGCAGCCCCAGCCACTTTCAGTTTGCAGATGTTTCCTTGTATCTAGCACTATGACTGAGAGCTGATTTGGCTCTTTGAATGTTTACCTCTTCATGGCAGAGCCTGAGATTCCTCAGGCTCACCAACTGAGTCTGACAGAGGTTTTTCAGTCACCACCTTGTAAGTTACAGGTAACACTGACACTCTCACAACAGCAGAAAAATTAAAGTGGGACTCCAAAGGGAGGAAATGCTATCTGAGGACAGGTGGGTATTAGTGTGACACCTCCTTCTGCAGCAGGATCCAGTGTTTCAAGCCTTGTATCCTGTTATGGGATGCATTCTTTCAGGAGATGCAAGATACAGCCTTTGTCACATTAGAAAAAGCTCAGGCAGCTGCAGATTCCTTGAGCAGTTAAGGTGGCAGGCCCAGCTGGGTCTCCTGCTGAATTACAAGTCAAAATGGCAACAGCAAGACTTTTAATGCTCCCTTCTCTAAAAGTAAACAAAACTAATATTGTTCTCATGCACTCCAGGGATTGTACTGCTCCAAGTATCTCTGGAGGCTCTGCTTCTCCCTTTTTTTCTGAAGCCTTTCTCCCCACATTTCAGAACGCACTTGCTAAACCACCTGCTAGTGAATCAGGCCCTTCAGATTGTACAAGCACAGCAGTATTTCCCTACCAGTTAAAAGCAAATTGAAGTAAGCCAGTGTAACTCAGCTAAATGTGCAAGTTCTTCCTGCCTCCCCTTCACTGCAATGTGCACATACACAGAGACACGCTCACTCTCCATCAAAGGCCATTTGTAGCCACCTCTCTAACCCTTAGAATATTTGTCTTCCTGGGATGGTGTCAGAAGATTGAAGTAAATGTGGCATTTTTGTTAGACACAGACTGTCAGAAGCTCTGTAATTGCACACTGCACACATAGTGCATTCAGTCTGAAATGCAGGAAGCATGTTAAAGGGATTGTGTTTTCTCCTTGAATGAAAAATAGACTTGTGCCTTAATATTTTTCATCCTACTGTCTTGAAAGACGTGAGAAGTATCTGATAATTTAATTTCCTTGTTCATACTTAATTCAGACACTTCTAGAAATTTACTTTTAAGTAATATAAAAATCGTATTTTCAGGAAAATGAAATATTTGGGGATTTTGTGTGCTTATGTTTGGAGTCACAAGCCATCGAACACCTTCAAGACACATTCCTACTCCCAAGTCACAAACTAATTTCCATACACAGGCTGTCTATTTTTTTTTTTCCTCCAGAAGAGAAAACAAAAAAAAAAAGTGCAGGAAACTAACCTGCTTTATCAGAACTTTCATTTAAAGGCACGAAAAACTACAAGTGACAGCTGTGCAGATTCAGTGAATGTGACATTTTTGAATTTCTTCAACTTGACAAGTAAACACCTTAAATCCGTAATGCTATATGCATAATACATGACCTGTATTTTGACATCCATCATCAAATGCTGACTTGAGAAAATACAGGTTTGTACGTCAAGGAATAGCACCCATAAAGCAGGGAGAAATTCAGGTCACAGGGTATTAGGAAAACTCTATTTCATTACAGAAGCTGAAACAAGCTAAGGCATCAGATTTAAGATCCATTTTCAGCTGTGAAAAGATTCAATTCCTCTGCACAGAGCATTCATTTAGAAATGACATGCTTTCCTCACAGCCTCTTTTCATTTTCCTTTCCATATTCCATTTTCTCCTTCAGTCCCCAAACCTTGTTCCATTAATGCTCATAAAAATCGTAAAACAGGGCTGATAGTTGTGATCTTACAAGCACAGTATCTCCTTGTTCTACAAACAACTGGGGGAGCTCTGGCTACAGTTGCTTAACGGGAGCAGCCTCTACAGTAAAACCCACATGCCTGTGCAAGTCTGAGCACAGTGCCTGCGGAAGGAAATGCAGTGTCAGTGGGGAGACTTCTGGAGAAGGGAAATCTCTTTGCCAACAATTAGGAGGTAAAGCAAAATCATGCCAGTTCTAGCAGTCACTGCATCTGGTACTAAACTGCTGTACTGGCTGAATGGTTCACTTTGTATCACTTGAATTTTTCTTTTTCTATGGCTTGTTTTTGTTTTCCTCACTTATTAAACTGGCTTTACCTCAGTCCATGAGCCTTTTTCTCACTGTGGAACTTAGTTGTCAGTCACAGTCAACCCACCACCATTGTCTATAATCTACACTACAACATAAAGTTATAATATCATTTAGGTTCAAAGTGACCTTTAAAATCATCAAGTCCAACCACTAACCCAACACTACCAAGTCCAGCACTAAACCAGGCCACTAAGTGTCACATCTAAATGTTTCCTAAATACCTCCAGGGATGGTGACTCCAAAACTTCCCTGGGCAGCCTATTCCAATGCTTGAAAACCCTTATAGTGAAGAAATTTTCACTAATATTCAATCTAAACCTCCCTTGGCACATCTGGAGGCCATTTCCTCTTGTCCTTTCACTTGTTACCAGAGAGAAGAGACCAACTCCCAGCTCACTACAACCTCCTTCAAGGTAGCTGGAGAGAGCAATAAGGTCTCCCTGATCAAACTGAGGAAGCTTCAATAGGAGGGGGCCCATCCCTATCTGTCTCTGAAATAAAGACACTGCCAAGCAGTGAATTAAGAATATCACAGCTCTGAGAGGAACACAGGTTTTGGGCTCCTGACATGCTCCATCAGTAAGGCTGGCAGTCAGCAGTCACTGCTTCTCTTCTGGCAGCAGCGTCCCTCCCCGACAGGCAGGGCCTCCCATGTCCCTCCTCAGCCACCTGCTTGGAAGGAAGTTGAGTCTCCTGCAGCTCTGTGCAGAAAGCTGATGGTTCAACATCCTGATTTTGAGCAAAAAGCATTTCCCAGCTCCCTCTAAGATACTACTGCTCACAAAAGTAGGCAATAATCAATCAATTGCATCAGAAGCAAAAATGTAAGTCTTAAAGATGTTCTCACCTTCATGGAAAGAGAACACGGGGGAAATTTCCTCGGTAATAGAAGGCAAGCTCTCTTTACCAGGTGATGCAAGTGCTCCCCTGCTCTGAGCTCAGCATGGCCAGGTGGCTATAAAACTTCACTGTACCTTAAAAAATACCACCTACAAAGGGATAAGCAGCACTGGGCTGGTGGAGCTCTGCACCTCTTGAGCCAGGCTGACCCAGGGAGGCACTAACTGTATCTCAGCAGTAATATGCAGGTATTCTGAGATCCACAGTGGCACTGTGATGAAGTTCAAAATTAAAGAATGCTGGGATGGCTAAACATGCCTTTTTTCCACTGAAAGCACCACCAATTTTGCTCTGCTTATGTGTGAGCAACTGGCCTGACAGCCAAATGATCTGCTGATTGTGTTGGACATAAACCACTAATTTTTGTTTCTTTGCAGGTCACTTAACTGATTAATATTACACAAAATGCAGGAAAGTTTGCTTCTCACAGCAGTAAATATATTCTTAAAAGTTTGCTGATGGGACCAATAAAGATTCACTGGGGTTTTAATGTAGAGGGAAATTTGTCTTGTGGATGTGCATTGCTCCTGTTCTACTGACACCACCAAGACCTAGAGGGGCATATTCTCATAAATGGATTTTTATTCTACATTTATAAGATATCTTCTCTTCTTAAGGATCATAATGGATCCTTTATGATTCTCTTCCCCTTTTTCTCTGCCGCTTTCTTCTTTTCCTCCCTTCCTTTTCAAAGATATACATTTTACTAAACTGAAACTCTATGCAGACAGAAGGCACTACCCTAAAATGGAAATCCACTCGACAGACCTAAAGGTTGTAGCCTTGTTATTAAAACACCTTGTAAATTGATAGCGCCCTTTAAATAATGCTATTTTAGGGAAAGATGTCACGGCATTCACTGGGTGATATATGCACTAAAGTCCTCAAATATAATTTAAAAAGCATATGTACATATGAACCTCTGGTTCACCTAAGGAATATGAGACAACAATAATATTTTGAGCATATATGAATAACACGTAAGTGTTGAACTGCCAAACACGCCCCCGACAGGTTATCATGCAGAAATATGGGACAAGTCTTTTCATTAAGCAGAGCCAGCCAAAAAGAAATAATTCTCAAAAAGGACCTCACAGTTGTATCCCTTTGCTACTGTTTGCTGACAATGTCATTAATATTCCTGTGAATTCAATTGAATGATAGACTATACCTGTTATTCTCAGAAGTACAGCCCTTGGGTATACCTGGAAAGTTCAGCAGCAGTCATGCAGCTAAAGAGCTGCTGACATTCATGGGAATCTGTTACAGCCATTCAATTTAGAAACAATTCTAGCTTCAGTGTCCCATGGGGTCTGAGACACAGAGCTGTAGTTTGGCCTGAGAACCTAGAAATCCTGAAGTCTGGCTTTCAGTTCTGACTTTTACTGTGATTTGTGCTGAATATCTAATAATCTCTTGGAGATTATCGCTAAAGGTCTGGAAAAGGAGAGGAATGTGGGAGGCCAGATGTGACTGCATAAGCTCCCAGCTCTCTCAGAGAGAGCATCTTCAGAGATGCTCCAGGCCCAAACATAGGCCAAGGTAAATCTACAGAGAGTGGAGGTTGAAGAAGGACATCTTTCTTAATTTAAGCAACCCTCCAATGCTTTCGGATGGGAACAATACTGGAACTTTGAACACAGAGACAATGCCACAGATAACCAGCTGCCACTTCCCGCCAAGAAAGTGCTCTTCTCTAATATCCCTTCATTCACTTTCTGCTGAATTACAGAAACCTACATTGAAAATACCCAAATCAAAGCACTAATGGAAGCACAGGGCAGTGGGTTCAATCCTAGTTTCCACTCCCCAAAGTGTGAGATCCATTCCTGGATGAGTTAGTAGCCCCAAGTGCTGAAAGTGCAAATGATTTATAGGTCTGCTGGTTCTTGGGCTGCTCTAACAAGGTAGGATTAAGCTGTAAAAACAAAGATCAAGAGAAGGATTGGAGTTTCATCATCTTGAGGTCTAGCATTGAATCACACCACATTGATTCCATTTCAATTGTGAGCAGCGTAATATATTAGAAAAGCGTAATACTTTAAGCCTAGGGCAGAATCATGTATAACTTAGAGGGGTCTGTTAACAGGTACTTCTATAAATCTTTTCCCACTTTAAGTGCCATTTTGAGTTTCACTATCATACGCACCTCAAAAAATGAAGTCCACCTGAAACTGCCTAGTTTTTTTGTTGTTGGCTTTGTAAGACTCTTTTTCCTTTCACAAAACCTTATGTGGTAATTACCCAAACCCTAATCCTGCCAAGGTTCACCACAAGCTTACACAACCCAAAACTACAAAAATAATGGGCTTTCTTTACTAATGCTTTGCAGAACACAGCCTTAATGTTCACTTCTCGCTGTTTTTCACACTTTACATAAGATAATATGTAGTTACTAGCTATAGCACTTCCCTCAAGTCTGCCTGAATGGAAACTCTATTTCTCTATGCAGTAAACAAATTCCATCTCTCTTTTTTAGCTACTTTCTTTACAAACTTTATTTTTTAATTATTCCTACTTTTCATTTACTATTTAATAGTTTTCTACACTAGGTGCATCTAGGGCACAAAGTTGGTAGCATCTGTAGCACAGGTTTGCAGCTGAAATGATTTAGTATGTAACAATGCCAAACTCCTTTCAGTTTAATCATTAATCAAGCCTGCATATTTAGACCTCAGGCAAAAATAAATATGCTGAATAAAAATTATCAAATAAATTAAGCTATATTACCTAGTTTACAGAGACAGGTATTCAATAACTAGAAACAAAATGGAAAACTCACCACTAAAAATGATATATTGGCATTTTAGATGAGACTCTACATTATATCATTATATCAAAAAAAGTAAATTTTTCCTTAGTGTAAAAGGAAGAGCAAAGACACATATCAGAGCAAGTAATCAATTAAATACTCGAAAAATAAAAGTAACAGTGTTGTCCAACATCTGATTGGCAACTACTGAAACATAAATTAAACAAATTTCCCATTGCTGCTTATGGGAAAATTATGCAGATTAGAATTTGATTAGGTTTATATCATGAGACTCAATTTGGACTTTTAATCTATTAAGCTCCAATAAATGAGGCATCTGAATAGCTCCCCTGAGCAGCAACAGTAATAACGACAGCAGTCATTTTTTGGAGTATGTATTCTGAAAATTTCTTTAGCAGATGAGTCCACATCTTTAAGTACAATTACTTTGTAACTTCTACAAAAAATTTAGGTGTTTGCAGTGAGGAAATGGATACATACAAAATGCTTTAACAGACATTTTATGATAATCAACATCTGTCACTCTGTTCTAGCAATATTGATTTTCCATCAACTTGGACTTACTTACAGTCGACTTCATGGTCTGTGTGGGCTAAATAGTGCCAGCAGACTTGCAAATTACTCAAGCTGGAACTGAGCTGGAAACCTATGGTAAAACATCATTAATTTCTCTACAGGCTGTGTCATAACTAAAATACCACATTCAAAGCTGTCTTGGGGATCAAAGATCGAACTGTGAAGGCTATAGCCTCATTTTATCAAAGAAATCGGAACTAAATTCCCAGAGCTGAGCTTTGAGGCAGGTTGGATTCAGATCAAGACCACCTCTAATTTACCTGGCAGGTATGCTTCATAGGCCCTCCTGCATATTTCCTGCAGTCTAATCTATTTGCAAGTATACAAAAGCTCCTCTTCTATATTGCTCTATATTGTAAAATGCAATTTCTCAAAGCCTGCTGACTAGAGAGCACACTGTGCACATGTCCTGTCCTGCCAGATTTCACCAAATCCTAGAGAAGCTTTTAGTGGACAGGTTGTCTTATGCAAATAGTCAAGTACCAGTAGGCAGGTGATTAAAAAAAATATTTTAAAAATTGCAGGGCTTTATTAAATGCCCATAGTGAAGGAATGTGGATCCTGTGTTCATGTGTAGATATATTTTATTTAAAGAGGTTTTAACATGGAATTTAATTCTGGCACTCAAGCTTTCAGCATGTCACTACAAAGGTGTTTTGCAAGCCAAATCTTTTTACCAGTACTACAAACATAACATCATAAATAGGGAAAAAAAAAAACAAACCTAGTTATGCTCTTTGTCATTCAAATATTGCCTTTTGTAGCACACAACTTCAGAGTAGCATGTTTGTTAAAGACATCTTTGTAGATATCGTGTGAAAATGAGTATCAGGTTAATTTTAACTACATCAGTCTACATAATGCTAACTCAACCAATTTTCCCTTGGAAAGCACAAAAAATCACACAACCTTTTATTTCTACTCCCTTTTTTTTCCTCATTATTTAAAAACCCAAATTCAAATTGCACAGTTGTGGAATCAGGAGGAATCTGAAGTAGCTCTCTAATTGAGTATTCTTGAATGCTGTACCAGTAGCAATATATTAGCTACTGATAATACCTAAGGTTGTTTCAGCAAAACTGCCTGATATCAGCAGCGATACCAGTGCTGCCACTGGGTTCACCCCATCTGTAAAGTGTGGAAACCCCTGCTTCAGTCAGAATCAAGAATTCTGAGACGGAATTATGCCTCTGAAGGCCATATCCAAAGCATATAGTCAGCAGTGTAAATAAAGAGGCAATTTGCTCAAACAAATAAAGAAAAAAGGAAAGGTATTCAGAAAACCAGTGAGGTAAAGTCTGCTCTTATTCCATTGCTAAGTCTTCACTGTTTTGGCTCACTGTCTTTCTCCTCTTACAAACATTAATCTTTAAAATAAAATGAATTCCACATCATGACAGAATGACTCATTATTTTATCAGAGTTTTTTCTAAAATCTAAAAGAGTTTTCCTTTCCTCTAACAGCTCAGTCTTTTTAAATTTAAAGGATACGCAGAAGTGTCTCTACACCAGTTCCTTATTTATTTTATTTATATGGGATCCAAAACCCATTACACTAGCAAACAAGATGGTAAAGACAGTGATAACAGTAAAATATAATGTGGCATTCTTTAAGTAGTGAAAATTAAATGACAATCATAAAATGTATACTACAGTATCCAATCACAGTACAGAAATTCTGAAAACTTCCGGCAGTTTTTTGTGGGGTTTTGGTTTTTTTTTGGTTTGTTTTGTTGTGTTTTTTTGGTTTTCTGTACTGACTACTTATTATCATCCATGCATCTCAACATTACATTAATCTCTAGAAACACTTTAACTTTCCTATCCATTATTGCTTAGTACAGAGTTAAATGGATTGGTAAAAAACAAAATGTTTTCTTGCTTGTTTCATTTCATTAGTACCAGTATCAGTGGAAACAGCTTTCCTTTCAAGTAGGCATTTTGAATATTTCTGAGTATTTATTTATTATTATTTGATAGGATTCTGAGAATAAATGTTCAAGTTGCAATGTGAGCTTTTGTTGCAAGTGAAGTAGTTTAAGAAGTGGTAATTTTGGGCCAATCTAAAATATAAATCTGCAGATAAGTTGTAAAGGCCAATTTACATGTGACACAGGGAGCAAGTTGCCATAAAAAAAAATCTAGTCCAAATTTTTAGAAGCACTCTGTCCATATAATTCAGTCTACATCTTGTAAGATCTTAACCTTGTCTCTAAATAAACCACTACAAAAATTCCCATTAGCCACAAACTTCTTTGGGTTGAATAGAAATAAATTACAAGAACTAGTTCAGAACTTCAACAAAAATTCCTACCATACAATTTACAAAATTTATAATTTACTTTTTCAGCTCTGGTTCATTCAGATGTTGAAAAGCTGCAAAAATAATGTATTATTGGGAGCACAGCAGTATTGATTCTCCAACAAAGGCTGTGCTTCAAGTCAGCCTGAATATCCCATTCTGCAGATGCTGAAAGAACTAGCAGGTTATTGATAACCAGAAGCTAGCAATCTCTTAGAAAATGCTTATTATGGAAATACTGGGCTGTCTCATATTTAATCTTGTCAAACTTGAATCAGTTTGAATCAAGAGGTCTTGAAAACAGAAAAGAAAAAAAAAAAGAAAAAAGAAAAGAAGTGTTGAATGCCAAGAATTTTATAAATTTTATCTAAAGCTGTCAAAGTTCTGCAAATCACTAGCAGGTGGTAGATTCTGCTTTTCTGCTTTGGAGATCACAGACTAGGATTTAAAAATTTGGAAAGAACAAAAATCTAGCTTTCTCCTGTATTGCTATCAGACTGGTAAAGTCTGCTAGATACTGATGCTTTGTATCTTCTTCCACAGTAAAGCAAAACCAGTGACATTGATCTCTAGAAAAACCCCACCACCTTTATGAATATAAATAACCATTTATTAAGCAAACAATACGTAGTGAAGCAAAGAAAGACACCAGAATTACGCTCATGAGGCTGCCTGCTGTGGTACATTACTTTCAAACTATCTTGTATTCCTGCAATATATTATCTATATGTTCCATTTTCTTGAAGTTATCTTCATAATCAAGATGCTATCACAAGTATCATGGGCACTGGAACTATTTTTAATTTTCATTTAAAGAGCAATTAAAGAAAGACAATGGATACACAAGATAATAAAGTAAGTGATTAGCAGCATGCAAATGACATAGGCTTAATGATAATACCCTGTTCTATTCTCCAAAGGGCCTGTTGAGAGAAACCCTTCCTACATGTGGTTGTGCAGCTAATGTGCCTCAGCCTACAATTACAACATTGCTGACACCATTAACCACTGAAACAACATCACTTCATGAAATCCTTGTTGTCTCATTAAAATGCAAAGGGTCAGGTAATTTACCAGTATTGTGTGTCTACTTTTGCTGTGGGTAATTAGCAAGCATTACCCAGCATGGACTCCTACTGGCAAATAGTTAAACTGTGAAATATTAAAAAGAATTTTTTATATTTGATGGGAATCTGAAAGATTTAGAATTATAACCTCAGCATACTTTTGTATTCAAAGCCATGAAACACAGACTTTTACACATTTAATGCCGTATGATTTTTATGGTTGGATATTTTTGAAAATTAACTTCAAATTTTAAAATTTTTCCTCTGTATAACTGGATCTAGATACACATCTTCTTATGCAACTAAGAACTTTTAGAAAATACACAGAGGGAGATGCAAAACACCTTACAGTTTCTTAAAGACTTACATATGGTTTCTTAAAAATAGTTTTTTTAAAAGTTAAAACACAGAGGTTGGTGCAGTATATTCTAATACTCATGTGCCCTTTCATCTTGCTAATTGCAGCCTCAATCATCATTTTAAGGGAACCTTGATAACGCTCACTATCAGCTCACATCTTGTCAGGGAGTAGAATGGTCCCTTATTCTTTAAATGGAAGTTTTGGAACATAAAACACATTCCAATAAAAGTGAACAGAAAATTATGAATTCATTAAACTACTTTGGTATCTTGTGCTATATATAATATTTATATTCCAACTACTGTAAAATATGCTTTAATATCTTTAGGCAACTCTAAGGACTTAAATATTTATAAAATGGCTAAAGATAAAGTATAGCTCTCTTATTCCTACATACAGATGATGTAAGGCATGCAATCAAAGACAATAACACTTTCAACCCATTTGTCATCTTAAAGGAGCCTTTCAACTTCAGATCCCTTGTGTGCAATCTACATAAGAGTTGTTGCCTACATAGGCAACTCCAGAGGAGTTTGCTCCTTAAAAACTACCAAGAGTGCTATACTTCACATAAAACAGGGTTTTCTGAAAATGGAGACAAAACTATAAATTTGCAGGGAAAACAGCTCCAAGTGGGGCTTCAAAATACTGCTGTATTTATCTCTGGGACATCTGGGAACAGGAAGCATTTTGATTTAATATTTCATAACATAGAGGCAATTGCTTCCTTGCCTGGTGTATAATTAATGCTCATAAAAAGAGTGCATTTTTTTTATTCCTCAGCATCAGGAATGCACAAAACAGTACACCTTTATAATAGGGGGTTTGCTTTCAAGATGTTGAACGGCAAATAATAATAAATTTGAGTTACCATAAATTTATAACAGTTTTGGGATGCTTAAATATAGTTTAAGTGTGAGATCACATATTTGAAGTACTGTATTCTCTACCTCCTCTGTCGTGTTTTATTTTCCTCTGCCTGAAGCAGAAGATATCTTAAAGCAGAAGAGGAAGAAGCAATTGTGAAAACTTAAAGGTATTTGGGTGGGATCTTACAGTATTTCTCAAAACCAGAGAAACTGTGTCAAATTACTGTCTCTCTCCAGCCATTCATCCAACACATTTTTAGTGTTTCATAAGCAACAGAATTGAAAACTCTCTTTTCTTAATAGTTTTTCTCTCTTTCCAGGAAAACTTTGAGAGAGGTGGGAAACTACTTTGTGTATGTAATTCCAGAAGGCAACATTGGTTTCTAGCTCTAAGGAAAGGTACCAAAAAATGTGAAGGATGCTGCATGGGATCCTTCCGGTCAAGGGTTTCATGTGAAGACTGGAAGCTTAGTAAAGTCCTAAGAGAGCTGCTTTCTACAGCACAGGAAAAAAGTTAAGTGAAAAGCCTCTCTCCCACCCAGACTCTTTAGTCTATTTAAGTCCAAATCTGGCAAAGACCTACACATAATCTAACTTTACACAGGTGGACAGTTTCATTGAAGTCAGAGAGATTTATTAACCTGCATAACATTGAGCACATAAGTTTTGGAACAAGCAAGGCATCAGATTATAAACTTGCCAGGGCAAAGGCCATATTTTATTCTTGTATATATCAGGACTATGACAACAAGCTCTTAATTCCATCTAGAGCTCCAGTGTGCTACCATAAAATAAATAACAGCTATCAACTGATCCATCTAGTTCAGCAGGATAAGAAATTATGTGCATGTTGCAAAAAGGTAATACTGAGTTATTTATCACAGTGACCTGATCATCAAAAATTGGACTATTTTTTGTGAGTAAATAGTGATATAGGCCATGTCTGGCCCTTATCTCATTTTTCAGCTATTAACTTCATTACTTAGGATGGTCAGCCTTTGGTTTGAAAAGTGCTAATGCAACCAAATTACAACCAACTAAAATTAATTTAGCTAAAATATAATCACTCAACCAAGTAGAAAATTTTGTTAATTGGATTATTACTATTATTTCAACAACTGATGCTAAAAAGAGGAACATTCAGAACCCAGTATAAAAACAGCTTTAACTGGGTCTTAACTCCTACACTAAACTACCAATCCTGCAAACCAATAACCCTGATGTTAATGCAAAAAACTATTTTTGAAAATGTGACTGGTAGGATCGATACTGTCTTGGAGAGTATCCTTCAAAACATCTGTATGAATTAGGTAATTGTGAGCCAGCTTTAAGTATAACAAGCTTTCTGCAGTCTAAAAGATATTGATATCAAAAGACATAGAGGAATCTAAGTGTTGAAAAGAATAATGTCATAGCTCACTTTGACACTTTTAAAGACTTCCCCAGATCTTTCACTTTCCGCCAGCACTATTCACTTATTTATTTTTAATATTACATCTACATTTAACATTCTACATTTACTTGTAAGCTTTCTAAAGTGGTCAAATAGCTCCTTAAATTCTGCAATTATTTAATGCAGCTAAATAGAATTTGATTTTCTGCATTAAAAAAGAAAGGTTCTTTATTCCTACATTTTCATGAAATATAACAAATTAAACATAGGAAACAGTGCTGGAGTTGCCACAGAATATTGAATTCCATAAAAGCCTAAAAAATTAACTTCATCTATGATTATCCAAGCATATATTCTGAAATATTTCCTTTAAATCTTATGACTATAAAATAAGAGACATAAGACTCAACATTCATTAAACCCCCTCTCCTTCAGGAATAAAATTATTGCTTTGAATTTATGAAAAGTTTTCTCTAACAGCATTAAAATACAGTTATCTCTGAATATGGCCAAAACCATTGCTAACAAAGCACTTCCCCGTATTTAAGAATTTTCTCTCATTTTCAATTCCACTAATATGGTTGTTCTGCCTTTTGCTAACATTTCGGAGATAAAGCAATCAAGATTTATTGATTGGTAGGGGTGGAAAAGAATATATTATCTGCAATCACAATGGAAAGCAGATCTCAAATTCATTTTCTTAATGAATTTCTTGCAGCAAATTGTGAGACTAAGTTCATAAAACTTATCAATGATATAAGAATTAATTATCAAATTGTGAAATAAATCTTATGAAACTCTGCGGCTGTTTCTGTCCTTTCAATCAAAGTTTAAGACAGCTCCAACAAAAGATGACAATGAAGTCATAAGTGATTTTTAAAGAAACTGGATCAAATTAAATTAAACTTGTACAGGGCTACTTTACCTTGTGCAATCTGTTACACTTGAAAGTCAGTGTGTAAAATTCTGCCTATGTTTACTTGATTTTACAGGATTTTCCCCAGAAGAATCCTGCCATGATGTATGAAATGTATTACCCAGGAGTTCATACAATCTTCATGTTTTTATCTTTATTCTTTCTTGTTGGAGGATCTATTATGAGAACTGCAAATGAAGGCCCTAAAAAGATCTCTCATGTGTTGAAATAGTGTTCCTAGGGAAAATTCTCGTAAGTTGAAGTCATTCAGAAAACAGCTGCAATTGTTACTTTGCTGAAATACATCTACATTGCTGTACTGTGATCTGTCTTAGAAAGTCTATGGAGAAAATGTTACTATACAGCCTCCCCTTTCTGTACTTTAGACCTGCTTGGAGCTATAAGATCACTTTTCTTTATTGTTTAGTAAGTGTTTTTTAATGAAATGTACTGCTTTTATTATATAGGACTCAAAATAAGCTCTAAATCACTATCCAATAAAAGAAAATTATTGAGTTGGATATCTAAAGTTACTACCCAGAGGCTACTCTGGTACAGTATTTATAAATCTCTAAACATTTAGGTATAATTGTCTTTCTGGGTTTTGGGAAGAAAGCCAAATAGCAGCTTTAGTTACAACTGAAGATAAATATTTTGTGTTGGGCCATGTTCATCTGGTGGATAAAATAACAAGTAAAATCCCCACAAAGTAGGACTCTAAGAAAAAAACAAGAAACATGAAAACCTAAATGGGAATAGTCAGTAGATGATACTTGAAGAAGAAAGGATTGAAATGTCAACAAAATGAAGGAAAGGAAAATTATTTAAAGTCTCCCAACTTAACAGCCAAGGCAGAACCCATCCCATATTCAGTCCTCCTCGGTGTTTTGGAAAAATGTTATGACTGAGGAGCACATGTTTTGACTATGGATATAATATTCTCTGTCTGCTCTCCAAAATACTTCTTGATGAAATAAATCTCAATTTCTGTTTGAGGGAACAGAATGAGAAACAGAAAGGACAATAAAAACCAATCTCCAGTACCTGTGGGTGACCTTTTTCTCCAACACAAACACACACCTCTTTACAGATCTTTCTCAGTCAAGATCTTTAAGAGGTAATCAAGACAAACACAGGGCTTCCTTGTCAAAAATAAGGTTGACTTTATAAATAATTTTGTGACGAATTGGGCCAAGTTCCCGCTTTACAGCATTTTGTACTTCAAAATCTGAGATATCTTAATGAAACAAAAGTTTGCTGCAGCTTCAGTGGAATACACTTCGGCCTTTCTGTCCTTGGAATATGGGTTCTAGGTCTCCCAAAGGCAATGAACTGCCCTGATGATTTCCAGAAGCTCATTTTCAGGACATTAGAGTCTGCAGCCCTAACCTCTAGTAAACCTACAGAGCTGCCCAGACAGCTTTGAAACCATCAATGCAGGCAGTCCTGAAAACACTTTCAACATGAGAACGTTGAACAGCACAGGTTTAATTTGAAAGAACTTCTTGTCCTTTTATGAATAGAAGTACATATTTTATGTAAAGAAGACCAGAAAATGCT
Source organism: Taeniopygia guttata (assembly GCF_048771995.1). Taxonomy (NCBI): domain Eukaryota; kingdom Metazoa; phylum Chordata; class Aves; order Passeriformes; family Estrildidae; genus Taeniopygia; species Taeniopygia guttata. Next base: position 14,757,301 of record NC_133031.1, on the reverse strand, counting down.
TTCAGAACTGTTAGTAAGCTTTTCTTCCTAAGGAAGACAGCTTGTTTCCACACACAGTTCTGTGTAGCCATGCATTTGGTCCTATGTTGCCAGACAGCTGATGATGAACACAGATTTGACAACTCAAATAGTTTACTGCCATCCCCTCTGGATATGCTAGGTCATTTGTAGCTCTGGTCCAGATTATTTTTTTTCCCCGTGTCTTGGAACTTTGAGTTGGATTTTCCTTCCGCGGAAGGTCGAGGCAGAGCACTGTGCTTGGATGAGATGCAACTCTGGCAGGATCAGTTACGATCCAAGATGAGAAAGCCAGAGGACAAAAATGTTGCTGCACTACTTATAGAATAATTACTGTTAATTACTTACAGATAATTACTGTTAACCAGTTCAAAAACCTGGGGATATTTTAACACCATAATGGGGTTCTATCAAGTCTTTGTTTCTGCGTGAGAATGGTTGTGTGTGTTTTAAGTCCATCTTGCAGTAGTAATGAGAAAATCCTGTGTTGATACAAACCAGATAAATTCAGAGCTGATTTTTCAGCAGTTAACTTAATCCATTGGGAATTGCTAGCCCTATTGTTATAGAAATTTCCCTTTCAGCAATGTATGCTGTCATGTGTCCACCCACCTGCTCCTTTTACAAGATCCTTCCTCGGATTGCACCTGGGTTCCATTTCAAAGCTATGTCCTGACTGCAAAGGGCATGTTTGGATGCATACAGCGGGTTGGCAAGTGATGGATCTTTATATGCCTAGGACTGAGAGTGACTTTGGTGTTAAAGCAGGTGAGGAGGATGAAGCTCTAGAAAAAGGGAATGAAATCCCAAAATGTGTGGATTCTTTTCCTGCTACCAACTTAAAGCAAAGGAGTTACAGATATAGCCCTATACTTCAAAACTTGCCAATGACTATGGCTTATCTGGTGGTTAAATAAATGTGCATCCTGGTTTTATGGCACCTTTCTTATTCTGGTGTGATCTTTTGCCTAAAGCTGAAATGAAACAATTACAGATACAAATTAGAAAGATCCTTGTATATTCAATAACTTATCAATTAAATTACTGTATTTTTTTCAGAAATGTAAACATTAATTATATATCAGGTTTTTATATGAGATTGCACCACTTAGTGACTACATAACTATACATACATAATGCTATTTATTTGCTCGGAATAGCAAGGGTAAGGTCATACTGCTAAATCCCTCACCAAAACTCTTGCAGCTCAGCCCATACTTTTCTTAGACTGCTTATATATTTTGTTTTATTTCTTCTCTTTTCAACACCCCATCACAGGTCAACTGACCTTCTGCCACACCTTCATATTTTCTAATGTCAGTGTTTCTGATGATCAGTAACAGAAGTAAATTAAAAGAATAAAACAGAAGATCCAAGCATGATGTTGATGAGGATGTCTTAATTCAAAATCATGCATTAAGATCTAGAAAAGCTCAGACTGGCAATACTGTGAGTTTGTACCAGCCAATGTGTTAAGTATGTCAAGCAATACACAAATGTAAAATGACACTTTGCTCTATAAATAAAGGTACTTAATTGCCAGTAAGAATCTGTGAGTTTGTTCTAATATGCTGCTTGTTGACCAGCAAAAGTTGAATCACCTACTTTATGTAATTGTCATGATAGTTGTGTCCACCGTATGTTAAAGCTGCATTTCACAGACAAAAATGTCACATTTCATATAATTTCCAGTAAAGTTTGTGCTATCTACTGATCTAACTGCTTCTGACAGTCTAATCATTTTATTCAAGGTCTTTCATGAAAATTTACGGCATTGAAAGGAACAGAACCAATTCAGGAGTTGTTGATTTCATAAACAGAGAATTTACTGTGAAGATAATGATTTTCTGAAGCAACTGGGCTTGCAAGAGCCCCTCCAAGTGCTCCCAATTAAAATAGGCTGCTGGTTAACTGCCTTGTGTTATGCCCTATTTCCCCAGAACATCTATGGAAAGAGTCACCTTTTATTTTTTAACATGCAGTCCGGTATTTACCTGAAGAAATGTCAAAAATTTCTAAGAATGTGTCACCTATTGCTCCTCTGCTTCTCTGCATCAGCAACATTTAAAAGGGCTAAAGGGATTTGGACTATGGCCAGTGTACACTGCCTGACCTACAGGGGCTATTGCTGTAGCAGCGACCTGGGTATTAGAGAGTCACAGAACAATTCAGTCTGTAAAGGACATTGGAGGGTCTCTGGTCTAATTTCCTGCCCTAAGCAGGGTCAACTACGAAGTCAGATCAGCGTCTTTGAGTTTTATGCAGTCAGGTCCTGAATACCTCCAAGGATGGAGAGGGAAAAAACGACAGGTGTTCATGTGGTGGATATTGACAGGTTTCTCTATCCTCACCGAGGAACGGTCTGACCCTGTGTACTCCCAGAGGTAAAATACAACAGTCAAGTGCTGGAAATGTCTCTAACTTCTGAGCAAAGATAGAAAATTCTCACAGACACTTTGTGCTCAAGAAGAGATTCTTGATTATTTTAATTATGTGTGATAGGAGACTCAGAGAGATTTATCAAAGAATAGCCATTAGCCTGGTAGTGGAAGTACAGATTTAGTTTTGAGAGACAGAATTTCAGATCGCAGGGCTAAAGCAGCAAAACAAGGAACCTCTATGCCTGTCTTCCACTTCTGCAATGAGTTTCCTAATCATGACTACAAGTGTGTGTGTATCATGACAATCAGAGTGTGAGCAAGCTGGCCTCACAAATTTGTGAGGAAAGAACTCTAAAATATTTAGGGTTGTGTTATTTCCAGACCACAGATTTGAAACTTTCAACACTCATGGGATTGAAAACAATCCGTTTCTTTCTTTTCTTCTCTAAATCTACTTCTTATCCAGAAAACTGTCCAATTTGACATTGAAAAGTTCAAGCTTTTAGCTTCCTGGTACAATTTAATTCCAGTATTAAATTCCACTATTTTATTGCTGATTCTAAGAAAGAATTTTCTATGTTTAAGTTTCTATATTCAAGAAGTTACACTGCTACCTCTGATTTTTGGCATATAATTCCTATTTCCTGATTAGAGTGCAAAGAGGAAAATCTGAACTTAATCTTAGTTCTCACAGTCCTTGAGGGAAAACTATCTCTAGATCAGGCTCATGGGTAATCTGCAGACCAAAGCACAATCCTTTCCACCTACATTTACAGCAGAACTAGATCCAGAGGGAATATTTACTGCTGTACTTAATAGGTTTATCAAAGGTAGGACTTCAGCTGCATAAGCTGCAAGACCCTTCAGGGATGGGAAGATGATTGTTTTTACACTGATGGTCTTTGCCAGGGTGCTTATGACTGCTTTGCAGCTGCTTTGCACAGGCACAGATGGTGTAAAATAGCCTTTGGCAACCTATGAATCAGTCCCCCACTCTCAGCAAAGATTGAAAGATTTTGTTCAACATTCTTAAATGGGATGACTACATGTCAAACTATGGGAAGAAATCAGCTTTGAGTTAATTCTCTGTGGCTTCCTGACCAAGGAGGTGCCAAAGCTGTAAAGAAAATTAAAAGTTCTTGTTCTTTTTATTTTACTTTTTGGCTTGTGTTTTTAAAACTTGTATTTTCTCTGTAGTTTCAATGTGTTTTACATAAAAAGAAATTTTGTTAGACAGAATTCAGGTATTCCAAAGAATAACTGCAAGTTATCACTAGTTATATAACACAACTTACCCTGTGAAAGAAGCCACAGTGAGAAAACGACGTTTTTATACATTATCTAGGAAAATTTTAAAATGAGAAAAAATGCCAGTTTCATGTTCATTCATTTTTCCTCTGAAAGATGTGCTCTGTGATGTAGCAGAGAAACTATGTGACTGTCCCTTTAAAAGCCATCATACCAATCAGCAGGTTTAACTGTCAAGCAAGCTGATGTAGGGCTCTTTGAATTACTGAGTGAGGGATATTCTTCCTGCCAGGTCCTGTCCCCTGTAGGCACTGCAGAGAAGTATTATAGGGCAGTCCTTACCTTGGGAATTAGCCTGCAAGACCCCAATGCTGTCATCAAACTGCATAGATTTGATGTTGAGTGACGCCAAGATGCATTCCTTGTCCTGCAGCGAAGCATCATCAATATTATTCTGATTGGCTGACAGGATAACGCACATGTCGCAGAGGTTGATGTTGACAGCCCTTAAATCAGCCCGACTTAATGGCGTACCCTTCGGCACAGGGAGGAAAAAAGGGGGGTGCAGAAGAGGGAAAAAAAGAAAAACAAATTAAAGATTGAGAAGGAGCTTTGGGAAATTATTTAACAAGTATCTTTTTTATGCTCTGACATTAAGCTGGTCTAACTATGTGCCAGGGAATAGGAGATGTGTGCTAATCTAAAGGGTAGTTGGTGCTGATGGCAGCATTTTAGGTTCAGTCTCAATACTCAGTCAAGCTATTACTAACAAACAAGAAACAGGAATAATGCCAGCATTCTACATCTCATCGGTGACTTGAAATTGTCTTGATTTAAGCTGCTATCATGTGGCAACCTCTGGCTCTCTGAATATAACAAGGGGGGTGGTTTAAATGTCTATTTATCTACTACCAAGTCACAATGGTCTTGGGCAAAAGAACAGCAATTTAAACAGGACAGCATTACGTGTCCTGCACATTTGAAATGCAATCAGGACAAAGCTATTTTTTTCTACCTAAAGCAATACACAGAAAAGGTTAATCCTTTTCGAAGCACGCTTTTGGTGCTTCTAGAAGGAAAACACACTGAGCTTCAAAGCTGTGTGATTAAACCCTTTGAAACAGAAACAAGACTTTATCCTAATGGGCACAGCTTGTGCAACGTTCCCTGTTCCACAATCCTCAATCAGAGAACGGAATCATTAAAACTAAATGCTGTGGTAGCCTGTGGATTTTTTTTCATAGTTAACAAAGCTGAGATATGACACTTAACAGGATAGTTTTTGTTTAAAATTACACTTGCCTTTCACATTCAACAGTCCACAACTATAGTTACAGAATATTAAGTCTATGTCACAGAGGCTGAGAGGTCCAGGAAATACACTCCATTTTTTTTTAATGGAAACTAGATTCTACTCTGCTGCCTCACGTGGCTTGGTACCCAAGGACCCCAATGATGAGGAGACATAACTGTCCCAGTGTCATGCAGGGACTTTCATAATATCAAGGCAAGACCCTAGTCTTCCATCTCCCAAGCATTCAAGGTGAATATCTCCTGAACTCCACTGAGAGTGCTCAATGTAAAAGTGAATTTAAAATGCACACAGTGAATGAAGAGCTCCGTTCTTATTCAGTGTTTGCCAGATTAATTATTCCACATAATTTTCAATATTTTGAGGCTTGAAACCTTGTGAAAAACAGTATGTATCAAACAGATATGATTTCATTATAAGTTAGAATATGATTATTCCAGCCACCTTAATCCTGCCCTTTGTGCCTGTACTGTGCACCAAGTAAAGCAGGGTTCCTGTGGGGAAAAATAATATGCAACCATGTAATTCATTAAAGGCTCACTCCTAATGATTTTATGCAAAGGGACAGAATTAAGGCCGCCTGAGGATATTTAAAATTGGCATTTGCCTACTTTTTAAGAGTTTACTCAGAAGCTTAAAGGCATCTTTTAATACGGACATTAAATTCCACTTCTTTTTAAAAAAAAAAGCAGAACAAATGTTTTCATATTCAGCTGTAACCACATCTCCATCTGATATTAGCAGCAAGTTTTACCTTGTGAACCAAAGCACAGAGAATTATGAAGATGGCCTCCCTTCAACAGGTTCCTACAAGTATAATCTCAGACACTTAAGTACGATTTTAAATTACTATCATTAGAACAGAAAATTGCTGCTATTTTAACTTTTTATCACCATTTTGAATGAGATAGTCTGGGGAAAAAAAAAAAGGAAGCAACAGCAATGAAGTCTGTGCGGTCTTCAGCACACTTGATTACTATGTTAGATAAAATTCCTTTATAAAATTCTGTATTTTTAAAGCTGCATCAACTAACTATTAAAGCTGTTCAAGTCAAAATTAATCTAAAGCTATTTTGAATTTTGGTGTAAACTGGGGAAAGTAAATCTGGTGTACATTTCTTTTATGCCTCTTCAGAATTCAGAATAAAAACTTTGCAAAAACACATTCCAATAATGGATATACTGGAAACAGTGGCAGGATTCTATTCTGCTTGATAGTTCAACGGTATTATCAATTTAATTCCCATTCTCTACTCTTTAGCCTTCAAAGTGATTGGAATTAAAAGGAATTGGCAGAAAGAGGAGAATATTAACTGACCAAATCTGATATTGACACCATTTTTGTGACAGCAGAGAATCTTGTGACACCATCTGTTGGATCAGGTTACAGAAAAATGCCAAGGGCTAAGACTAAAACTGCATTTACAGTAACAAAGACCTACAGTCTGAATTAATCAAAAAGCAAAGACAGACCTTTCATTCTATAGCTATTTTTTACAATTATTCAGTTAAAGTTAATTCCATCATTGATTTAATTATTTTTAACTGCTGAAATGAAATTACTGAGAACTAGCAAACTTATAATTTTTCATTCTTAAAAAACATCTAAACTAACTTTACTATATAACATGCTGTGCATTTTCTTTCACTTATACCATGGGTTCTCATGTGTCATTTATAGCTATGGTCACCAAAGATCATCAGCTTGGACGACTTAATTTGTTAGTACTGGAGCTCTTGATTCTACATTTTAACGTATAGGAGATACATAATGATATATAGGAGAAAAAGGGCCTTTGCAGTTTTAGTGGCTGTGCCTACCAAGATCAATAGGAGCTTTTCATTGATTTAAAAAAGGCCAGGGTTTTGCTGTACTTTCATACAAGACTCTGAACTGAAATGCCAGGGCAGTGTTCCTTATAAAGCAGGTCAGGCCACAGGAAGTCTTTATGAATACATATAAATATTACGTAGACGGAGTAACAATAATATCTTCAAAGGTTTTGAGGGTATAAAACCATAAATAATATCATAAATAACTACTGTCATTCTGTCAGGGAAATCACAACATCAGAACCAGCTCCATGCAGGGCACTACAGTGAATGGTCAATACATAACACAGCTAAAACATCTGATAGCAGCTGAAATTCATCCGATGAGGATGATGAGGAACCAAACACTGCAGCAAATATCTTCTAATAAGGTCTCACAGGGCTCTGTTTTCATAGACACAGTAAAGGGAAAATCTAAGTCCTCGGGCCTATGAGTAGACAAAAATAAAAAAGCCTAAGATCAAAGTCAATACGAATCTGTCCAGCTGGTGTGCTAAATAACATAGTATCAATAATATGGCTTTTGAACTTACAGGCAAGATTGAAACCTTGGGGAAGTTATGCAGTGTCTCCCATTCCCTTCTCAGGTATTCAAGTGAACCCACAAATACAATGTGCTTGAGTTCATGGTAGTGAAAGTTGCTGGCTCGTAATGGCATCACTAAATTTCTTAATCCAATCAAAGCAGATTTAACATCCCCAAATATGCAAACGACTACATGCCCACTTAAAACTGTCATCGCTGCTTCACTTCGAGTCTAAAAAAAACAAACAAACAAAACAAAACAAAAAGACAAGGGAAAAATGAAACAAAGGGAATCTTAAATCATATATTGAGTTTAAAACCAGGAAAAATACAACTGTCAATATTGTTCATACACAAAGAAGCAGTTCGATAACAGCTATTCATTTTACCCTTATTTATGTTTCATTAAATGTGCCCAGCAGGAAAAAAAAAATTGTTCTTGTTTTTAAATCCTTTGGCATTTGGGAGACATTGTATTGGACCAAATTTTGGTCCTGTGCAAGTTTCTATACATGTGGATTGTGACTCTGAGTACAAAGTACTGTGGGTTTAGCTAAGGATTACAGAAAATAGATGCAAAATTCTTGCCTCATTGACAAATCACTAGATGGGTTTTTTCAACACCAGTTTGAAAAGGAAGATGTTGTTTGTCCAGTGTTCCTAGTAGGGCTTTGTGATATTACTCAGATCTTATGAGTTGAGGACCATAATCTCTTAGAGCCAAAGCTCTTATTTAAGGACAAGCTGCTCTTTCCCTGAGAAGTAATCCATTAATGCCCTATACTGCTCTGCTTTACAGTGAATGTCCACAATATGCCACAGAGCTTCTCTCAGTGACAAAATAAAAGTGCAAGTTTGTGACTAATACTAAATTTTCAGGCCAATTGGACTTACTGAGAAAAAGGTCTCATGGAGAATATTTATACAGTGTCCAGAATTATCTTCTTGTCTCAGTGAAAGAATAAAGTTTTGCACTAATTTCAGCATTGTTTAGTTCAGTTGAGCGGGCAACTAAATCACTAAGATGATTAAATAAAGCAACATGGAAAAAAAGTGACCCTAATTTCTGGAGCTAGTCTTGGCATTGTAGTGCTCTGTCAAGTAGCTGGAGAACCACTGATACCATATTGCCAAGAAATTGTACACTCTACCATTACACAGTAGTTTTGCCAATGAACAAAACTAAACCAGTGCAAATCTGCAAAATTTCCCTCTCACCTCTCCACAGTATATGTCATTTTTTTAAATTACAGAAGCGTGGTGGTATGCAATTGGAATATGCAGCAGATATGCTCATTATGTCAGAAGAATGGGAACTCTAATTAGAAGTTTTCTCATCAGTTAAAAAATGCATGAGCTTTGAATTTTTCCAGGGCAATTACACTGATTTTCGTACAGCTTGACCAAGAGAGTTGTCTTGGCCCTTCAAACAGCAGAAGACAGGAGTGAATCCTCAAGTGAAGCACCTAAGTTGTCCCATGCCTCTGCCCATGTATCTGGAATACTCAGACTTTACAAGACAGAGACCAAGTCTTGAAAGCAGGTAAGTAAAAATGTCACTCCATAAATCAGTATGCAGCCATGTATGGCAAAAATCTCTTCTTACTACCTGATACTGCTGGAATTTCACAGAGCCAAAAGAGACCTTGGGCAGAAAATTTAATTCTTTTCTGACTGGGACATCATCAAGTATCAATTAGAAAACAACCTGGGAAATCTCATCATCTTCAAATTATGCACTAATTTGTACTTGTGTGGTCTCTAAGGACAGCATTAAATTTGCATAGATATGAATGTAGACATAAATTGTGGACTGTGAGTTTGAAAAGGTGTAGGGAAGCATTTTGCTGGCAGCGTCTTTTTGGTGATGATGTGTGACACAGAAAGAACCTGGGCAGTCTTGCAGATTCACGGGCTGGTAGTGGAAAAAACTAACATGGCATAACCTAGAGATGATGACTGAGTCACTCCCCAGCACCACTTGTGGGGGAACACTTTTCAATGGAGGGCAACATGTAGTTTGTCAGCTAAAATGTGTTTGCACCACAAAGGAGGATTTTTATCTCTATTAGAAAGTGCTGCACAGCAGGGGTACCCCTTCTTGCTTGCTGATTACAAATAAATGATACTATTTAAAGCTGTTCAGGCAAACTCCATCTCAAAGCTCCATCTCAAAAATTTGGAATTCACTTGCTTGACTATTTAAACACTGATATTGCAATTCCAGGCAATGTCAGAAACCCCTGAGGAGAACTGGAGACAAGCTTTTAACCCCTGATTGCTAGAATAAGTGGGCCTGTCACCATCGTTGGCTACACCATGCCACAGTGCAGGAAAATCTAAGAGAGCAGGCTCGGGAAAAGCTTTATGAAGTGCGACAAAGTGAAGATCCACCAGGGAGTTCATTTCAAATATAATCAGTTTTGCGTGTGAGATCTGGGGTTAGTTACTTGCTACTCTTAGGTATAAGTACATGAACACAAGTGACATAAACTTCCAAAATAGACTGTGATAGGCCTCCTAATTATTTTTAATGACTTGAGTCAGTTTGATGGTTTTCCCAGTTAAAGAAATGAAACAAACATAGACAGGGCTCACTGCAACATGCTAGAGTCAGAGTAGGAGCATTACTTGCTCTGGCCTATTTGGGCATCTTGAAATATTGGGAAGTGAGAGAGAAGGTCTAAGAGAGAAAATTAATAAAAAATCAATTACCAATAATTAATAAGACATCAATAAATAAGAAGTAAGTCAAAACAACACTTGTCTGTGTTAGAATCATTAACTGCCTTGTGTAAAGAGAAAAGTGGGGCATGTAAGCATTCAAGTATTTCTAATCTTAATTCTCTATAAAGATTTAAACCAAATATGTAAATTTCAATTTATGAAAAAGAAATTCCCTACACTGGATGAATTTTTATTGTTGCACTGGGCATAAAGATTTATGTAATCAAAATGCTTTAGCCAAAATCCTAGCTTCGGTTTTATCACTCTTGCTCCTGATTTCAACACACTGGATTTTGTGACAGTAGGGACTAACTTATTTATCCATTAGACCTCAGTTCTATGGTTTAAATAACCTCTTTTCAAACATGACTTATCATCAACACCTACCAAAATAACCTTTTCGATGTCTTTGGCTGGACACCAATGAAACATCCCTGTAGAGTCGTATTTTTTCACGTTGGCATCCATATTGTCAATCTGCTCGTTGCCAGGAATTAACAAGGGGTCATGCCTGGGGAAAAACAAGTTGAGGACAGCATAAATGGAAAATACTATGAATTATGGATGGAAAGATATCCCAAGAGCTGTGTACAAAGAGGGACAAAAGTAAAAAAAAATGAAATGTATTTGCACTTTAACATGCTTTCAATAAGGACATTTTTAAACAAAAGCTGCCTACCAAAAAAAAAAAAAATTTTTTAATGTTGGGTGCAGTTTCAATGACTTTCTATCCTCTTCTATGCCAATAACCATTTAATTTTAAATAGGGTTTTCTGACACCATTACATCTGTACAAGTTTTTTTCTTTCCAGTCCCACCCCTCTGAAACAAATATCAAAGTTCCTATAGGCATCTGCAATGAAGTAGAAGGGATAGGAACAGAGCCCCATGCTGACTGACTGGCATACTATGGAAAGCCAATTACTTGCTTTTACCACATACAACTTCTGACGTGATGCTCTTCACAGTAAAAGCTTTAACAGGCTGCACTTTAAATATTTTAGCAATTTGCCCAATCATATTCTGCTTTCCCAAACTGAAGCCCTTTAAAGATTCAACAGTATGTCATTTTAGAGCAGACTGACTAACAAATGCCCATATCTGGAATACATGATTTTAATACCAAACAACAATGTCCATTTTCTCTTACAACTCTACCTGTGATAACCTTCTAAGTGTTTCTGCTGCAACATTTTAAAGCACATTTTTAAGGCTTCTCAAAGGAGAGGCAAATAAAAGTTATTTTTATGAACTTGCTCTCTAGGTATATAGCTACATCTAAGCACAGACACAGAGTTCTTTAATTTATATGATAAAATCAAAAAGTGCTAAGTGACTCCAACACTCTCACATGCTGGTGAAGTGACTACATTATGCAATAGCATTAGAGAATCATATCCATAAGGTACAGAGTAAAGTGACCCTAAAATCTTATATTTAGCATGATTTACTAATGCTTTGTCTAGAAAGTCTTTACCTCAGGTTTTTATTATGAATGCTTGAAATATCTTGATATAAAATTGTAACATTTCAAAGAAGAGTGTATTTGCAATGTAAGAATGGTAAGTGCTCCGAGACAGGTATCCAAATTTTAAAGCAGTTTGCCCTTTGAAGCCTGGTAAAGAAATGCCCCTATTGTCTGAGCTCTTAAACCAGGAAAGTTTCCTGCTTTTAAAGCATTTGAACCACCAGGCTGTGGTGAGATCCTCTCTTCTGCATGGACTGCTAAAGCGGACTTTGAACATAGTGTGTGATATAGGCCAATTTACCTTGAACATGGTATGCTAAGTTACCATGCAACCAACACTTGTGTTCCTATGAAAAGTATAATCTCAAATTCAGTCAGGGTGATCAATTAGTGTGATTTCAGAGCCACTGATTACAGATCCATTGAAAGTGGAAAATTCTCAGGCATTTCACTCAAACAGGGTCAACTCCAAAGAAAGTGGCTCAAAAAAAAGTTGAGAAATTATTAATACAATGTTCTATTTAAACCAGAATCTTCTGATAATTTAAGACAATGTTCTACATGGCAAAGACATAAATCAGAGTCATCCAGAAAAAAGAAACACTATGTTTTCAAAGTTTTTAAATTCTCTCAATAGAGATACAGTTCAGTGATTTCACTGTAACCCACTGGCAGCAGGGAAGCCCTAGTGGACTACCTGGAATCTCTGATCCTACTCCAAGCTGAATAATGACAGGCTTTCCATAAGCATGTTCCCTCTTTCTTATGAAGCAGAGATGAAAACGCTGTATCAAAGGGGTTTGTTGTGGTGGCTTGGTTGTTGTCTTGTTGGCTTTTTTTAAATTTCTAGAAAAATATATAGAGTCTGCATTCTCTTCCATCCATGAGCATGATGCAGCCATGGTAGTTTTGTCTGAAAGCTGAGATGCCACTCTGGGCATTCCCCATCTGCTCAGAGTTGGAGGTGGCACAATAAGATCTGCAGCCATGAACATGCTTCAATTTGAAGGTTGTGCTAATGTTCAGACAATGTTTAGTGATGATCTGTCCCAGCTATGTTTCCCAATGGAATGTGTTAGCTGTATGTTTCACAATAAGAAAATTTGCCAAAAGATTAGGAATCTTCGGGAGTTTCCACTGAGGAATGTTTTTTTTTCTGTTGTTTCAGGGTTAGGTTTTTCCCCTCAGTACTTCACCAGAACATTTTTCTTCACGAGTTTTTCTAGAGGAGCACTGAAAAGTTCACTTTTCAAAAGCAAAGTCCACCAGTCAAATCCCCTTCTTCTTCTTTCAGAAATCAAGCACAAGAAGGAGTTTTATTTTCCCCCATCCTTCATCAGAGGAACTATACTAAATCAGTTTTTAAACAATGCCATATTCTAGTTTTGTAATTAGTGTTTCCTTTCTGCTCTGAGATTTAAAATTAAATAGGTGATTTGAAGCTTTAGCACAATTGACTATTTAGCAATACTCTAATCCCAGACACAAAAATAGAAACAGAAATAATACAAATTGAAAGGAATGTTATAACAAAGCGGGTGGTATCAGATATCTGACATCCAATTATGGTCAAGTGCCTTGAGGTTTGAGGCAATTTTTAGAGTGTGAGTACTTAAAGCCTAGCACAGTTCTTTTGGGCTTTGCATCCTAACAGGGAACATTCAAAGTAGCTTCTACCAAAGGTTTATTAGAAGATTTTAGGCTTAAACATAAGTTGGTTTGAGGGAATAACAAAGTATGTGAATCATCAGATATAGCCCCCTGCTGAAGTTTTAGGTAACAAATTGCGGGGTTTTTTTTAAAAGAACCATTTTGATTTTTTTTTTTTAATCAATACATACATTTATTTGCAGTATCATAAACTGTTTAGACTCTGTTTTATTGCTTGGAGTATAGCAAGTGGGAACCTCAAAGGACGCAAACAGGATTGGACACACAACATGAAAGCATGCTAAGAGATATTATTTTACTATTTTTACTCCAGGGTAATGGATTATTGCCTGAGAAGAACTCTGTGATAAAACTAGCATCTGTGATATGACTATATCTGTTTCACAATATGTGAAATTATTCATGTAAGTATGTTTACTAAATTTAAATCTTCTGGGCTAAGATATTATTTTAGTTTTTCTTTAATCAATGTTCTTTCATTCTCAGTAAAGTGATTCCTGAAGCTGTCTCTGGACCTTGGAAACTCTTTGCTACTTAGGTCCAGTTTTATCCTCAGATATTACTGAGTGTATCAGAAGATACACTGACTTATATATTTAAAAATTGAATTGATCAGAACAGTTATAAAATAGTATTACTATTTTTGACATATACACCCTCATTAGTCTGATGATCCAAACCTGTTTTGCAAATACTAAAAATTAATTAAGATAGACACACAGAGAGGCCAAAGCTGTCAAATCTGCCTAAGGCATTTGGGCACCTTCTTCCCATTAAAAATTATATTACACAAAGCATTACAGTTGTTGCCCTTACAGCAAAATCATGGACTGAATGTTTCTAGAGCCTCTCTGCCTCCTCATCCTTGAAGATGGCCTTGTCACATGTGCTTGAGTCACATTGGCAGGTTACTGCAGAATGCCTAAATTCACACTGCAGTCATTACATTACCCAGGGTGGCAAAGTCTTCTGAATCAAGAATTCAAATCATAGGAAGAAAAGCATTTTCTGTCAATTAAACCCCTAGTACTTGTTTTAATTGGGATGTTCATTTTTATGACTTGCAATGACCAAAGCATTTGGTCCTCCTGGCCAGGAAAAGACATGTATAGCCTGTATGGAAGGAATGGAACAAAAGTTACATGTCCCTCATCCATATCCCCAGTTTAAAAATAGCTTCTCTGGTTCTTATGGCAGATATTACATACGCATGACTTAAAATGAAGCGCAAAATACCATCTTTGCAAGGTTTTGAAGAGCCTATAATGCCACTCATGTGCAATTAAACTTGAAAACGATACTAAATGCCAAGCTACAGCTGCAAACCCAAAAAGCCTGCCTGGAAGACAACAGCCTAAAGCAAAACCATAAATCCCACTTACAGCAAACCTACTGCAAGGAAGTCAACATTACACTTTAAAGAGTACTGCATCCCTAGCACACATTTATAACCACTGCAAAATCTGAGTTTTTGAGTTGGAAACTTTTAGGTATTCACTGGGGATGGACAGAACTGAAAAGACCATTTAGGACTAAAGGGCTTCCTCATTAAATGACTATTGTTAAACATGCCCTTGTATTATGTCACCTTTGTCTTATACCATTATACACATGCAATTGAGAACTAGAGCATTATACCCTCCCTGATCTGCAGTGGAACTACTCTGTATGCTGAGCACTGGGAACAAGAATACTGCGTGACCAGCAAGGAGGACCCTGGGCTTGTATGAAAATAAACTGTAATCTCTTAGTCTTTACACAGTCTCTTAGTCTTTACACAGTAAGAATATGTCTTGGCTAGTTTTTGTTCTGTCCTCCAATAAAATTATCTTTATATAAAGTCAACACAAAACACACCAGATGCAAACACTACTCCTCTTTAACCTGTGTCTGTTAGAGTTTGCAATTGTGCCTTTCTCAGGTAGACACATCTGGAATTCGTGCACAAAAAGATGCTCAGCAGTGTCCTGCACAAGATTCAGGGTCTTTAGAGACACCCTGCCCACAGCTCAGGAATTTTGAGTTTTTCTACCTGACTTAGGGGCTTGTGCACACAGATGCTTAAGTTTAGGAGGAATGAGTGGGTTTGCTGAAGGTAAGAGAGGAATTGAAGACACGCTAAAGAATGTCTCATGCCTTCAAAATTTCTCCTACAACTACCCTAACAAATTGTGGCAATTAACATGCTGTTAGTGTTAGATGTGTGCAGCCGGTGCAGGTGCTAATAATTGAAAAAGCATTTAGAGCTTTTACACCCTGGCTGAATATTTCATGATGTGCTGCATGTTTCACTATTTACTCAGTGGGCCTCTGTCACTTCAATCTTCTCTGACTGCTTTGACTGGTGCTATAAAGCTCAAGCAAGACAGAGTGACGGCTTGTCACAGGAAAACTCCACTGACTCCAGCAGCTCACTGGGACGAGCTATGAAGGTTGTCACGACATTCTGATGGAATTCAGCAAATGTTTTGTGACTAATACACCCAACATTTGTCGGCTACCATTAGCCATTCCTGTGACCCTGCAGTCTGTGTGGACGGCACTAACTTGTAAGGAGAATTTGTTGCCTCTGTGTGTTACATTAATGACACTCTCTCACTGATCTTTCCTTTCACAGGTTAATCAGAAATGAAATTTATAAGGATTCAATGCCCAGATGCACCAGATTTTAAAGAAGAAAACCCAGTGCAACAAGTGAAAGAAAACCTGCATTTTACTGCTAAATTCTTTCAATTCAGATGCTATCCTAATATAATTACAATCTCATACTGTCTTTTTCCCTAAATCTAGGAAGAAGACTATAATACAGTGGTGATATCTAGAGCTTTGTCCAGTTTATTGGCTGAATAACAGGGTTAATTGCCCTTTCTTCCCTCTTGCTCTGCCCAGATGTTGCTGGTTTTAATATTCTCAGAAACCTTACTGAATATTTCCCATTGATTTGTCAAGACCACTAAGAACAATGATATAAAGCTGTTTACTGTAAGAATCATGCTTTTCAAAGTATCTTGATACCTAAGGACATGATCAAAATATGCTTCTGAAGTATGAAGCCTCTACCATAAAGAAGTAACAAAATAGTTAACTTCCAGACTTTTCCATAAGCAATTTAATGAGGGGTAACAAGGCACACAGTCAATGTGTCTTTTGTTTTTAAGATTTCCCATTTAGAAATGGTTCAGTGGAACTGAAGCTGCAGAGCTAGTAATCTTTGAGGGGTAGGAGAATGTACCCGAAAAAATAATTTTGCATTTGTAAAAAATAAACCCACAGTTAAGTGGCATCATAAAATAAATATAGGAGTGGTTTTGTCACTTAAATAAAGTGTGTGACATTATGATAAAAGCTACCACTGTTGTCAGTCAATGTTTATAGGAATACATTTTTTTTAACCCAGCTAAAGATCTTTTTATTTCTATTGCCTTGACCTGAGTGCATCTTCTCTTATAAAGTTCCCTGAACTTTATAGAAATAATATTTTTCTTCTGCAGGAAAAGTCTCAATTTCTTTCCTGCTCTCTCATCCCAAAAAGACTTGTGCAAGATTTCAGGTAACCTCAAAAAAAAAAAAAAAAAAATCTGATGCTGTTCTTATTCCCATGGCTTATAACACAGCTACTGTATTGGGTTTGCATGGCCAGGTTTTGGTAGCCAGGATGCTACAGGGGTGGCTTCTGTGAGGAACTGCCAGAAGGTTCCTCCAAGTCCAAAGAATCCAGTGTCAGCTGGCTCCAGGGTGGATCTGCCACTGGCCAAGGCTGGGCCAATTAGAAGTGATGGTAACACCTCTGTTATAACATATTTAAGAACAAGGCAAAGAAAATTATTGTGCAGCTGTAATTGCAACCAGAGAAGAGCAGGGTGAGAACACGTGAGAGGAACAGCTCTGCAGACACCATGGTCAGCAGAGAAGGAGAGGCAGGAGCTGCTCCCGGCACCTGAGCTGAGGTTCCCCTGCAGCCCTTGGCGCAGGCCGTGGTGCAGCAGGATGTTCCCCTGCAGCCCATGGAGGTCCATGGGGATGCAGAGATCCCCCTGCAGCCCATGCAGGAGACCCAGGCTGGAAAAGGTGGATGCCTGAGAGGAGGCTGGGACCCCACTGGAGACCTGTGCTGGAGCAGCCACCTGGCAGGGACCTGCAGACCCATGGAGAGAGGAGCCTGTGCTGGAGCAGGTTTCCTGGTAGGACTTGTGACCCTGTGAAGGAGCCATGCTGGAGCAGCCTGTCCTTGAAGGACTGCACTCAGGGGAAGACTGCCCCAGACTGCAGCAGTTTGCAGAGAACTGCTGCCTGTGGAATGGACTCACATTGCAGAAGTGCACAGAGAACTCTCCCATAGGATGGACTCCACACTGAAGCCAAGGAAGGACTCCTCTCCCTGAGCAGTGGGAGAAACAACATGTGATCACAGACCATAAACCCCAGTCCTCATCTCCCTGCACCTCTGGGGGGCGGAGGTAGAGATGGGAAGGAGGAAGAAGTGGGGGAAAGAGGTTTTAAAGTCTGTTTATACTTGTCATTATCCTGCTCTGATTTTGCTAGCAATAAATTCAATTAATACCTATAATGTGAGTCTGTTTTGTGAGTTATCTCCGCCATTATCTCAACCCATTAACCCTTTGTTGTATTTTCTCTCTCCCCTGTCCAGCTGTGGAGGGCAGTAAGAGAGCAGCTTTCAAGAGTGTCTGGCATCAGCCAGAATCAACCCATTATAGTCTTTTTGAAACCTGGGTACCATACTTCAGATCAAGAAGCCAGTCCTTCAGCAAAGAATGGAAAGGAGACAAATTAAACAGGAAACCAAAGTTACCAGTCCCTGGTCTACCAATGGTAGCAAAAGTCAGGAGGCTAACAGATACTACCACCTAAATTTAAATAATTTAATTCTATAATATTGTTAAAAAACTGATGTAAGGTAACATGGTAATCACTAAATTACTCCTGTTGTTCATGTTGGATGTAGTGAATTAGTAAAACAGGATCAATGAGTGAACTGTGCTATTATATACCTGCTGGGTTGCAGCTTGCTTATCATTGCATATCAGCACTGCATAAAGCCTGGATATAAACTTGAGAGTACAAAATGGAAACTTCCAAGGCTAAGGGACATAAATAAATACCATTATTATGATTAATCAGTGGGCTTTCACCTTTTTAAACCTTACCTTCATGGTTTAAGGGAGTCATGGAAAATTATCAGAGTCAACTTATTTTACCAGTTTTGGCTTAAGAAATGCTTCCCTAGATCTGCCATCACTATTTTTTTTTTTTTTTGTTTCTATGAGAAAGCTCACAGGTTCATTTCATGAAAAGGCTGTGCTACAATGGCAGAGGCAATGCATATTCATGCTGAGTGCCACTAGCAGAAATGTGTATGTATATATTTAAGTGTGTATGTGGCTTAGTGGGTGGATGAGGAGATAAATGTGCACAGCCATTGTTCATATACTTAAAATATATACAACTCAGGAAAAAAGACAGGAGGTTTCCTCCTCAACTGCAGATAAATAATCTCATTATGCTTCTGGAAACATATGCCAAAGAGCTCACTTTTTCTCTGTGTCATTTAGCTGGGTCTTGACAATTTCTGAGCAAGTTTTATTGTTTGGTTGGGAATTATTTTAGATTCTCAATCAAAAAAAATCCTCAGGCTTATGAAATTCTCCTTGGCAACACTGAAAACCCAGCGTCCTCTGATGCCTCTGATTCTTATGTGATCAGGGACACTAATGATAATGACCCTTTGCTGAGTATGCTACTTGTCTAGAGGCCTATGTCAACTACACCACTACATCCAGAGTGGACAGGGACAAACTATTTGTTTGCTCTTCAGGCCCCTTGGGCCCTGTCATATGCTATTTGTTCTTGCATTAAGAGGTAGTTTGACTCGGCTGGGCTGACATTTCCTTCAAGTCAGTGTATTCCACTCATGCAGTAGCAGCTACCAAAGCAATAAGTATAGACTTGAGGCTCAGAAACAATCATTTAAGTGGCTTTTTTGATTCATATCCAGGGCTTTTCACATGTTTACTGGTCATTCTGAATCCAAAATGACACATTTTTTTAAAACTAGCTTTTCTATTTGATATTCAGGAAACATAGCCTCCTCATAGTTAACACGGCTGCTCATCAATAACACGCATCAGAACCTGCAACTGAGATGATGAACAAGGACTGATATTGCTGCATGATACCAGAGGCATCGATCGGTTCTACTTTTCTTCTCCACTTCATAAAGGATACCTGATATGTGATTACTCTCCCAGTCACAGCCTTCCCTCCCTTTCCTTCCATTTCCTATTTAAATTTTACTTTTTGCTGTAATAGGATGTCCTTGTGTTCACATCTTAACTGTAGAAGTATATTTTTTCCTGTTGGAATTCCAGTTATTTTAAAAAAAGTATCCATGTTCTTGTGCATTTAATGGGACAGACTTCTGCTGATGTAAAACAGGTAAAAACAGTCATGACAATGCTGAGTATTTTTCTGGTTCATTTGTGTTTGTGGGTATTGCTGGAATTGGAAAGATTTGTTTCTGATTGATTAGACTCTTCTAGTATTGCACCAGTGTGATTCTGCTCATGCCATTTGATGTGATGCGGCATTCAGTTAGAACAGTGACTTCCTAAATGTGAGTCTAGACCATCTGTGATGCACACAAAGAGCATTTGTATGTCAATTGTCTATTTAGATCATTTAGTAATTTATTGCAATTTTGAGTCATCAAAAAGGTTTCATTACAAAGACGTCTCCAATCTATCTATCTGGATCATATTAGGTAATGCAGATTTCTACTTGTATGTTAGTAAATCTCAGAAATTCCCACTCTTTGATCAGGTCAGACCACTTGTCATGAGGTCCCAAGGAATTCCTGTGATACCATTTCCATCCTCTGTTCTAATCCAGCAAAAGTCAAACTTTTGTCTCATAGCATAATACCTTTCCCACTGTGGGAATCTAAAACCTATGCAGCATTTTCAACATACTGTAGAACTTCTCAAAATGATTCAAAATTCACAGTTTGTATTTCAATTGATTAAAGAATTTTTTACATATTTGTTGTTTTCATACTCCAGACTTCTTGTCTTCCAGGTTCCTTCTAGATCCTCTGGATCTAAAACCACAGCTCAGAAAAAATTTGCAAAGTAGCCAGCTATTTCTGGGCAGGCGGGACAGGGGCAAAGCGAACTTGAAAAAGGAGTTTTTAAAGCAAATTTACAAAAAAAACCTAAAGATAAATATCAGCTACAGACATGACAGTGCTTTAGCTGATTTACCTCTTGGGTACTTCTAGCTGACATGCACTAAAGATTTCTGGGCAGGAAGGCAAGTGCCTGTCACTTTCTGTAATTTACAAGGATACGAAATAGCAGATTATACAGTCCACCTTTGTTCCAGAGAGGAGAAAAGAGTTTGACCATTACAAACAAATCTTAACAGAGCTCTCTTCTGATTCAATCCACTTTGTCTTTTCTAGCACCATGGACCAAAGTTAAGTCAGTGTAGATAAAGAGTAAAATGAAGAGACGGTTGGGTCTGGGGAGAAGCTGAGGGTGAGAACACTGGGCTGGAGAATAAATTTAGCAGCAACAGAGAAGAGGAAGAAAACAATGTCTGGATTTGGAAGCCTGGCAAGTCCTCCGCTCACTGCTCAACCTGTGTTTAGCAATTCTGATGTGCTACTGAGCAGACAGCTCAGGCTCAGGACGACTACTCTCCCTCAGTCCCTCTTCAGCAGGCAATGAAAGCAGGCTGTACTTTGAAAATCTTCCCCCATCATGCAAACTGACACAGGCATGCTTTTCAAAAACCCACAGCCAATCTGTTGATCATTACTTATTTACAAAGGCCTTCGGGCAGAAAGTCCTGTAAAAACCATACTTGATACGGTATACACTAGCTTTTTCTGCTTGTGG
The DNA here is from genome assembly GCF_048771995.1 of Taeniopygia guttata. Classification (NCBI taxonomy): domain Eukaryota; kingdom Metazoa; phylum Chordata; class Aves; order Passeriformes; family Estrildidae; genus Taeniopygia; species Taeniopygia guttata. The sequence goes on along the minus strand of NC_133031.1, from coordinate 14,736,201 downwards.
AAAAAAGTACCCCTAAGGCTACCTCAAACCATCACTTTCTATTGCACATAAAATGTACCGTGTAACACTAAAGTATTTAATATATATGGTATAATATATCTACAGGAAAGGCATTTGTGTAGAAGTATGTTACCCTGTATTTGGTAATTTGATGTTTTGCTGAAGGCTATGACTTGAAAAAGCCTGCACCTAGTACAGAGGACCTGTCATCTCAGTACCCAAGAGCCAATAGAATAAAGAAGTACCCTTAAGCAGCAAAACTTTGACACAGCTTTGAAGCATATGAAAACAGTATAACTCCCCAGAATTATTATTACTCAAGATCAAAGAAATGAGGCATACTTTACATAGCAAACAGGGACAGTGTGTTCAGCTCTTTCTCTCTCTCTCTCCCCCCCCTTCTCTTTCTTTTTACTTCTACTTCCCCAAAATTAGAATCTAGGAGAAGGTGAAGGGGGGAATCTCCATGTTTAAGTTTTAAGCAGTTAAAGCAATTAGCACTAGATAAGAGGACTGTCCAAAGGTAAGTAAATTGAAAACTATGCTAGCATGACAACTGGCACTATAAAAATGAGAAGTTTGCCAGTATGCTCATTTTATTCTTCCTCATAAACTGTAAACAAGCATGTAAATCAGTGTCATATGGGCAAGGCTGAGCTAACAGGAAGGCAGAGAACTTTTAATGACACATTCTACAGGAATAGATGGTCAATAGGGAAAAAAAAAGCCACAGCTGGGTGCATTTTCTCTCTGTGAATCAATCTCACTTTTGGTTCTGTAGTCTAAACAGAGATGAAAACGATTTGTGGAAGTTATGTCCTTGAATATGCCCTATATTACAGAAACAATAAACAAATATGGATGCTTCTGTAACTGCCCAAATAAAATTCCAGTCTACTGACTGAAATACAAGTAGAAATATCATCTACCTGCATCCAGAATCATTACAGGAACAAAATCATTGTCAATAATAAAAATAGTAGATTTTATTTATGGAAAGAACTATAAATTTGCATCAATTTTTTTTCCTGTAACCTCTGTGAGCAGGCACAGTTATACACACATAAATCTCAAATTGCACTAATTTGTTTATAAATGCAAATAAGTTTACATTTTTTCTGTGTATGTATACATATATATATATACACATAGAGTGGAAAATATCTGCTATGGTATTTATGGATACAATTATGGACTGAAGGTCTAGCCTGGGTACATAGGATATGCAAAATCAGAGCAGGAACAGCCTCATTGGAAACTGTGTCTACTATGGGATCCAATTTTGACTGAGCTAAGTAGGTAAAAGGCAAGACACAGTGAGATAGAATGCAAATCACATAATATTTTAATAGATTATAATTTCTTGTTGCAGTTCTAGTTTTAACAAATCTCTTAGAGGTAATTTGTTCTATTAAAGGAAACCACATAATTATACAATGGAGTACTACTGTAAAATAATGTATACATAGCAACAGGGGAAAATATCACTAAGAAGATGCTGTTTTCATCATTCACTTTTAGAGTATATACTACCCTCTTAAAAATCCCTGTATTTCATAATTAATGTGCTTTTAGCTTGACTAAAACTGTGTTAGTTTTGAACTTTGCTTTGGCAAGTACATATATTATTAGACTTTTTCATCAGTCTAAATCAATTAACAGAAATTTGATTTCAATCGACAGGATAAAAGGAAGGTAATATTCAGGTTCATTTTTGATTGTGATGATACATCTCACATATGGCCTTAAGTACAGAAAACAGTACTCAGAGGGAATCCAACAAAAAGAGAATTGCCTGAGGCAAACTAACCACATGAGTTCCCCTGATTGGTTAGTGCTATCATTAGTGCCACTGCTGTTTAAGAACTACACATGGACAGGACAGGGTGACAGCTAAGACTTTAAAGCCTATGTATTTTTCAAACAGCTTTTCAAACTGTTTTTCATGACAGAATTTTTTTCCAGCTCTATCATTAACTGCTGACAAGCTGACAGAATAAATACTTCAGCCTTTCAGAAACCATCTAACAATCTTTTTTTTTCACCCCTTCCCCTTATTTTTGATGTGGGGGGAGGAGAGGAGGAAGGAAGAAAGAAAGAAGATGAAGATATGAGTTTCTTACAGTCTTACCTCATCAGTTTGGGTGAGGAGTTGGGTGAATTTCGCATGCCTCCATTTCGCTGCTTTTTTTTGGGTGATAGTGTTGACGGCTGCTCATCTTCAACTGGAAATATAAGGAACTCATGAGATTAAGTACTGCTCTGAGTGCAATATGAAATACAAGTGAAGTAGCAAAGAACACACACTCTATGTCCATTCACGCACTGATACTTCATTGCTAACATTGGCCAACACTAATAAAAATCAAATACATGTTAGTCAAAGAGATTGGTTTGAAGGAGAAGCAGAGAAGAATACCAGGGGTTTGAACACAGGTGTTCAAATTGGTTTCATACTTCAAAAACAAAGACGGGGGGACCACATTCGGGTTATTCTTAGAGTTATTATCAGTTAATCTGCACTACAGAAAAATAGAATTAGTGCTCTGCTGTATTCCCAGACAGATAAAGTACTATTTTCAATATCAACATAACAGCTGCCAGCCTGCTTTTGCTAATGAACTAGACACCAGTTGGTTCTCGCTCCTCACATGCCAAACGACAGAGCCTTCATGAAGAGATGTAAAATATTCAATGCCTTGATGTTCAATGATTCAGTTAGTCGGGAATGTGAATGCAGCCTGCCATTGTGCGGAGATCTCCAGCACAAGTCAGACCTCATTGCTCTACTCTCATCCCAAAACAGAGTTTTAACAGGAGTGAACAGAATGAGGTTGAATGGAAGTGGGGAGACAATACCTGTATAACAGAGAATGCATGTATTATGCAATCTTTTAATGAGGATGAGGTGCATTTTCAAGGACTGATTGATTTCTAGATAGAAAATCACTTCTAGTTTTGTCAGTCATAAACTACTCTTGGATAACTTATGTCACAATATGTATTGCTTAAACAAGTGCAGTTTCCTAAGAACTCATCTATAAGGATTAACCACCATTACTGTTTTGAGATTGTAACTGCACTTGATAATCTGTATGTAACTTTTACATGTACTATCAAAGGGAATACACTCATGCCTGCTTTCTCAAGTTCATACTAATGCTAATTTATTCTGATACAAAGAAGAAAAAATAAACTTTTTCCCATCCTACTGTTAACTGAAAAATGAATTAGAAGATAATATAACTGATGCCTAGGAAGCTTTTACTTAAAAGCTAAAAGGAAAGACATTAGTACTAGTAGTAGTAGCTGCTATATTTAAAGAGCTTAGTACACATTAGCAGTGCACAAGCAGAGGTTGAGAAAAATATACTACTTGTAAGAAGATACATAAGAAAAACAACAAAAATGGGTTATATATTACCTGCATCAGACTTATCTGTGAAGAAATGAAGCAATAGCCTTTTGCTATAACTCTTCTGACACTATTTTATTACAGACTGCTTTCAAGCCTACCACCTCTGTCTGTTGCTCAAGCCTGCAATGGAACTTCATTTTGCCTTGGGACCAAAGGGCTGGGCCCTGAAAAGACAATTTTGCTCCCTTTTTAGATGACCTAGCATCACCTAGCAAAAAGGAGTCACAACCAAAGAAAACACTGCAAAGAGAAAAAAAACAAACCAAAGCAACCAAACAAAGCTAATCCCAAAATAAGTGTGCCAAAGAGTGGTGTAAAAGATAATACTTAGATCAGAACAAAAACTGTCTACAAATGATTTATTCACTAAGTTTCTTCTCTTCTTGGGCAGCATCCCTAAAGACAAAGGAATTTTCTTCTCATTTGACCTTTCTTTCTTTTTCCAAATCAAAGCCCTATAGTGTAAATGCTTATTAATGGTTAGTCAAATTTGGCTGAAATAAATAAGAGAAATAAATAAGCCCACGGAAAATTCTCAAAAATATACAAATTGAAATTTTCTGTCTGTGACAGTTTGTACATAATAAGTTAGATCACTTCAGTTTTTAGCTATGTGTATCATGAAGTGAACATGCACAGAATTGGTTTTTTGGTAATATCTTTGCAGCTCTGATTGCAAAATAGTGCGAGTGTTTGTGCTTTTCAGAACACCCTCTTCAAATTCTCTTGAAAATGGCATAGTCTTGTTTTAAACTTCTCTACCACAAAGTTATTTGCATGCTATTCCACACAAACAATAGCTGTAAAGATATGCACTGTGCTCTCTTGTTCTTTATTGGATACAAATATTCAGTTCCACCGCTTAAAAGATAAAACAAACAAGAACCATGCAAAATGTTCCTTCCAGAAAACAACAAATGATCTATTTTGCTCTCTTATGAGTAAAAATTCTAAATTTCATTCAAATTAATCTGTTACCATGGGGTTACAGAATGTTTGTCCAGAGATGCAGAATGGCACCACAAGTGTGTTGTTATACAATTTTAGCAGTTCAAGGAAGATACACAGCCACCAGGATCATAGGCAAAAATCTTACAGTAGCACAAGTCAACTGTAGATAATATTATAAGCAGAAATTTTTCTATGAACAAGAGAAAACAATATTAAAAAATAATTTTTTTCCAAGTCTTCAGCAAGCTAATAAGACTTCTGTCTGATCCTTTCAAATTCTGAACGTTAACACAATAAGGATGTTTTTGTACTATATGGGCCAATGTTTATGTTCTCCAGTGCTGCCAGGTGATGCTAACCTGCCACCCAACTAAAATCAAAGCCTTACTAGTAATCATCCAAAAGAACAACTTCTAGAAGTACATTTCTAGAAGTCTGCACTTGTTATTGGAACTGCATCTGCAATAAATAAGCTTCCATTTTGGGTATGTGCTTGTCATATTCAAATTATGTTACTGTCACCAGTTGCCTGGCAAGTCCAAGGTTAGCATGGCTCACTAGTTAATATCTCTTAGGAAAGCCTTCTGAGGGATCTCAATTTGTTGCTTAACCAAGAAAGCCATTTATTCTCATTGTAGCAATGGAAGTAGATCTATATTAATCATATGACAGAAAATCAAGTTTTATTTTTCATTGAAATCTCTGCACAGAGTTTACAGGGCATCTGCAGTTTAGCAACACAACTCCATACAAAAGGGGGAAGGGAACACAAGAAGTTAGAATATGTGAATGGTATCCAATGGACACTATTACCTATGGCTTGGCTCCCAAAAATGTCACAGTGATAACTCACAAGTGGTTTCTTAGTAGTAAGTAGGATATAAAACATATTTAATTATTATCCTTCAGATACTCCTATCAATTTCCTGCCTATTTAAATAAGTGGATATAGCAAAACTTTTAGTAAGGTTATTAAATAGTTTAGTTTCATGGTTTCTGTGTCTGCATTAATTTAAAAGGTAGTCTTAAATTTGCTTGTTCTTATGAAAGACAAACATATTTGAATAAGGGGGCTGTGATATATGACAACTCAATTCTGATATTGTATGTTTGCTTTTGTTAATGAGTCCCGATTTTTTATGTATTTATACTACAGGATTTGTATTAACTACAGCCATATTATGTTATGCAGACTTTTTTTACTGCTTTCATGAAAATTGGAAATAAGTTCAAGAATTGGACACAGAGTTTTATAGATTTGGAACTCAATTCATCCTCCGAGTTCTAATAATGTTCAAGAGCTTGTTTGCACATCCCTCAGTATAACACTTATTGTCCTGCTGTAACAACCCAGAGCTCACTGGTCTAATAACAGTTTTGCAGTTCAGGAAGGCTCAATGCTAAAAAAACATCAGGCATTCAATTTTATGCCGGAGTTTAATTTAAAGTTACACTGATGTTTTAACAGGTTTGCTTATTCTGGAGTAAAGCGTGTTCATTATTTCAATGACATAACCTCCAGACAATGTTCCATGAATTGGTTTAAGATGTGCAGGTAATTTAAACAGCCTTAATGTGGAGTTGACCATCTGTAACAACATATTACTTGACTTTTGTCCTCATTTCATTTTGAAAGCAAAACAAAAGGAAAGTCTTCCAAAACAGTGGACAAGTCAATAACTTTTTTCTTTGTTATTTTCTAACTACTTTTAAAACAACACTGTCTCCTTGACTACCTCTCCCAGGTCACTAGCTGAACTAGTTCACAGATGCTTTTTTAGACACCAAAAAGAGCTGAAATTTGAAATAACATCGATGTTACTGAACATCATATGAACTGGGACACCTGGTAAGTTTATTCTGCCTAGCATGTAAATGCTTGAAAGCAATTAAATCCTTTGAAAGGTAAAGCACAAACCACCCAGAGACATTAGTTGACTAGCTATCTCGATTAACTTATTAATCACCACATCTGGCGAAACCCACATCTGTAAGCACTTAACAGAGCATTAGTAATGTCATAGTCACATTGAAAACAGACTGCAAAACCATGCACAAACCATTCTGTATTGCCTTATGCATCCAACTACTGGGCTACCTACGGAGATCTTGGTTCACCCCAGGCTTTTGGGAATGGTAGCGGTATTTTACAGGCAAGCTGAGTGCCCTTTGCAATCTACAGTAGGTAGATTTTCCTTGTTCAACAGAACTCAGTAAGTTAAGGTGCAGCAGCGAGGGGTTGTTGGGTAGGAGGAGGCTCCCTTTACGGTTATTAACAAGTGGAACAGGTTCCGGGATTCCTTCAGTGGACTTGGCATCAATCAATGCATTAGTAGTTGCATTCTTGAACTGATATGAACATTTTGGGTAACTTGATCTAGCTGCATTCTTTACTTCTAAATAATGAGAAAAAATTTAAATTAATTTCTTTGTATTAAAAACTATTTCAAACCACAGGCATGAATCAATTTTGATATTATGTGGAAATACAGACATTAAAGCTTAAGGTATCAGTTCCAACAGCAAAGATAAATGTTTATACCTGCAGCTTTTTTATGTTTTATTTTTCCCCCCTCTAAAAATGACTCTTTATAAAAGAATACTTATAGAAGGATTATTCAACAATATTATCACCTTTAAGCAATAATCCCATCCTAGGCTAGTATGCCTGAGGTAATACTTATTTTGCTGTGTTGATAAGGGCTTTGAGATTTACTATCTGTGGAAGATGTTTATTTCTTTGAAACTACTGAAAATGACAGGGGAGGTAAAGCACTCTGCTGCTATTAAAATAAATAAGGAATCATAGAAAACATAAGGTCACAACTCCAAAATTGTGCAAGCATACGTATGGAATTAAACTGATTTTAAGGAACCCACATAAAAATTGTTGAGTATTCAACAGTGCTGCATACTGTAAATTTCAGGAGGTCATACATAGTACCTCTGAAAAGAAAGTTAAAAATTCAATTTCCTAATTATAGATTTAGCTTTAAATGGTGATTCTTTGTCTTTCACTGATAATATATCAAGGCTATTTAAACACTACCCCATCTACTAGTACCTGTAACAAACAGCACCCTCAGTGAAAACCAACAACAAAATGTTTTTTTGATAAAAATACACAATAAAGATCTTCTCCTAATGCTTGTTACATTCTGAATGAGTATAGTATAGAAAAGAAGTTATATAACTGAGCTGCTAAAGCCTTATATTTGGTTATGTATACGGAAGTATGAAGTTTAGGTAGGGTGTAGTTTGTGGACTGATAAACTTGAAGCATCATTTCCATGTCTCAATTGCCTTAAAGATTCTATGGAGAGCAGGAGAGCATTGAGCAGAGAGTAGAGGCAAAGTATTTGAGGAGGTCAGCATGTTTTTGGGGATCTTTGTTTAGTTTACCACCAGCTAGAAACACCATCTGGTAATAGGAAAGAAGAAAATAATTGCATTCCCATGCTTGCCATTTTTCTTCAAGCACAAAATCTGTCTCTCTCACGGAAAAGGTGACTGTATAGGAATTACAAGAGTCATTTGAAGGTACCTTTTAACAAGGTTGAACTGGCTGGTGACAAAGCACCCATTCCAATTCAGTGACTTTTTGATGGTTTGCTACTATTCTGACTGAGGTAGATTGAAAAAATAGTGAGAAAATAATTAAAGTCTAATTTATGATATTACTCTGATTTTTAAAAATAGAAGCAACAGAATAATAATAATAATAATAATAATAATAATAATAATAATAATAATATTGCATACTCACCAGAGTTCACTTGTATTTTAAATCATCAGAGGAGAGCATATATCTTTGATTAGCAATACTGCCACAAAAATAAAATATATTGTATAAAATACTGAATACACTACTTGAAAATTATCAATTTTACCTCAGAGTTACTGGGATTTTTATCAAATTTTGTACTTCTGCTTTTGATATTTTTCAAGTGAAATAATTTTCAGATGAAAAAAATATATCTGCAGAGAACTATCACCCTACCCATGTCACTGGTCAAGCATTGAAGGCCTTGATATGCATCAACTCAGTTCTATTTTTAAAGTGTAGATAATAATGCTGGAAATAATCTTTGAAAATCCACATCCTGTATCGAAGTATCTTCACATGAAATGGAAGAAGACCAGAATCTATTAAGCTTATCAACCCTCCAATCAAGTTGTAAGAAACACCATAATCTTTTTACAGTCTCTTCTGGAGTTCAGTAAGTGATGGCTTCAGATACCAGACCTGACTATTAAGCAATAACCTTCCATTGTACTGTACATCTTATGGCATATTCCATGCAGACAAATTCAAGCTTTCCCAAGATTTTGTGCTTGCAGTAGCACAGCATGTGTCAGAACAAAAATACTTGACTTTTGGTATGGCTTCATATCTGGAGCTTGGCATAATATTTAATTGCACCACATGATCTTGTTCAGCAGGAAGGCAAACTGAGCTGCTTAAAACCTAAGTTACTTCCCCTCACTTCCAACAATGTGGACAGGTACTATCACTGAGCATGGGCATAACAAGCTGCCAAATTTTTTTGGTCAAAGTACTCCAGATTTAAAAGTTCTAACTAACATGGTTTCATCCCATGACTTCTAGCCTCCTGCCTATGGCATGAGCTTAGATCAAAGTGGAAGAACGCACACAGTGGACAAGTCCTGAAATTCTTTGTACATAGGACAATTTTCTTTCTTCCTCCAACAGTTTATGGCCCAAGTCTTTTTGCTCAACCTTCAGAAGCAAGGATTACAGAATAATATGTCTGAATGATGTGTCTTTGATAGAGATAATAATCTCCTTCCCCATTCCTCCTACAATTACATGTATTTTTTACCACAGAAAAGTAAAACTGGTTACTCTTAGTGTAAATATCCTGGCAAGCTGTAGGTGCACATTGTGCCACAGACATGGGGCTGTCAGGATACATCCTGAACTACATGAGCAAGTATGGAGCCTTTGGATGAAGCAGTTCTGTACAACCAGGTGAGAAACAGGTCAACTTCAGCAGATACAGACTATAGTGTGCAGGACCTAAACCACTTATGGAGCATTCCCCAGTTCTGCAAAGACTGTTGATTTTTGTTAATAATTTCTTTAAAATCAGATTGGGTTCTTGCACTATTATGTGGGCTGATTTCCATAGAAAACATATTTGGTAAACAAAGATTGCTGTTAATTATATGGAACTAAATACATCCTTACATATTGTCACTGCCTCACTAGGTTTGGCAATCAAACTGTCTGGATTGGGGCAATTTGTTGTACCACTGTGCAACATCAAATCTCAACCTCCAAATCCACCAGGGTTCTTTTCCAAGTACGGGATGAGTTTAGGCCCACCAAATCTACTAAAACAGGACTATTTTTCTAGTTATAGTCAGATGATTTTATTTTTATGTGGAATGACATATGACTTTATTTCCAATGCAAACCATCACAGGCCTGCATTGTTTATGCTGCCTACGTTCCTTAGAACTGTTCAGTATAATGGCATGTATCCATAAGGCATTATTATTACCTAAAAATATTTTGAGAGCCATTTTGAGAGCAAATTTTAAGCTACTTTTTGAGAAGGGCAAACAGTAAGGAACAGGATAAAAGTACAGTAAGGGTAAGAAATTCCATTTTCTGTAGTATTTTCTAATTGTACCCTGGGTGAACACTATCTGCTTTTAATAAATGCTGAACAGAATTTGCCCAAGAAGCCTGTCACCATTAGAAAGATAAAAAAATAATATGTATAAAATGTGATATATTAATGCAATCATAAAGGTATTTTGAAGTTGCATATATTCCTATTTCTTACCCCCACCCTCAGGAACTCCCTTTCAAGCTCAATGAATATACACTTGCCTACAGACTGCGTTAGGGAATAATGCCTGTTTCTATTTCTATACATTTTATTTATTATAATGAAGATAATTTGAAATGCAATCTGCAACTCCCTGAACATTTTTAAAACAACAAATGTAGTTAAACTAATGCCTGTGGCAATTTCTATTTATTCTTTGTGAACATACACTTGCCATAACTTAAAACTGGGCTGAGCTTTAATTTAAATGTAACAAGGCAGAATACCAGTACAGCGCTTTCAACAAAATGGCTGAAACTGGCTTCAGCATGATTTGCCTGGAAGGGAAGATGAAAATGTGTTTTAAAGAAGAAAAAATATCCTGACCAAAACCAGACATTCTAAACAACCACCACCGATACCCAGTGCTCCTTTCCTCCCCCATCTCTATCAGCTGCTAGGCTTTCAGCACTGTTTTCCGCCAGACACTAGCACAGTGCTTTCCTTCATAGGCAGCCATCAGCCACAGCTGTCACTTGGAGATACTTCATTTTTGTTTCAGTCTAATTCATACTGCACCCCCTTAATCTCTGTAGTGAGTAATGCCATGTCACTGTGATGATATGTCAGATCCAGCATTAGAAATACAGAGAGTGTTTCTAACAGTTAAACTATCTTGGTTTGAAGAAATATTTTATTTTTTCCCCCACCTTAACCAATGTCTTTCTCCTGAACATCTTCCAAGCTGACCTCCAAAGGAGCAATCACAATTCTGCAATCTGGCTCAGCTTTCATAGCGGGGAGGGGGGTATGGGGGGGTGGGAGGGGGTGAAGTCAAGCTGTAACTCTGTATTACTAAATTCAAATAATCAATATGTTGATTGAGCTTTTGGCTACCAGAGTTCTTTTGATGGGAGTGACAGTGAGCATGACTTGCCTCATTCAATGACAAGCCTGTTTAGACTTTTTTCTACCTACCACTTTGTGAATCAGGCAACTGAAAATACCCACAGCAATTCCTCCAAACTGTCAGCTATTGCTGTGATTCCACCCAGCACCCCCTGTACAAGACAACAGATTAACCATTAGGCTAGATATGTTGAAAATATACAGCTTCAACCTTTCCTCAGCTAGCTCAGAGCGATGTATAGATGATTATTTCAACCGTCAGCTGCCGCATAGACTTAAACCCCTGCACAATAACTCCTGGATTCATCTGCCCCTTGTCAAACTTGCACAGCTTTACTTTGAGCATACATAGTGTGGCAGTTTCACTGCGGATCTAGAATAATCCAGACGGCTGCTGTCTCTTTGTTAACAGGAAGCTAAACTGATGAGTTTGTAATGCATTTCTTATCAAAGGTAGTTTCAAAAAAGAAAATGTGCCAAATCAGTTGGGGTTGGAATTTAGCATAGTATTGAAATATGATTTAATCAAAACATTTGTTATTTGTTGGGGAAAAAAAAAAACCACCCCACATTATTCATCCTCTAAAAATCATTTTATGCCAATGAACTATTTATTTTACAAATTTACTTGATTTTTTTTGGTGGTAACAGATGTAATGAAATCATTGACTAGAAAGAACAATATAATGGTGTTTGATGAGATACAAGAATGTTAATTTTAGAAACTGCGGAGCAGCATTCGCTTGGTGTCTGAAATGGTAATTTAAATGAAACAGTATTGCTGCTTTTGTTTCTATGTGCATTACAAACTCAGGGAAATTAATTTCATTCTGGTTTTTTAATACAAAATGATATACTGCATATCTACACACTAACACCATTAGAAAAGCAGGTGAGGCTGGCTTTTAGTTGCAGTGTGTGCCACTCGAAGCAGATAAAACATCAAGATCCAAGAATGTCAAGAATGCATCATCAGAACATTTTGCAAATACGGAATGGTGCTTATGTGAGACATTCTCTTTGAAATTGCAGATCAAGAAACATTTCATTTTTTTTTGCCCTCTTTTTGTCCCAGGCTTGTACCTTTGGCTAAAGGCACATAAAATTTCAAAACAAATGTATTGTGTCTATTACTTTTTTCTTTTTTTCCTTTTCCTTTCTATTAGTATCCAGTACTTAAATTTTGTATTATTAATACATGGTCTTTCAGTCTTAATTATTCTCCCACATTAATAACTGAAACTCAGATACAGCTATATTTCTCATCTTTGCTTTTCCTTGAATGCTGAAAAAAAACCAGTTAACAGCAAATGTGGAATCTTGCCATGCTGGATCCTGTTATTAATTTAAGATGGCTGCTCTGATATTCAGTGAAATCAATAAGACTTAAAGTTCCTGATCTTTTAGAGTAACTTGTATATAGAATGAAAAATAGACTACAAAGGACTTTGGAAACACAGAAAACTTATAACTTTAATCTTTTGGTGTAAATTTCTGGCATATGGATTTACACCATTTGTACTTGTTTTTAAGGGTAGAGAAATTCCCTAAGGTTACCACAGAAATACGGTATTTTTTCTTTGCTCCTCCAGTTTAATTCAATAACAAAATTAATACAAATGCTGTATCAATTATTATCACTTCTTTGTTACTATGACTTCAGCAAGCAAAGAAGTGGTTTAAGGTTTTACAAACTGTGGTTGATCAAAAGTTCACTAAAGTCAGAAAAAACTGACTTCAGTGGACTTTAGATCAGGAGCTGTTCATAACTCATGTACATGCTGTCATAAATGAGAAGCACGCCTTTCCAATGTATACAGGATTTTACAGACATTGGCGTGTGCAATTTTGAGAAGAAAGGCTTCTGATTTTATGGATCTGGTTTCTTGTTCCAATACAGAGGTATATAGACAATAGGACACTATTTGCACATAACAAACATCTTCTCTTTTCCCTGCCAAGTTTCCACAGTAGAAAAAAAGCTACTTCAATTCCTAATCAAATGCTAATGTATATTTAGACTAAGTCATAGGTCCATTGAACCTTGAACATATTTTCTAAATCAAATTTTAGTATTCTCACATGCATTTTTCTTGATTTTCAGTCTTCATTCTCCACTGCCTTTTCAAATTATGATTCACTCTCTAATTGTTTATTCAAGTCATTATACTGTTATTGGAATACTGTCAAATGAAAAGTCAAAAAACAAAAAAAGCAAAGCGTCAGTGGACTTGTTTCTCTCCCCTGTCCATTTAATTGTCCAATTGACTTCTCCACATGCCGTATTCATACAGAATACTATTTGGATAAAGTAAAGTTTGTTTTGGGAAAGGGCAAAGAAATGGAGATGCGCCTAAATTGTAGAATTTAAAACAGAACATGGTCTGTTTTCAGGGGGGTCTGTTCTCCAGACAAACATCAAAGTGAAGGGAATTAACTTTGTCTTTTGAGAGTGCACTTTGGAGAATAAGGAAAGTCAACGTGTCTCATCGGTATGGCAAGTGTAAATATGCTGGGTTAAATTTTAAATTATGTTACTTCATTATTACAAGCTGTTCTGCTCTGAACATGGAGGAGGAGCTATAGAAAATGTTACCCCATGTGTCAGAAAAGAGCTGTTCAGATCCTGTGGTTCCTACCAAGTCACAAGCAGCTATAGCACTATGCTTTTGGAGCCCCAGCTGCTGTTTCCAGCACAGCAAAGTACAAAAGGATTGCTCAAAGCCACATGTTAACATTTTAACAGACTAGCTGACAATCCCATGGCTACAAGCAGAGGAATGGGAATCTCCTGACTGGGATTTAGTTTTACCACTGATCTTAGGTTACATAGCCTTGGGTGGCTCACTTGCAGTCAATTCTGTTTTAAAAGATTTTATTACTCACAGATCTTGCTAGAATTCAAGTGACCAAATGATGTGAAATTGTGGCTGTTAATCTCTAATTTTCTCAGATCTAGCAGGTGTAAGACTGTGATGTTGCTACTGCTGTTTGAAAAGCGCATTTGGAATACATTCCATAAAAATATACTATATTCATATGTGATATTGTTATTACAGTGTTTGGTGGTTTGGTTTTTTCATTAGACACAAAAGTGTGCCTCTAACATTATTTTTATTTCTGAATAATGAATAACATTCTTTTTATTTCTATGTTTCTATTTCCTTTCCTTAAAAAAAATAGTGTCAATAAAAGGGCACTGATTTCCTTATGAGCAGCCCTTTGGCAGTTCCCAAAGGTGTGACATGTAAAGCCAAAAGACACATACTTGGAAGATTCTTTAAGAGTAGCAATACAGAGCAAATTATAATATTCCGTGCATTGTCATAGACTCTCCTTGTTTCACTGCATAGCAACCCAAAGTGTATTGTCCTTTGTCCTGTTGCCTCAAAGATTTTGACACCAACTATAAGGGACACAGAGGAAGAAGTTGCAACACTAGCAAGGGCATACTGTAGTTATGCAGTTCTGCTAAACTGTAGGAGGAATCTGTCTTGTTTTTACAAAGTTAAGGAAGTTTCCCCTTTGTGACTAAACACATTCACAATCTGATCAGTCACTGCAGAAAACAGTAAAGTTCTACTTGTGGACAAAAATAAGCTACTATTAAAAAAAAAAATTGAAAGGCTACTCATCATTGTGCCTATGATCACTTTACTGTTTACACTCCCCCAGTTCCATTAAATTCACAGAAAAATACACAATTCCTTGAAGTAACTAGGAGTAAAAGCACAGGAGTCCTTGGTGATTGTTCTGTTCCTTGGGATTAGAAATCTTGTATTTACAGCAGAGATTGTGTTTGTCAGGCAGAGTATTTCAGTGCACAGGAAAGCGATATTTCCATGCCTTTGGAGCAGGACTCCACAAATTTCAGCTCAGTCTTGCTGCAACTGTTTCCTTCCTGTGAACATTGGGAAGTATAGATTTCATCCTGCAGAAACTTAATTAGAATTATTACTCTGGTTTTCCATTTAGAAGTGATAATTTATCTTGGCATCTTAAAAATACATATTTTCAGTGTAATTCTAACCTGCATATACTAAAGTTTTAAATTGAAATAAAATTTAATCTACATTGCTCCTTACAAGAAGACAGACTAGGTCCCTGCCAATAGCATGAAGAAGTAAAGATTTTTCTGCACTTCTTATAAATCCAGGGGATTGTATTCTTAAATTCTAAGATTTTATGTACACTTTTTTCAATTCTTCCTCTGCTTCCCCATGAGTTTGCGTTACTTTTGAAAACACACTTGAGAGGAATTGGCTGAGGCTGTTTCTGTTCTTAACTAGGTGGTTAGTATGTGACTGATAAATTAGGGGTTTCTTCATATTTTTTACTTTGTAAAATTTGATACCATTAAATCTCTTTTGGCTTGTGTTTATCTTTGAAAAAAAATGGTGTAGAAACATCTGTGTCTCTGAACAACAAGAACTGAAATATTAGCATTTAACTCTGGCTTTCTTATCATTAGTCTTATTCAGTTTTCACCCACACCAGTGGAAGAACTTCCATTTACTAAATTTTCATAGGATGAGGCTCAGTGATCCCCAGCACTCTTTCAGACTTAGCTGTAATATTCCTCTGTGATGGAGGTCTTCACACTGCTGTTACTTGTGTGGCCATCATCAGTTCCTATGTAAGGTATAAATGCTGTGCCTATTTACATAGACACTGGTTCTAGAAACAAGTGCTTACACTGCACACACCTCTATGGGGAAAACGGTGTACAATTTAAAAGAGCCATCTGAAATATTTTTTCTAATAAAATTGTTTCCTTAGCAAAGCAATACATAATGAAGTTCTTGCAGGCTCCTCAACCACTAATGATTTCTAAGCCAGCACCACCACCTGCTGGTTACAGGGAATTTCAAGACCCAGTGCTGTTTTCTGTCTTCAAATCCATGCATAAATATAGTGCAGTATTTCTCAGCTGTTCTTATATATAGAGATGTTGTTACCAGAAGAGATTTTTAGCAGTTTGGTTGCAGTTTAACAATACTCTATTAGCTGAAGTATGGCTTTCATAAATGCAGGCAGTGTTAACAAAGAAATTGTTTTATGCAAAGTACTGTAAGCCACAAGGTAAACATAAAAATTAATCAAATAGATTGAACCAGTTGTATTAAAAGGCTATTGTCACGTATGCAGGTTTTATCACTTACAGATACACGGTTAAATACTCTTTATAACATTAAGAAATTAGTATTTCTTTTCTAAGTGATCCCTACTTTGGTGTATTCCACAATGTACTCCATTCTTGTGAAGCTTTTTGCTGCTCTGAACAAATGCATCTAAAAACAAATACCACCTGTTAAATCTATCAATATCAAAACAACCAAGCTATAAATAACTAAGATTAAATCTATAAAACAATAGCAAAAATAGTAATAGCAAAAATAGTGATAGAGAAAATGGAGACAAAATACAATCAATTGCTATGGGAATTTAGGGAAGTATAGTACATAATTTTTAGATAAATACCAGAAAAAAAAAAAAAAAAGGAGAAAGTAAAACAGCACAAAAATAACAAAAAACCCCAAAACGCATATCTCTGCGGAAAGCTCACAGCAGACTGGTCAAAATTGGTTGCTATTGGAAGCAAGGGCTTCCCATAAGGGTGGAAAATAAAGCATAAGCTAAGAAATCCAGAGGTTACAACTAATAACAATGTTACATAATCATTTTGATTTCCCATAGAAGGAATACTCAAAAGGATGGATGTATATAGCAAGGATCATATATTTCAAACACAACTTGAATAGGCCCAAAATATCTCCATGTAAAATAAAAAAAAATACTGTAATGAATTCTCTCAAATGATTTCCCTATTACTAAAAAAACTATTTTACTGATAAGATTGAAATTTCTGCAGCAACTAGGATTCAACTCTTTTGAAATACTGTGAGAGGGGAAAGCATGTCACCTCACAATCACTTCATGTAAGACCAACCATAATGGCATAAAATTACATAGGCTGGAAACAGAGAAAGCAAGTAATACTGAATCTACCCAACTAATCTGATATCCATGTTAAAAATAAAGAAATAATTACATATGTTTTGTCATTTTTACTTTGATACTAAAGCTACAGGGAGATGCCAACCTTGCTTAGTTCATGACAAGGATCATACAGATCACAACCCATGATGAGGAACAGATTTAGAAAGAAAATTTCATCAAACCCAACTGCATTGTGCTTGCTACTTCTGGATTCATTAACCAATCCTTGATGAGAATATGGGCATTACCAAAGAAATAAAGGGAGCTCAACAGAGCACCCTCACTGTTCTCACACAGTGCAATGACTCAAGAGGAGAGGAAAAAAGGCAATGGAGCATTTTTGAGAGGATTGTCAAGGTGTTGAATTAGCAGGTTACTTAGTTGTGCCCTATAGAACACTTGGTGTGCTCAGCACAAAAATCACTTAAACACTGAGAGTATAAAATTAAATACAGGTGATGTCTCTTTTCAAAGTAGGTAGCATGATAAGGAAGAGAGAAGACTGATAAAATCTAAAAAAAAAAGGAAAGAAGATTCTGCAAGAAACCACGGAACTGTCAGGATTTCTGTTGTATTACCACAGCAACTTCATAATAAACTCCACAATCACCTGGAGCTGAGGAACTCTCTCCAAGAAAGAAAAAATTGATGTATGAAATTTCATAAGATTTACAAGTCAGTTACTACCCTAAAAGAAACTATATCAAACACAAATGCCACAGGATGCCAATATATTTGGAAATACTGTTGCTGCCAGATGTTTTGAGAGTCAGATCCTGAAAGCATCTAGAAATCCTATGCTCAGGGGACACTGACAGCTGTCAAGAAAGTCATCTTCCAAAATCAAAATGCTTGGAGCTCTACCTCTGAGGATTTTATTTTGTCCTGTCTGAGGAGAAAGAAGAGGGCACACAAAAGACTCATGCTAAGGGCAGATTAAAACCAAACACATATTTTGACATATTTTATATTCCTTATGGGCAGAACTCAAGGATACTGCTGGGGAAATCTGTGAGACCCAAGGGACAATTTCAGGATGTTTCCTGAGGAGTATGTGGGGCTTGAGTATTGAGGCAGAATATATGAAACTAAAGATATGATTCTGGCATGCCCTGAAGCTACAATTTAAAATGCAAAACAAGAATTTTGCTATTTAGCCACAGAAGTACCAGTAAAACTGTTGATGAATGAGCTGCATCATTCAAAGACTCAATCAGCCAATCAAAAAGACCTTTTAAGTTTGATCAGTCAACAGACATGCTAACACTAGAAATCCTGAATCCAAAAACAGAGGAGGCACTTTCATTGAAGTAGGATATAGTATTTTCAGAGATTATTCCGCAAAAAAAAAATTGAAAGACAGAAAGTTCTCCACAGATCATACTCTAATGAAAAACTACATGTGGTACTGATAACAGGGGGGAATTGAAACAAAAATTTAAATAATCCTACACTTGAAAGAGGCAAATTCAGGTGTAGGGAGTTCTAAGAACACCATAACCATATGATAATGGCATACGGAAGTGCAGATAGGGCACAGAATTCATAAATTAACATGCAGGAGGATCTGGTGTCAGCAAGTTAGAAGAACGTCAATCCCTGCTCTTACAGAATTTCACACTGATGTAAGATGAGTCATGTCCAGACTATGTGATTGGATTCTTGGCTTGTCTTCCCTGGCACTGCAAATTGTTTCTTCAGCTACTTCTCTTCCAAACGTAACCAAGGGCCTCTGCTGAGTCATGTAACTCTGAAGTGTAAGATGCCTGCACTTTGGACTCCTTGTATGGAAGGATCCTGTCAAAAAGTGAGGATCACATTACTGACTCCAGGCTCTGCAATCTTTGCACCATGATTATCGTTACAGAATCTCTGCTGAGACTGACATGTGTTTCAGCCCTACTGTCTTCTCATCTTTTCTCCCATGTCTGAATGAAGAAATCAGTAAGGTATATCTTGTTACTCAGGGAAGGGAGACTCTTGAATACAAATAATAAAAATATATTTAATTAAATTATTAATATATGTATTTATTTATTTACCTATTTTTTTTTCTTGAATAACTTTCCTACGGAACACAAGTTTTGGTGCAAAAAAAAAATCAATCTTTTAAGAACTATTAAAAAATTTTTATCTTTTTAAAAAATGAAAACTTCTTTAATTCTCTGAAGAATTTTGTTCATAAAATGAAACAAAAATTACACTTTCATGTCTCAATTTACACAAAACATAATTTGTCAAAAATTAAATTTTTACATCAGTAGAATGCAAAACGTGCTGCCGCACACAACAGGGTAAATACTTTTTTCTGTGGAACACCAAAAGCAGTTATTAGCATCCAAGAGATTGCAAACTATGTTTCACTCATTGGAAAGCTTATTTGCTTTGTTTACAACCAAGTAAAAAACAGTGTTTCTTGTCAAAAACAAGACAGGATACAAGAATTGTTAGGAGTCCATTACCGATGAGAAATATTAGCATGTCATCTGAATATTTGGGAAACATGTTCCATATGTTGGAAAGGACCGTATGTAGTGGAAACCAGAAAAGTACACCCTGTTCTATTCAGCAGTGCATCTCACTTTTTCTCATCCTTCTGCTGTCTCATTGTGTGAATTATAGTCATTTTCATACCCTGCAATTCTAAATAAACACTGTATCACTTCCTTGCTGATGCCCATCTTGTGATTGACTGATCACAGAGAACCTGGCAGTCCTGGCATGTTCTGGTAGATCAGGAATAGTTCTAATAGAGCTAAAGCATGAATAAAAGAAAAAAATAATCTTTGGACAAATGCCTACTAATGAAATATGCTATCAGTTTGCAACTATGGATTTACCCCATATTGCTCATGGAACAGGAATAAGCATCATCATTACATTTGGCTCAAAACTTGCAATTGTTTTTATTCTCTTCAAGAAGAGTCTTTGTCCTATCAGCCAATAAAACTTTACCAGCTAGGCAAATATTTATCTTGCCTTATAAATTACTGTCCATGTGTCAAGCTGCTATTGATACTTATTGACCAATCCCTATAAGGGATCATCTAAGTATGACAGAAGCAGGACTAATCTTACACTAAACTATGTCCATTGTTAGATGACAAACTTGACGGCTCCTTCTGGCAAGAGTTTGCTCAGAAACAGAGCCTCCATTTCCTACTGCCAGTAGTCCTCCATGGCATAGGGTGATGTAAAATCTCTCTCCATACTGTCAGAAATGCTGTGTCAGGGAACATATAGCATCATGGAGTGAGAGAGTGAAGATAATGTCAGGAACACGGGACTAGAAGAAAAGAACATGCATAGTGCAAGCAAAATCTTTTATGCAAGAACGAACAAAGGAAATTGCATGACAAAGATCAAAGATGCTATAATGAATTTTTGGTTTTCCTTCAGCAGTTCCTCAGAGTAAACAAGGATTTACTGCATTCCAATTAAAGTTCAGAAGCAGCTGAAAACTTCAGATTATTTAAAGAATATGGCAGTAGAGGTACTTCTCTGCTGAGGCAGATAAACTCAAGTTATTCCTGCCCTCTCATACAGTATACCCTTTCTAAGCCTCTCTAAATTAGACAGCAGCAAGGCAGTTAAGGTAGTTTCCCCACACCTTCTTTCTGTCTTGTACTCCATTTCACTCTCTTCTCATTCTTGCTATGCATCTACATTCTTAAGCAAAGATCAGAAAATCTGAAAATTGGCCTCTGAAGGGGAATAACTATGTCAAAACAACATTCAGGCTTATATTTAGGACTTCAAAATGTAAAGATCTCAAAGCACTTCTAAGCACAAAATGTAATATAGTATAATAGATTGAGAATACAGTATTTTCATTTTCTGAGGGGAAGAAGAACTGTAGTCAAGTTACTACATGTGTAGTGTCACAGTCAAGATTGGGATCTTTGCCTTCTGGCACTTTTGTTTCTCATTTGCCAAGGTAAAATTTCCAGTCAAACTAAAATGCACATAGAAGTGTTTTACCAGATAACACTGGACATATCTTACACAGTAATAATGCTTTCTCCACCCTTCCTTTTGATAATAATTGTACTGTGCTAACAAGATCTGATCAGTATCAATGAAGCATGTCTGTGTGAGATAGCACACATTATGCTTCCTAAAATCTTTGATAATAAGTGAATCACAGAATTACAGCATTCACTATTAAGTAAAGTGTCATAAGGAAAGATATATCATAGTATTATAAAAAAATGCTAAAAGAAGTTGGTGAATAGTCTCAAACAGTGAAAGGATGATGGAACTTTAATCTATGTTAAAGTATATTATCAACATAGTTAAGAATTTACATACTGAAATAAATGTATTTATGATTTTTTTAAAAATAAATTTAAACTTTTCCTCAAGTGTTCTATCCTACCCCCTCCTGTCTACTATAACTCTAATCAAAGCAACAGTACAGCATGGGCACTTGTCTTGTGGCACTTCAAGAACGACATATGGAGTTATATGACAACAATCTCCTCTTTTCATGCCGAACATAAATAGTTCATGAGGTTCTGTTTCCTGGAGTACACAAATACCTCAGAAGGTGCTAGGTATTCAGTAGAAAATACAAAGACCCAGAAAAATTGTCATGTAAGTTGTTTCTGACTTTCAGACTGGGGGCTAATCCACTCTGCTGGACCCACACTGACCTTGATAAAATCTGAAGATCTCTTGTTCTAATTTAATAGATTTTCCTAGCCTAGGTAAGAAATAGGTTGGCTGCCCCTGCTTCCAGTTCTAGAAGTATGAGCCACATAGTATTTTTATTAGTGACTACTAATGTCACTGCAACTTGTTTAAATATATGCACATAATAAATATGCTAGAGGTCTCACAGAATAATCAGGTGATGAATCCACATGTGTTTGATTTTTTATATATTTCTCCTGGTTTTATATCAAAATGCATCAAAAGCAAAAACGCTGCCATACATAAAGCAAGGGCTTTCACTCTAGGGGGTTTTATACTAAACTGCATTCCACTTTATACGTTGAAACAATATTGTGGTCTGTTGTATACTTCAATGAGTACCTCCTTCTATATACTACAATACCTTCAGATTACATAAAATATGTAAAATATAAGCCAGAAGATTTCTTTTTCTCTCAATCCAAGGGGAAATATTCCAAATCAGTGATTATGTTTTTTCCTTGAATTATAAAAGAGTCAAAGAATAAGGATATAAAAGAAAATAAATTATAACAAGTATGCTACGTACAGGAGTTACATAACAAATGTTATAAGGCAATTGTAAAAGAACATGAATTACATATCAAAGTGTCTCTGTGATTAGCATGAGCTGATTGTTTTCTTCTGTTGTTGTTTCAATATTAATTAAAGACCTTGCCCAATAGCATCCACACAAACTAGCTAAGAGTCAAAATGGCAATCAATCTGGGGGACCTATCCTGAAAAATGGTACTAACAACTTCGCAGCATCAATGAGCTTCTCAGTCCTACAGCTGTTTTAAAAAGCTTCCTCCCAAAGGCACATTTAGAAGTAAATTAAATGCAACTTTGACTTAATTAACGTTTTAAATGATAATGAATACAATGTAGATTCATAGAAGGCATTTACATTGCGTTATAAAACTGATAAAAATTTAATAACTCTTTGTTAATAAGTTATGTCTCTCCAGACCCATAAAGCCTAAGGCAGTCAATGCTGTAGTCTAGGGTCTAATCCAGGTTCCTAATGCAGGTGGTATAAGGAGGCAGGAGACTGACTTGACACTTGACATTTGCTCTAAGCCTGCTCTGGATCAAGCCACTGCTTGTTCATAAATACTTTACTTCATATAGTAAAGGTCAGAATTTGGGCTCAAGGCAGGACTATGACAGAAATGCTCAAGCTGAAACCGAGCCAGCTCTGGCATCTGTCGCTTGAAATAGCTCAAAAGCAGTAGAGAAGGAGACCTAACTGGCCAGCATCTGTCCCACACCAAGGAGGTAACAGGAAGAATCTGCTGCCTGGTGGTAAGAAACTGTCATGGTGAGTTTCATGACAACCAGCCACACTCAGGAACTAAAAATGCAAACATAATTTCCATGTCACCTTGCATAAGACCTTCTGCTAAATTCACTCCACAGGATGCAGACAGCATCTTTCCTAGCTTGTACCCATAAAAGCAAGCCACTCCCTAGTCCCTTCCTGTGACCCTGGCAAGAATCACTACCAACATAAAGGCCTAAAGAAATTAAAAGCAGACTTTTTGATCTTTCCTTCCCCCACTATCCCAATTTTTCAAAGGTTTCACTGCTAAACTTAGCAGTGCCTCCAACCCATGATGATGTGGGAGTTCATCTCCTTGTTACAGACATCACAAATTGGGCAGAGCTTACTCTCATCAGCATAGGGATATACGCTGCATCACAAAACTCACCTGAAAAAGTGCATGCCTCATTATTTATATTATCTAACAATGAGCCAGGTTGTCTCATTTTTACCATTCTACCTTCTGAAAACAGCTTAGTTTGGAGGGATCGTTCCTGGGACTTAATTATTGTCAACTCATTTAGAAAAGCCCAAGCATATTTACACAACTGATGAATTTTAGATACACCGACCAATGTCTGCATCTGTTACACATCCATCTTCCTGGATAAATCAGTAAGTTATACATAATTTCAACTCTCAGTATAGAATTTGGCTTTTCTAGCTGTAAAGACACACAGGCAGAGTCTACAGTCAAAGAAGAAAGTGGAGCTTTTCTTGGCTTGCTATGGTCCCATCACCAGTTATAGTCTTAGCACAGGTTAGTTTACTAACCTTGGTATCCAAAATGCTCACCTAACCTTGCAGAATGTGATTTTAGGTCCTTTGAGAAAGATTCAGCAGCTAACTTGTCTGTACAGAATAAAACATGTGCCGATAGTAGAAGACTATATGGAATATATGACTGTAAACTGGGTCTGGCACACAGGTAGATACATGCTTTGCTTCTTTTAAAAGTTAAGCTTTTTCCAGCTTTTCTTAGTATGATCTTTCCACGTAAGATGCCTAATAGTCTGGGCTGAGCCCTGAATTCAAAATATAGCAATAATTATTCTTTTCTTTTGTCTCCAGAGATCCCTGATATTCACCAAAGGAAAAGTCTTCTCATAAAGCTTCTCAGAACTACCAGAGCATGCAAAAGCATGTTTTCTTACAAGCAGAATTAGATATGTCTGGGCCTAATATCAAGAATATCCTTGAAAATTTAAATTCCCATGGCAGTGAGTGCAACAACTTAAGGAAAGGTTTCCTTTAGGAACATGAGCTTTTCATGTTCCTGAGAAGCACAGCCATATGGTGGCGGAGAAACACAGAAATTTAATGGTTCAGGTTAAGATTCTGTCTGTATCAATTAATCATTTAAATGGCACCCCCCAAGACTTGGCACAGACCTAAGCAGAAACATCACACTCGCTAATAACATAACTTCATTGCATAAACCTCCCCAAGTTTTTCAGTGGCTAAGTGCCTCTCTTCACTTTGACTTGAGTCTCCAATGCAAAAATATTTGGACCATTTGCCATTCATGTAGTAATCTACCAAATACAGCTAAACCTGAAAAAATGTAGATACAAAAAGACTTAAAATTCTCTTTCCTTACACTTAGAAAAACTGTAAGTATATTTTTTCAGAAAATAGCCTATAAACTCAAAAGCTCTTTTAATGTAATTATATCTAATCAAAATGCCATTTTCATTTGTTGAAGGTAGAAACAATATAATAACAGAGAGACTTATTCACAATGAAAAATACACTGCAAGTGTTACTTTCTCTGCAGATTATACAATTAAAAGATTAAATCCGGTGTACACCACTGAATATGTAAATGGATATCTTCTACTCAACATCAGATTTTTAGAAACAGCACTAATTCTTACAAAAACTACTCATTGTTTCAAGAAGCTTCCTACAAGGGTTTGTGATTTTATTTACCTTGGAAAAAAAGCCTGCTTTTATAATCGAAAGTAAAAAAAAAAAAAAAGAAAGAAAGAAAGAAGTACATTAAGCAATTGTGGAAGCAGACCAACTCAACTGGGGCACCACGACCAAAGCAAGCCCTGTAATAGTATAATGACCTTTAATGAGTGTCTGGGGAAACAATACAGTCGTAGCATAAAAGACAAAGGGCAAAACCCATCACGGCTCCACTGACACTAATTTAAAATGATTTTCAGAACAACTAAAGAATGTAAGAGAGGTAATCTGATCCACCAATCTGACCTCACTTTGATTCTGGGGCCCTGCTGCTGCCATTTCTAATTGTCAAACACTCTACATTTCACATCTGCTCATATTTAATGAAAAGCTGACTCTCCCCACCATTCTTTGAGCTAACTAGCTCTGTCAAGATGGGCATCGTCCGACCCCTGTGCGCTGCAAAGAAAACACACTGATTTCTATTGAAGCCCTGCCAGTGCAATGTTGTGTGCATATATATATTTTAATTGGAAAAGAAAGGCTTATGCTGCTTTGCAAAGAGTGTGAATTGGTATTGATTTTCGTACTTATTATTAACAGTCAAAGGTGACTAGTCTCACAAGGGGAAGACTGAGATCTCTTTTGATTTGATGGAGTGATGAAGGGGGGGAAAGGCCCATGAAGGATAGGATGCTAAAAATTCACAAAGCTGTCAATATCACTTATCCTTCAAAATATAACATAGTTCTAACATGTTTCCCAAAAAGCTCTGGCTTTTGTTGGAAATAATACCATTATTGTGGAGGGTTTTGGCTCAGCAGGCAACACAATCAAAAATGTTTACTTTACCTGCCTCTGTAGAGTCTTAAGTGGACTTGAAAGCTATGGTAAACCTACAAATTAGTTTTTCTTTCCTTGCCAAACAGTGCTAATGGCAGAAATTTTACCTACTTGCAGGGGACATATTAATTTATACTAATCTGGTTGCTGTTAACACCAGTGCCAGGACCAAGCCACAAACTCTCTGCACCAGTCTGTACTCTACAAACTCTACCAGGCATGGTGTTACTGAAGCTGTTACACTGTACAAAAATCTGCCTGCAGCAATTCTCTATACAGGAAGATTTCTTGTTCACTTTTCTTAACAAAGTATGCTTTACTAAATTTTACCTGATAAAATTCTTATTAATGGATAAAACCTCCTGTGATTTAGAACTGAATTTAAAACTGGAACCATCCACCTTATGGTTAGACATGACTTGCAAGCAAGTAGAAAGCTAGGATGTTCTGAGTGCTTATACACAGAGATGATTTTTGGTAAAATCTCCAATAAATCCTACTGGAATACTTTTAATTAATATGGTCTTCAGACAAAAGAAATGTAACAATTATAGAATTTTTATAACTGTGACTGGAAAAATAGTTCATAAGTCAAAGTAGTTAAAGCGAAATCATTCGCCACTTGGGCTACATACTGCAATACATATGGTACCAAAAGACAACTAGGTGCATAATCTAAAAACTACATTATAGTCTTCATAGCAGAAGGCACTTCCCTACATAATGACTTGTCTTGGAAAAAGGATATGCTTCCTGACCAAAACTTCAATCTATTCTCATAGCTGTATCTGAATAATTTTATAGCTTTTCTTTGCCATTTGGGTAGGGAAAGGAAAACAGCTCCAGTCCCGAGACATAGTTGTGCCTGTTAAGAATAAATAAAGAAGACAAGAAAATGAAACGAACAAACAAACAAAAATCCATTTAACAATCTTCCTCAGTTGATGACATCACACTGATAATCCAAGCTTCGGAATCCCTACAGTTTGTCCAAAGAATTAATGGCAGTGCAGAATTGTTCTAGGTTCTCTGTCTTCTCTCTCTTGACTCTCATCTTTTAAAAAAGCTTTCAGGGCATGTTCCACAATGTTACTGTCCTATGGAACGAATTCTACATTTAATTTCAAAACGTTTGTACCAGGGATTTGCATCAGCCTAGTTTTTCTTAAAAGGCACTACAAAAAGTACAACTGATTTTACAAAAGTGCAAACTCCTCTGTGGCTTCAGTATTAGATGGAAGATCCTGCTTCCCTGAGAATAAAGAGTTACAAGCAAAACTAAAGGTAAAAGTAGCGACACAGAATAGAATTCCAGCTTCTACAGTTCAGCTACCACGTTGTATCTTGTATATTTATTCACTGCCCATTGTATGATGCTCTAGTGGAAGCAGTATTAAAGCCATCCACTTGGCACCAAGTCACAGATTTAGACACAGGTCTGGTCCTCCACCAAAGCACTTATTGCTTAATTAATGACAATTTGTATTGTATAAATTAAATAGAAAAGATGTCACAACACTGCACTACTAAGGTCCTGCAGACTATTGCTATTGCAAGAGGATGCTTCATAAAAAGCACATAAAGCAAAATAATGATTTACATTTTTTGCATTAAAAATAAAAACAGAAATATAAATACAGAGCTGTGATCAAAATTTGGGTTGATTTTTTGAAAAAGCATCAGCCCAGTAAAACTCACAGAACTACAATGCACGACACAAGACAGGGATGATACCACAGACACCACAAACATGGAACAGCATGTGTTGGTGTTAAAACTTACAGGCACGTAAACTGGTGGAGCAATCATTAACAGAGACAGAAGAAAGTGGGAAGGCTCTCTCAAGGGTGTCCATGTTACTATGTACACTGCCTGACATGCAAGAGCAGTCACGCTCAGAGCGTCCGCAATCAAAACAACATGCCAGTCTCATTCTCTTGTAGATGGACATCTTGGCTATAACCATGTGTTGGATGGGAGGAGAGGAAGAGCAGCAGGTTAATGGCAAGGTTATATATATAACAAGGCAGCTGGAAGGTAATTTAAGGGATTTAGTACAGGCCTTAGTTAATGTTAACAGTCTTGACCCAGGAAAAAAAAATGCAATGAGATTATTGATAACACTTTGGCTGTACATTAAAAGTAGGGCAAAAGATTAATTGCTCTTTATTTCTGTTCAGTCTTAGAGGGTGACCGCAGTCATGGGGAAAAACTACTGTTTACAGTCAAGTGTTTGGATCACAATAGAACACAGTAAAAGCACAGAATACTAAGAATATGCTTTTCCCTTGGCACAATTAATACCATTGGGTTAAAATGAAAACAAAAGTTGCTAGTCCATTAGATATTTTGGCCTATCCTGTTTCCTGTAAAAATCAGAGATTTCTTCATATATAAATATATATATGTATGTACACACACACAGAAACACACATACGCATATATTCTTACATACACACACTCATACACACATATGCATTACACATACACACATATATATACATATATTTATTCCTAAATGTAATATAGTATTTTTTTCTGTATTAAACTGTGCCAAGGAACACCTTTACTGCAATTAATTATACATTAATAAAGAGTTACAATATATTAATAAAATTTTCCAAAAAATTAATTTTGCTTACATTTTATCTTCAGGAAATCAAATTAACTCTTGACAGAATACCAAAATTTGCCCATATAAGAGACAGAAATTAAAATGGTAAATATGCTCGACATTAAGTTCAGTTCACAAATAAGGCATCACCAAAAGCACACAGAGCATTGGTCCACTGAAACATGCTGAAACAATCATTGGCATGATTTCTGCTCTGGATTCAAAAGCCAATCAAGAAAAAAATAACTGAACATGGAATTAGGTGTTAGTTCCAAAATAAGTGCCAGGTTAGAGAGAACATCTTTATTTTTCAGTCATCTGAATGTCCTGGTTATGTATTTCTAGAAATATAGAGCATCCTATTTTAGAAATGCATGTATAATTACCATCCTGGAATTTTGTATATCATCTGAATCAGGTGTGTTTAGGTCTCAAGGAATCCAAAGGCCATTTAGATTGTTTCACATGCTGCACTGAACCAACTTTTGGTAATGGTTTAGATTGAACTGACTCAATTATACTAAAAACAAAACAACACTGACAGGCAAAAACAAAACCTTAAAAGCAAATGCTGAAAAAAGGTAATGTTTCTCTGGCCTGTACCTTCAGTTTAGGATGGCTTTTTCGCATTATGGTAATGACATTAAATTTAAGAGAATTTTTTTTTCCAGTTTCTTAATCCCACAGTCACCAGGAAAGAGGGATTGAAATCACTCGGATGGGTCAAGTCCTGTTCTAAGGCCTTGATGGCTTGCCATACAGTATACTTGTCAAGCAAGGGTAACGTTATGATTGTGGAAAACAGGCATTGAGGGAGATGAATGAGTGATCTCTTCAGCAGCGACCCCATTCCTCTAAAACTTTGCTCACATGACTAATGCCATGTTCTTTTAGCATCCTAGTAGAGTAATCTTACAGCTGTTCAGAAATTCATCATGCAGCATCAGGCTTGTTCATTGCATAGTACATCATTCCTCAGAGCTTGGCGTTTAGTAAGAAGGTTTCCACTGCAGCTTTTGATGCATACACATTCAAACTACATAGAAAATTCAAAACAGCATTTTCCCATGTTTTCCCTCTAACTCTTCCCAACACATTCTTTAAAGTTGAAAAGTTGGACAGCAAAAGAAAAGTAAAGTAAGTTACCAAAAGCGTGACAGTCTTTCCAGTATGCCTACTTTCTTATTTTTTAAGGAAATTAGAGAAAAATCAAGGGCATTTGTGAGACACACTGACAGTAGGTGAGGTAAAAAAAGCAGGCTCATTTTGCTGTAATTATAGCTGTTTTGAAGGACTTTTTCTAATCAAACACTGTAGCAAAACACACTGCTCAGAAATTCCCAACTGCTACATCATTGGTTAGCAACAGTCCCTGGTTTTCATTTACTTCTGGCCATATCTTGTCAACAGTCAATAATAGGATAGGACACATTTATGGAAATTAAAAATAAATAATCCTTAAGGGCAAAGAAGGCTGGGAAGGAAAACTTTTTGTACCATTTTCATCATACTTTAACCAATAAAGTTGGAAATTTAAGGCCTTCTCTTCAATAGGGGAAGGATATGATGGCGTTTCTCAAAAGCAATACCCTTCAGGGACTGTTTTTAACTATTATTGTCAGTTGTTCTGGAAATCATGCATCATTTGAATATTTCACATCGTTAACATGCACGAAACAGGCCAGGACCTGGAAATATAAGTAGCAGAAAGGACTTGCCACAAGGTTTCAACCAGTATATAAGCAACTGCATATCAGAGCAATAACTTTTGGAAAGAAAACATGCTGTTACTCTTCATTCCTTTTATACAGTCAGTTACATTCACACCAAATACAATACTTATTTCAAATAAAACAAAACACACATTATTAGTAGGGATGACTAGTGACAAGATCAAAGACAGCACAGAAATGATTTTAAATGGTTCAGCCACACACATACCATTTTCTATAAAACTTCCATAAACATTAACAGAAAATGGGAATCATCAAAGAGACAGGGGGACCTTAAGAACAGCCTCTGGGTGTGTGTTAAATTTATTTGACACCTGTAGAACCTGCATAAGAATCAACTTATTACTACTCCTAGATGTGTTATAAGTGTTGAACAGAATTGTAATTTGCTACTGGTGAAAACAAAAGTTGGGACATAAAGGAAACTACTTTCCTATTTTCAATTGTATAATAAATAGGAAAAAAAAGAGAAGACAGATCCTTCTACTTAAGATGATGACAATCACACAACATTTGTAAAACTAATCAGTAAAAGTATCCGGGGAAGTTTTTATGGACATTAAGGTAAGACTCCTTAAATAATTTGCAAAACAAGGCACATAGGAACTAATTAAGAGCAAAAGGAGACCAAAGTTTCTTTCAATTACTTATAAAGTAAATACTTCTCGAAACTTTCAGATGCAATTTTTCTCAGAAGGCAGTAGCCTTCCTTTCTATACAGGAAAGAATAGTTCCCCAGATGTCTAAGGTTCTCACAATACCTTACTTTCTGATCTCAAAAAGTCAAAAAGTACAATTAAAATGTGTAGATTGTCTGGATCTGAAGTGTTACTTAGAGTTCACAAACAGTAATGGGAAATATTTCCAGCTGCAAAAATAAGCAAAGGAAACTGCAGATTATTCTCTACCTAAAATGTCAAGGAACAGCTCCTTTATCTTTTTCTTTTCTTTTTTTTTCCTTTCTTTAAAGAAAGCAGAACAAAGTATTCCTTCTTCTTTCCTGATTTTTCGTGACCCACAGGCTGTACCCCATCCTAGTGGTGCTCCTGTCGCTAGGCTTTTCCCTGGGCTCAGCGCAGCCAGGGTAGAGCTCCGAGGACATCTAGTGGATCTCTCTCAGGCAGCAACTGCTTAGGAGCAGGAACGGGAGGCTTCCTGACCACCGAATGGCACAAAAAGGTATAAAAAGGTCCCAAGACGCTTCAGAATTGAAATGCACAATGTTATTTCAATTCTTCAAGTTCTCATGATCCAAACAATGAGTGAAAAATCATCAGCATTAAAGGCGACCAGAACGGAGTGATCGCCTGCCAGCAATGCTGGTTAGCATCATGAGACTGAAACACAGACAGGACTTCCCCCAGCACAGTTTCAGTTTCCTGAAAAATACAGCAGTGTACCTTAAACTGCTTGTAAGAATTTATTAACCTTAACACAACAGGCAAGTCTATCTCTCCATTATTTAATTTTTACAAGACAACTTCAAGACTAATAAGTCGGCTTGTTCACTCTCTCCCAATTTTTGCTATCAATGTCAACTGGTAACTTGTTCGCTCCAATTCACAAGGTGCTGTCCTATGTCAAAACTGTAGAAACAGCAGGAGATCTGAGTGGACAACTTGCCCTATTTTAGTAGATATAAGAATGACTCACAGGTTTTTATTTAATAGCACATTTATAGACCAATTCATTTTAATTTTCAAATCTGATAATGACCTTTCCTTCATTACCTTACAGAAGACTCTCAGCCAGTGTACTCTCAAAGCAAACTACATTTCTAAACAAACTTAAGCTATTGGGGAAATGGAAAAAAACCAAACCAAAACTACATGACCTTTTCTTTTCTAGTTCTTTCACAGCATGAAGAACTCCATTACTTATTTATTAACATTTAAATAAATTTCTTTAGTTCAGAAAGGTCTCAACATAAGAACATATTTTAAATAAATACATTGCTTCAGATAAATCCAGATTACTTCCAGTATTTTGCCTCAAAGTCAATAGGATTCACCAGTTCATCCGTAGAATTTATTTGGTTTACTGTTGATTCTTATCATGTTGACCTGTTTCACAATCTGCTTTTTCCTGCGGCTTCCTCTTTCTATTGGCTAAAAATAGATGTTTGGAGAAATTTCTGTTCTATCCTTGAATGTTTTCTTCTACAACAGGATCTCAATCCTTTAGTGTAGTTTGCAGGCCCCACGAAAAAATAAATAGTAAATAATGATAATCATAATGCAGGCCACCATAATTTCAAGAAGGCCAGAACTTTATCATAAGCAAAAATTATTCCTTGATTCTTTGCAAGATCCTACAGTGTGCAGAGCTGAGAGGGGGAAATTATCTCAATCCTCATTAAGATCTGAAGTGTTTGCACACAATAAATTCAGAATATCTGGTAAAATGTTGAAGTTTCATGGCCTCCTTTACTTAGAATAGCTGCAGCTACACAGTAAAGTTACAGCCTCAATCTGGCACAGCAACGCTGCACTATGAGCTTGCAGCTATGAGATACTTGATCCCCCTTGCTCTTTGGAAGAACAAGCCCATATAATCCCAGCACTTCCCTATAACCACTACATTTCTTTGCAGCACTTGTACAGTACCTGTACATACTGCACAGCATTGTACAGTACCATGTACTTGCACCAGCACATTTCTAAGCAGCAAATTCTTTCCATGTCCCAAAAGCTGTATTTATGAGTGTACACACAAAGTGGCTGATGAGAGCCTTCATAGGTTCTGTAGTTTCAAGTGGTATGACCTAGATTGACATGAAGTGGTCCATAAAGTTCACATTCTATATATAATAGTACTGTTAAACTTTACAGCTAAGGTCCTGAAAAGTCAGTGTGTGTCTACTTATGTAAGTAGTGTCAAAACCAGCAAGATCAGGAAAATAATCACTGCAGTTTGTTTCCTGTTGAAGATATCTCTGGGTTTATGCATAAAAAACCCACAGTTCTAATTCACCATCTAGCTTTCTCCCGTAACTGTTTTTTTCTGTCATTGGGGAGCAAAAAGTTAGATAAGGACGGTAAAAGACTGCTGTGCTACTCTTTGTGTCAGCTGTGCAATGGAAAGGACAAAGTACCAAAAAACTAAACAGGAGCCTAACAATTAAATTGTATTTACCCAGGCAAAGAGTGTTATAGTGGCAATTACCCCAGCCTAACTAATATCCCTAAAAATTCATGAAATATCTCTAGAATTTCAAGGAAATACTATTGCCAAG
Source organism: Taeniopygia guttata (assembly GCF_048771995.1). Classification (NCBI taxonomy): domain Eukaryota; kingdom Metazoa; phylum Chordata; class Aves; order Passeriformes; family Estrildidae; genus Taeniopygia; species Taeniopygia guttata. Next base: position 14,702,782 of record NC_133031.1, on the reverse strand, counting down.
ATCTAATTTTCATTTAGGGATAAAAAATAAGCTTGTGGAAAAAAGGGGCAAATAGGTTGAAGAAGGGAAAACTGCTGTGTTTTCTTCAACGTCACCCTAATCTCCATTGGTGTAAACGATGAGAAACTTGTGGGTATGACGTCACTGCTACATGCAACATAAATAAAGAAAAGAACCAAAATACTGAACAAAAATACTCTCTTCTAGAGAAAGACAGGTTGGACCGCACTCTGGGCTACAGGGAACCCATTTTTACTCACAATAGATCACTATCAGTGTGCAGTTAAAATATAGTAGGGGCCGTGTTCCAAGGCAGCAAGAGGAAAAATAAATCAAAAGTTTGTCAATTGTCATAGATTACAAGAAATTTCTTCAAACATATCAATGTACACATGATTTGTCCCCTCTGGGGTTCAACCCCCACCGTTCACAGCAAGCCTGTCACACTGTCACTGGAAAAAATATATAGAGAATTAGACCATAGCTGTTGCACAAAATGAAAGAAACAGGAGGAACAGGTCATCCAGTTTAGAGATTTCATCCCAACGTGGTAGCTTGTTATGTAAATATATACATATATTTGGCCTCTTGCTGCAAAAACTACAGTTAAGTGGAGTAGGAAAGAGATTGAAAACATTAAAAAAAAATTAACAATCTGCGAATAAAATTTCCACAGAAGTATTTCTTTGGACAATATCCCATCAGCATTTATGTGTTATTCAGGGAGTGGGATGGGTAAGGAAAAAGGGGTGGCAAAGAAACTGCAAAAGAAAAGCAGGATTACATTAATTATCTTTGGCCTAGTAGAAATGTACTGATCTGCCCTGAATTATTAATATTAGGTCTAACAAGTTTGGACAAATGGCTATGTAGGTCAGGCTCACGTTTAGACCTCAAAAATACCCCAAGCTAATAATCAGAAAGTATCTAAACTGAAGTGCAACCTCAGATGCAGTATTAAAGAATGCGGGTTAAGCATTATGGGAAACTGCATTATTTAGAGCCACCATAATTAAGTTTTCCATTTCTTTCACATTTAGTTCACCTGAATGTGTCGATATTTTTATATACAACTTTTCCTTTCATCTTACATATTCTCCACATTCAGCTGCCTCTAATTACTATGTTACTTGCTCATTAAAGCATGTATTTGTCATATAGAACTATATAGATGCATGTGTATGCAGTGTCAAAAATCAAGTTGGCATAGTGTGTATTACATATTGACATCACAGTTGACAGTTTTCTAACTCAACAGCGAGAAAGTTTTCTCAATTTATGCTTTGTTTTGGTTAAAATTGCATTTTTAAGACCAATGATTTGCATAATTTACAGATGGATAACATATCTAAGCTTTTTCAAAAGTGATTAGTGATTTGAAAGCTAAAACATTTTATGTGAATAACATTCTGTGCTGAAGACTTACCTTAAAAAAGAACCCCAACCCAAAAAACAGATCCCATAAAAGGGATTTCAAAATTGTCAACAAAATTTGAGAAACAAAAATCACTAATTACTATTGAAATCTTTCATTTTGGTTTTTCTTCTGACTGACAGCTCTTTAAAAGAAAAGCAATTGCCTTATTTCTAATACTTGTGAGCATGCTCCTCATTGAAAGCTGTATTCAGCTCTACTACAGGCTGCCTGCTATTCTGGTATCTGTGACTCCTGGTATGCCTAAGAAAGAGGAGGAGAGAGGGCAGACTGAGGAGAGGGGAGATGATGAAAGGGAAATTTAAGATGTTATTCTCTCTGACCCTTATTTTTCACCTGACTCAGAGGATTCCCTCCTTAGCGTTCAGTGCTCACTGCAACAGCTCTGAGAGCTGCCTTCTTCTTCTACCTCACTAACTCAATCATTTTGTTTGTTCATCTGCCCAACACCTTTTCATTTATTGGACTGATATGTGTGACCATGCCATTTGTAAACCTTCCAACTGCTACTTACAAAAATTGTTACTCTTGCCTCTTCATGGTCTTACTGCTGGTAATATCCATTGTGTTGGCTGGGTCATACCCTGCTTCCTCCCAGGTTTCAAAATACTGAGAAGGTTTCCTTGATTCTCATTAACGTGTAATAATAAAGGGCTCTTAACCTTTATTATGTGAGTTCCTGATTCCTATCTTCTAGCAGATGACAATGAAAAGTGTAGTTCTCACATTAAACTGAGAGATCTTTGGTATTTATTCTTTTTTTTAAGCAAGACATGTTTAAAAAGCATACACCATGTGAAGGAGGAGTAGAGAAGAAAATAGAAATAAAGTAGGGGTTTTTTTTTTTTGGTTTTTTTTGTTGCTGTTTTTTTCTTGACAGAACCAGATAAAATTAAGCAGGTAACATATTTCTCTTTAACTGTTGAGTAATTTTGAAAAAAAAAGACTTCATTTGTGAGTTACAGGCACCCTGAGGCATCTGTAACTGGCTTTACCAGAACTTACTCAGCAGACTCATTGGCTTTGGCAGCAGTTCAAAGGTCACATTCTCACATGGATAAACTGTTCTTGAACAATTTTTTTCCAATATGTTAGGCAATGCATACATTCCTTCCACATCAGGCATGCTTTCCATGTGCTTTGCTCTCCTTGTGGCTACTGGGAAGATAAATACCATTTTCTGTCAGTTCCAGTTCCTTTCTCCCTATCATACTGTTGTTCCACACTCTTGGTGTTTTGGAGGAGAGGAGTTTTTTAAAAAAGCTCCAGTGATATTTTTTTTTTTCTTTTGAAAATTATCTTCAAAAGCTCAATCATTTCAGGTGCTCCAAAAGGCAGAGAATGTTCCGTTTAGGCTTTCTTCCATCCTCTATAATAGTGCACTGATAACACAGACTCAAGTTATAAATAAGAGAGCTTTCTCCCATTTAAAAATAATGGTAAAATAGGCATGATCGAACTCTTCTGAGATCTTTCAATTTACCTAATCAATACTTTTAAACTGAACAATCTTTTTAATGACAGAATAACATGGAATGCACATAAATATTTATATATTCAATGATAAATCAATTCCTAAATAATTTTGCTATTGGTATTACAAATACGCATGGGTCAAACACATCTTTGGTTAAAGTGGGGTTGTGATAGCTCCTGAAAAAGGTCCTTTCAAAGTATATATGGGTAAAATGCTGATATTTTGCATATCATATACATATTTATAGAAATTAATATGCAAAGTCTCATCTCCATTCAAATGCTCAATTATTTCTTAATTGAAAACTGTCCAAACAGTTTAAGAACTTAAATAAGCCTAACATTAGCATTACAGCTAAAAGGATATATGTAAGAGATGCTAATATTCAATTTCTTTCAGAAAACCCTTTCCTGCACTAAAACTGCTCATTTATTTCAACAAAAAATTACTTAAATAGTTATATAAAATATAATTCCTTAGTTTCTTCTTTTGCAGAATCTGCATGTTCGGAATGAGAGAAAAACTTCACTGTTGGCTAATTCTTAACTCAGAAACCTGCACAAGGCTTAGCATGACTTAATTCAAGATTTAGCTTGACTTAATTCTTCATTTTTTGTTAGCACTGGATTTTAATTTACTTTTTAATGAAGACACAGGTGTGAGTGGTGTGAAATGTAATAAAAACACGTGGACTTCAGAAACCCAAATATCACTTACTGTGTTGCTGTGCATTTATTTCTTAGCTTTTCTGTACCATTGTGTAAAACACGTAAATGCATGTACAGGTATTCTTCAGGGCTGAACAGTTCATGAAAAGGAGAGGAAGGGAGGGATAGAAATATTACTTACGCCGTTTGCAGCCACATTTTTTTATCCTTTTGGGATCTGTGATGTCATCATGACAGGCCTTGCAGTAAAAATATGCCCTGGAGAGACAGAATGGAAAAACTGACACATTTCTTAATCCATATAAATGAAATTAGTCCCATATTTCATCTTGTTGCAGTGACCAATTAATGAAAAGCGCCAATGTTAATTTGCTTTAATCTTTGCAAAGGTTTGGACATTTAAAGTAGGAAATATTTCCTACAAGACCATTAATTCTAAATACGAGGCTCCAAATTAGTATTTCTTTTAATACACTTTTATTTGAAAAGTAATTGGAAGGATGTATTATAATTATGCCACAGTGTATTAGTTCATTTGTTTTTCATCTTAGAAAAAAGAGCATCCAATGAACTTCATCACAAAAAAATAACTTTTTGTTATTACCAGCTAGACCAGTGTAGTATACCTGCGTCTTTTAAAGACTGTCTAGCAGCCTGTGCCAATTTTTCAGGCTGTACATTTGATTGTAACTGTATGATCAATATTGTACACTGATCTTAAAAAAGGGTAGAAATGATGACCCTGGGAACTATTGGCCTGTCAGCCTCTCCTCTGTGCCTGGAAAGGTCATGGAACACATCCTCTCAGAAGCTGTGCTGAGGGACATGGAGGAAAGGGAGGTCATTCAAGACAGCCAGCATGGCTTCACCAAGGGAAAATCCTGCCTGACCAACCAGCTATGATGAAATTACTACATCAGTGGATAAGGAAGTACTACAGGTGTCATTTATCCAGACTTCTGTAAAGCCTTTGATATGATCCCCCACAACAGCCTTCTCTCCAAAGTGGAGTGATGGATTCCGTGGGTGGATTAAGAATTGGTTGGATGGTCACATCCAGAGGGTAGTGAACAATGGCTCAGAGTCCCACCAGGCACTAGTAACAAGTGGTGTCCCTCAAGGATCTGTACTGGGACCAGTGTTATTTAATACCTTCAGTAATGACATAGACAGAGGCATCAAGTGCACCCTCAGCAAATTTTCAGATGACCCCAAGCTGAGTGGTGCTTTTGCCACACCTGAAAGACAGACTATCACCCAGAGGGACCTGGACAAGTCAACAATTGGGCCCTTGGGAAACTCATGTAGTTTAACAAGACCAAGTGCAGGGTTGGGGCCACCCCCAGTATCAATACAGGGGGATGAACAGATCCAGAGCAGCCCTGCTGAGGAGGACTTGGGGATGAGAGGCTGGACATGAGCCAGCAATGTGCACTCACAGCCCAGAAAGTCAAACGTGCCCTGGGCTGCATCCAAAGCCCCGTGGGCAGCAGGACAACGAGGGGGACTCTGCCCCTTTGCTCCACTCTGGTGAGACCCCACCTGCAGTGCTGGGGGTCCCCAGCATAGGAAGGACATGGACCTGTTGGAGTGAGCCTAGAGGAGGCCCCCAAGATGGTCTGAGAAATGGAGCACCGCTCCTACAAGGAAGGGCTGAGAGAACTGGGGTTGTTCAGCCTGGAAAAGAGGAGGCTTCTGGGTGACCCAAGTGTGGCCTTTAGTACCTGAAGGGAACTTACAGGTAAGATGGGGCAAGAGTATCTACAAGGGCATGTAGAAACAGGACAAGGGGGAATAGTTTTACATTGAAAGAAGGTACATTTAGATCAGATACTAGGAAAAAGATCTTGCCTATGAGGTTGGTGAGACACTGGAACAGGTTGCACAGGGAAGCTATGGATGCCCCATGCCAGCACAAGGAGAAATAAGGATGTGAGAAAGGATAAATTTTTTACTTTATATAAGATTTTCTAAAATTTCTGATTTAATAAATATGCATCAGACTGCCCATAGGAGAATTCAATCATGACTGCCAAGTCAACATGTCATGTAAGGCTGCCATGACACATTTCATGAGGATTATCCAGAAACATACTTTTTAACCTTATGAATTTTCCTTGCACTTTTCCACACTCAAGAGAGGTCAGCTCCCTATCTTCTCCACTTCCTCTTATTGCATATTTCTCAATGAGATCTGGCAGTAAGAGGCAAAGCCCCCACTTTGAACCACCCATGTATTTTGCTGACAGTATGAGATCGCTAGATTGCTACAACAGCTGGGAGGCCACTGAAACAAAACTATCTACAGTCCAAAATATTAAAAAACCCCAAATCAAACCAATATTAATACACAGCCTCTGATTAAAAACTGCCTTTTTAATCAGCCAGGATGATTACTACTATTTCTTCTATTTTAAATATAGCATGGCCACTGCAGGTGGGACTGTATTGGTAGTTAAGTGACCCATCACAAGAAAGACAGCAGGTAGAAGAGATGAACCATATCAGTGTTTAATATTGGTTCAAACACAAATTGAAATTGCAGGGAGACCTCACTGAATGCTATTAACATTTCTAAAATCAATATAGCATGAAGCTACCAATGGAATATGTAAATCCTAAACACAGCACACTATATTTCTCTAAGAAACTTCCAGGAAGATTACTCTTTTAGGCTGTGAAATTGCCTTAGTATTTCCAAGATGCAAAATGTAAAAGGAAAACATCTTCTCTGAGCATGTATACTTTGCTGCAGAAAGTTTTTGGTCTTCAAGATATTCACATCCTACCAAAAAGAAAATAAACTACTTCCAAATAAATGAGAAGAAAATGTTTTTCAAACCATGAGTTGATGTCAAGATGTAGGCCAGGAGGAGAAAACTGCCTCAAATTTTTAAAATTTCTCTCCAGTCTAGCTGACCGTGTTTCTAAAGTTCACTGCAGAACAATTGTCCTAAAGGGTACCTTCAATCCTATGTCCAAAGTAAAGAAAAAATACCTGAAGTGATTGCTATAACAAAATTATTCCAGATAATTGGGTAAATTAGGTGGATTTGAAGAATGTGGATTTCTGATGCTAGTGCTAACATGTAATTGAATAAGGAATAATGAAGATGCAATTCAGGTAGTTTGTATTATATTTAAATAGTCAACATTTTATGTGAAGCTATTTACCTAGGCATAACTGTTTGTAGGTATAATTGCTTCTTATGGGAAACTATTCTTCTAAAAATGCAAAAGTGATTCTAACAGAAAGAGTAATTGAACATTGCAGGTTATATTTCATTGTGAGATACATAAATATGATTAACTTTAGCTTAAGGGAGTTGAAATGTCTTCATTTACAAAGCCAGGATAATTTAATTTGCATTTCAGGTATAAAACATGTTTAATTATGCTTTATTAAAAAATCATTTTTCACCTCCAAAAGACCTAAATTTTAGAACATATTTCTGACTCTGAATCATAGCTCAAAGGGTGAAATTAACACTTTTCATAATTGGCTTTGTTAGTAGAAACACATCTGATAACCATTTGCTTTGCACAGAGCAGCTAAAAAATGTGGCAAGGGAGGCACAATATTTCTAAATAAAGCCTTCTGCCAAAAGCCAGGCAGAATTGGAAATCTTGTTTCACGTTCACTATCAAATAAAAAATGGTAGATGAAAGATGTGAAAAATTTGTCTAAACTGCTTAATAACAGTTAACTTCTCCCTAAACTTAGCAGTTAAAAATACTATGCCATTTGAATTACAGTCTGAGAAAAAGTTGATTGCAGAGTGTAAAATGCCTTAAAAATTTGAGAAAACTAGGAGCTCAGTAAAGCAGTGTGCAGACAGTTCTGGATGTTCAACAGGAGAAAAGCAGCAGAGAGGAAAAGGAGGGAAAGCTACAAGGCAGAGTCCCTGAGGCAGTGCAGGATGCACCTGCTCCAGAGATGGTGCTAGAGATGTGACAGGACAGGAGCACTGCTGCCCTCCTCTGCATGCTTCACCTAGCCAAAACCTATCTCAGCTGTCTCAAGAAAAATAGAAGTCCAGCTCTCTAATTTCACTGTTTTGGCGCTTGGACTTTCTTTAAGTATGCATGGTTAGGTATTATTTCACTATATTTAATCCTAAAAGGTTGGAACTTAATAAAGGGTATAATTTGAATACTTTATAATTTTAAGTATAGAATTTAGTTAAAATACCAAACTCAAGGAGAACATCAGTAAAAATCTGATTTCATGACTCATAACAAAGATACAAATTATGAGGAAGCACTCAGCCGCAGATACTCCTTTTTTCCATTTTGTTTTTAAATCATAGAGACATTGAATATTTTTCTTTGAAAAATTATTTTATCACATTGCTCTTTTGCTCCTTCCAAGCATACTATAACTCTAACAGACAAAACTACACACATGTGGTCCTCAACACAATATCATAAAACCCCTTTTCATTCATCCTATATCTAGTACAGCCAGGTACATTGAGCCTGTGAAGCTGTCTGCAATGGATAGAATGCACTCTTGTAGTTTGATTTATTATTATGAGGCCGTAGAGTTTTTAGTTCCATTAAAGAAAAATGACAAGAACATAAATACTATTTTGCTAATGCAATAACAGAATGAACACAGAAGCTAGCTCGCATCAAGAATTTGCTAAAGTCTGTGTAGATAAAAACTCCTCTAAACCCGAGATGAACAGAAATGTCATCCCTGTCCTCCTCTCATAGTAATTCCTCTGAGACACAATAAGTATAAAGAAAACAAGTGAAAATATTTCAAGTTTTCTAGAAGGACTCAAAAACCCAGCCTCTTTATTTCATTTCAGATCTGCTCCAAATTTCAGTTCCTTGATGTTTAGGATAACAGTTAGGAAAACTACATGCATATAGGTGATTCAGGAGTAACAACTCAGCATCCCCCTCAGAATTTCTAAACAGATAATAATGAAAATTAGATTAAGCATTTACATGTAAAGAAAAAAACTGAAATTAAATATATTCATTTCTATTCAAAGATAAAAACATTTTAATTACCTTTTTACTTCTTTGGCATCACTTGCAATGAAGAATCCTAAGGTACCTTCTTGAATCTTGACATGGTTTCCAGGATTGATTAATATACTGCTCAGTGAAACAAGAACAAAACCAACAAAACAATAAGTTTATATTAATTTTAACTGAATCCTCCAAATTAGCTTTATTTGATTCTGTTATAGGGGACCCACTATTTAGGAAAGGCTGCAAGGAAATTTTAAGCCATTCTTCCTTGATATTTCCAATCAAGTAAGAGTTTCATATGCTTTCTACAAAAACTTTAGTTTAAGACAGTCAAATGCCTCTGCCTATAATCACATCATCTAAGTGCTTACATCTGTTTTCTTATCTTTTTGCTTTAGATATAGACTACATGAAGTCCCCTCAGAAATGTGAAGTGTGAAGCTGAGCATTGCTGTTTGCTTGCTCTGTCATGCAAAGTGGTGACAAATTCACAATATGGTGAAAAGGAAATAACTCTCAACTTCCACTCAATAACAACAAAAAAATATCACTTATGAAACTAAACCCTTTGATGCAAATTTGTGCCAATTTCTAGTGAAATAGAAAGTTAATGGGACCCCTATCTGGACATATAATGTCATTGTTTAAAATAATAAATACACACATACACTCAAGGGGAATGGTACAAGACAACCAGTCACGATAGCTGAAAAAACATAAGATGAATAGAAGATTTTTAAAACACTGCTATGCAGCCATGAAAGAACAAAAAAAACCCAACCACCATGACAGAAGAGCCTCAGCTAACTCTGACAAAGGAACTGGTATCAACAAGTGAGGTACTCCATGTCTATGAAATATCTTTATTTTCATAATAATTTAACTCTAGACTTTAGGTAAGGTATTTTGCAAAGCACCAAGCTAAATATGAATATACAGATAGAGATAAATATAAATATATTCTCCAGTAATTTTTATTAATGTGTAATATATCTTAGCTTTTGGCTCTCTTAATATAGCTTTTCAAAAGTTTTCTCTTTTTTGTCTTTTACTAAAGTACAGCTTTTCTAACTCAAAATGTAGTAATGGTGTGCATATGCAATTTAGAGTAAACAAAGACTACCACGAATCGAAAAACTTGTCCATCTAGCAAAAATTGATTTTAGGGAAGTACATATATGCAGAAATAAATAAAGCACAATATTGAACAGACATACATTACTAAAATTTGAAGGTCCAAAGTCTTTCATGCTATTGATAAGAGGGAAAATGGATCTCAGTACATCTCTTATTCAGTATGTTATGCATTTTCTACACATTAGGAATAAATTAGTATGACAACATAATATATCTGAAAGATAAATAATGTGCACATTTTTTTGTGCAATTCCACATGCCTGCAACGCCCTATGACAAGAATATGCAGGCCACAAAATAAAGTGCTCATGAGTTCAGAAATAAAAAGTTGGTCACGAAGTCATATTTCAGCCTCCTTTTTGTAGACCGTATGATACAGTTCTTAATTTAATACCCACAAACTCCTTCCTTCTCACAGTCTGAAACTTCATTCAGTGGTGTTTTACTGCCATTACTTCAGGCATGGCTTCCTGTAATTTATCTCTCTTTAAAATCAGCATCATATTTTTCTTGTGTGTTTTCTGCAATGTTCATCACTACAGCAAGCAAAAGATTCACTGACACATAATTTCTCTGACAGGAAGAATGAAGATATAGTATTACCCCATTTTACAGAGGAGAGATTAACTATGAGATATGGTACTTATTAATTTGGGATGCCTACAGGCCAAATTTTTCTCAGTGTTTAGCATTGGATAGCTCCATATAGACTTTCTAGCAACTTTTGTTGTAAGAATGCTCAGCATTTCCAATAGACCAGCCTCTGATTCTCAAAATAATGAATATACATAATCAGAGATCAGCTGTAGAAGGTTCGGTTTAAATTATTATCTCCTTCTCACACAGCCTGTGTCAGAGGCTTGAACAGAAATTAAATCTCAAAGAAAGCATCTACCCAGATATCCTTCCCTTTCCCTTATTCACAGTTTCAAGCTTTGCAACAAATAAAAAGGAGAGTAGAACTACAGGAATTGGAAGGTATCACCACAGAAAGCAGGTTCATTTCCACAGCACACTTTACTAATAATTGCAAAAAATTAAATGTGATGGTGTAAGTAACACCTATATTACACACACAGATAAATGGGATGAAATAAAGTTACACAGCTAAGCTAGTATCATCCATCATCAACTATTATCATCTAGTGTCACATCTAGTACTTCTTAGTTAGTAAACTGGGCCTAATGGCTGCAGTTGCAACGAAAACTACTACCTAACGCAGTTTTAAAATGCATTTTCACAGGTTTAAGATAGACTAAAACAGTTAAAAGAAAAAATAAAAAGAAACAACTACATAAGAATTTCTTCATATAAAATCAGTTACTCAGGTCAAAAACAGGTTGGCAAAGTTATCTTTCCTGCACAAGCTTTCGTCACTTGAACCCACAAAGTACTTACTAGCACTTGCAGAGTGCTGTACTGGTCATCTCACTCTCCATCTTTCCTCCTCCCTGCCTGCTAGTAGATAGTAACCTGCCATTACACTGAGAATTTAGCTGCTAAACTCAAAAAATCTTCTATAGAGGATAATCTCATATATTTATTATACTGTTCCTTAGAAAATATGTAAAGTCTTGTAGGATAATTTGGGTTGGCTGTTTTTCTTAGGTACAAATGGGTACTGTTCTAGCTGAAAAATACTTTTAATTTTCTTATTTGATTCTTAAGTCACATAAGTGTTACAGCTTTTCAGTGAAAAAAGATGAACACACTGCTTTTCATGGACCCAGGCTGGTTTTTTTCCCCAATACAATTATTTGATATAGATAAACCATACCAAAGAGGAAAAAAAATCCTGCCCAAACCCCAACAACTCAAACTCCATAAACTGAGGTAACCACTAGATCTATAAATGTTCACTTCTCATAACAACACTTAAAATTTGATGAAGTAATAAACAAATTAAGCAGTTCTTTTGAGATGTGTGGAACATAGTTTTAAATGGAAGTAACTGGCTTCATTTAGGATGCAATGTATTGTGAGCATGATTTTGTATCTCAAGGTTTTCTGAGACACATTAAATCAATTCACATGGGTCAGTGTACAGACTTTATTTTTGTCAGATCTTATACTTCATTCACATATACCTCTTTTCACAAATACAATGTATTTATAACCACAAAATAGAGATGTGATCACAGTTGTTGCAGTATGACCCCAGCAGCAAAATCTTCTGTTGGAAATGAAAATTAATTTGCCCCATCACAGTTACTGGCTAAGAGTTACAGAAAAAGCTCATGAAGTTTTGGGCTTACATACACACCAGAGCAAAATCATGAGCAATTTCTACTGAATTGTATGGATATATTAAATATACTGCTTATTAAAGCTGCAACTGAATTATTTCTTATAACACCTGCAGTGTTGTTAGCTGAAGTTATGCTTTGATAAGCACTCACTCTAATAGATACAGCAAGGGAAATGTTTTGAATTAAAACAGAATATAGGGAACAAACAGCACAGAGAAAAACAAAACAGTGTTCTGAATATTCCAATAAAAATGCATCCATCAGTTATTTAGAGATGCATGTGTTTTTTTAATTTCAAAATATCCATATCTATCCCCACAGTTAAGAATATAAATACATGGTAAACTAGATAGGAGTTTTAAAAGAGACAGCTTCAGCTAATGTCTCATTTTTATGTATCTCCAAGGCTACAAAGGAAAAGGGAAAAAAGGACAAACTCAAGAGGTTTAATAGCAATATATATAGCTAATCCATATGCATTCTGTGCCACGCATCAGAAAAAATATTACTGAAAATGACACTGATTTTTCCAAACACGTTTTTAACATAAAGCAGAATTTGATTTTTTTATCTCCTAAATCAGCTCATGAAACCAAACAAGGAAGGCCAAGAACTTTAGAAACTTGTAAGATCTTGATCAAACTTTGTAATTTTATAACATTTCAATTTAGGCTCTCTCACAAAGTAGTCAAGTAATAACAAGTAGTAAAAATTTCTTTAACAGTTGCAATTCCAGAAGTACATCCCTCAGGACAAAACGTTTTTGTGACAGGGCTCACATGATTGCTCCTTCACATATGAATGTTTAGGACACATGGCAATTAAAGCCATATAAATCAAATATAATTTAATGTGTTCAATGAGAATGTAATTTACTTCATCACCATAAACTTAGGAGAAGTCAGTTCCATTCTTTTTTGACAATATTACAATTGGAAGCCACTTGTGGAATAGAATATGCACTCTGGAAACCCGTGTTGTACACTTATCTGCAAAAGTTATCCCATTTGCTAAAGAACATTCACTTGGTGACTAGATGCAGGACCATGAACCTAAAAGCAATGAAAATGTCCCACACTGAAAATGTGGAAATCACCCTTGAATTCAGTTGGACTCTTAGGAATCACAGACTGAATCACAGAATGGTTTATGTTCAAAGAGACTTGAAAAATCACCTAATTCCAACTCTCATATCATGGTCAGGGATAATTTTCACAAGAACAGATTGTTCAAAGCCCCATCCAATCTGACACTTAACACTTAAAGCACAGGAAAGAATGATTAATATTATCTACACAGCTGAAAATGCGTTCCCAGACTGACAGAAATATTAGCAGGTGAAACAAAAATGGAAATCACTACACATTTGAGATACACAGTTTCAGGAAAAAAAAAAAAAAAAAAAAGTTCAAACAAGGTCACATAAATTCTAGACAGATGTTTATGGTTTTCTTTACATAGATTTTTCAATTAAAATTTCAAATTGGACATGACTTTTTTATATGACAGGGAGAATAGATATCAGTTCAAGTTTCTCACTTTGTGTTAATTGTGCTCAATGTACTTTGGATTGTCTCTTTATGGTGTTTTAAGTATATATGCTACCTTCAATAAAATACAGATTCATAAAAATATCTGTTCATCCATTCTCATCTACCTGTAACTACTCCAGAACATGAGTGCTGCACAATACCTTTTTTGGTAGTGCATGGATGACTGAATGCACAAGATACCAATATTCTGACCTAGCTAAAGCATACCATATTGTATATTCTTTTAAAGAACTAAAAGTAAGCTAAGGTTTCCTTTACTAATTGTGTATCTTCTGTGTTTTTTTGAATGCAAAGATACTTGATGCAGAGCCTAATAATTGGAGACTTGAACTGTAAGATAATTTGTGAATTGACACTTTGGGGTAGGACTAATTCGTTCCATCTATTTATTTTTTACTCATTTCTGCTGCGAGGTGATTTTTGTCTCCTGCTTTTAAATATCACACATATTTAACTCAAATTATGTTTCTTGATCTAAAGCACTATTACAAAGTTATAGAAAGCTGATATCTTTTTCATATTAAAAGAATATTTAAAACTTTACTTCTAATAATTTATTAGCATACAAATGATTTAAATAGGACATGAAAAATGTTTCCTGTAGCTTTCTAGAATATTCAGCCATCTTCTAGGCAAAAAAAAATAGAACTATATGGAAAAAAAAAACAGTCAGTGTCAGAGTCTGAATCATCATGATGCAGTATGTGTTTACTGGTAGGCTACTTGCTAAGTGGCTCCACAATTTGCTTTGCATAGCTTGAAACTGAGGAGGCTTCCACTACTGCTGAAATTGTGAATGGATGGGATTTTGAACTATTAATCTAGACATAGTAGTATAGTGGCTGACTCTCAGACCTGTCATCTTCATAACTGTCAGCCTTCTCTGAGAAAAACAAAAGAGTTTAATAATATGGAACAGTGTGGTGAAAGTCTTTAAACTGAGCTGACAAAGGCATGTGGAGATGCCCAGCAAGTACAGCACAGCAAATATGCAAGGTTAACGACACTTTAGCAGCACTACACAAAGACTAAAAACTGAAAGCACAGATAAAGTCAACCAATAGATACACAGACCAGGAGAGGTCTTTTAAAGGATTTTCCTTATCCATGCCTCTGTTAGGTACTATTCCTGTTTGATCTTACTTTCAACTCTACACTTTAGACAGCATTGAAGGTGGGATTCATCTCATCTATTTTAGGATTGAATTCTAATGCGTTCAAGAACTGACTCTCTCTTCCCTTGCAATTATGGACTATGTCTGGATAACTAACAGGAGAAAAGGCATTTAACATTTTGGTTGACAAAGTCAGGTGTGATGAAACCCATTATCAGAGACCAATTGAACAGCGCACCCCTGGATCAAGGAAACGTATCTGATTTAGTAACCCTACTTCTTTTTTTTTGTTTGCTTTCAGCTGTATGGGTATCTGTGGGACTGCCATCACCCTATTCTAAAGAAAAAGAAAGACCAATTGTTGAAATAAATGAAACACGAACACCAACATTTTGACTAATGAATGGCAAAAGCTGTAACAATTCTGTTTTAAATCTTGTGGTAGATGTACTGTACCATTCCCCATGCAACTCAAACAGTAGCAATATCTAGTAATCAGGAAGATATAATATTGTTTAAGTACTATGAATACATTATCTAAAACAAAATTCTGTGGTATTATTTACTATAGCTACCAAACTTTTAAACAAAACCAGCTATTATTCTTGATTGTTTCATGCTATGCCCAGATAAAACATACCACTATTAGCATAATGGCCTTTTAAAACACACCATGTCATTCATCCAACTATAAAAGTAGTTGGAAATAGTATTTTTTTGTTTCAGTGTAAGTTTTGAAGTAGAGTGTGAGTGTAAATGCACAAATCTCATAGTAGGAGTTGTGCACATACCAGTTTTCACACTCATTGTAACTCATAAGTTATTGCTTCTTTCTTCTGGGCTCTATCACTGACATTAATTTATAATGCTCCATATTGCTCTATACAGCAAATTTGTACGACACTGAAAAGAATACAAGGCAAAAGACACAGTGCACATTACATGCTACAGTATATTGAAGCTTAATTACTACAAGCATATAAAAGGTTGCTCCCAGGACTTAATTTTTTTACAACAGCACCTAAGCCATGGTCTACAGGATGTACATGAGGTATTTTATTTGGGCATACTCCAAACTAGTTCAATAGTCATGGTGAACTCAACACACTTGAAAACAATTAAATTATTCCTTCTGGTTCCAGAAGTGATTAATTATCAGTACAATGAGGCAGAACAATATACTTTATTCTGGGAGCAAGCAACTTCACTTGGTACAACACTTCTTCATACTGCTCATCATGCCAGCATTAACATGCCTTCACCACAAAGTAAGATATACTTAAAAGCAAGAAGCAAAGTAGAGGTGCAACAGCTGCAGATCCTTGGAGATGCTAAGTGTTGCAGTAACTTCTCTGCAGTTGGATCATATCAATAATGCCAAACTGACAGGAAGCCACCTCTCTTATCACACATCTACTCAGAAACTATAGGAAGATAAGACTAAAACTTAAATACATGTAACACATACAACATACACAACAGAACAGACACAGAAAATAGAGTTTGAACAGTACAATGAAGATGGAAATTGAAATGTCTGGACAATGAGAGCAGGTCTCCAAAGACCATCACTGACAGTCAGACAGACTACTATAAGCAATTAGGGAAAAAAAAAATCTGTTGGGGGAAGAGAGATGAGGAGAGACAAGGATATGGAAGAGCATGCCTTATTTACTTCATCCAAACCAATAGCAGCATGATAGAATGTAGACTAGAGAGGGACTCACAGCATGGTACACCAAATAAAATGCAAAACATGCCATCTCAAAAAAAAAACTCCAGAGCTGAGAAAATAATACATTCAGTAACTTCTTCATGAATGAGTTAATAAATATCATTAAAATGAATGTGACATATAATACAAACTATCCATGGCACTTTCACTGGAACAGTACAAAAACTTTAATGAGTACTGTATTATGAGTAACTGGACTCAAAACAGGACCAGAAATGCAAAGAATCAGGTCTTTGGTTGCTGTTAATGGAAAATGAGACTGCAAGAGAACATGAACTACTGTATTTTAAGACGTGATTTGAAGGAAGACTCTGGGGAAAGAAGGACATCAATGAAGGCGTGACTATGAAAACAACATGGCAGCACAAGGGCTGGTAAAGACGAAATATACATCGTCATGATACAGTCAAAATGAGGACAGGAGATATTAACAGTAAAATCTGCTTTTCAAATGCAACAATCTGATACACCAATGACTCCACAAAGGGGGAAAAAGCCTAAAAAGCGAATCCTGTTCTATTTTGTACTTCCTGCAAAGAAGTTAGTGCGTGAGTCACAAGAAATACTGGAGAGACAAAATGCTGTTCTCTGTCTCCTCTTTGAGACTGGGGGCTCATATATAAATATATACACAGATATATACACACACACACACATAGGTAGATGAATATATATAGGTATATATGTGTGTGTATATAGAGAGAAAGATAGACAAAGATGTTATCTTCCTGTGTTCTTGGCAAGGAATTAGTCCTGAAGTTAGAAGGAGTGAAGGTAGGATTGAGGTTGGAAGGAAAGGTAACGAAGAGGGCATACCGCTTTCGGCTTCTGCAAACGACAAGAAAAAAATTGCAAATCAAACACTTTGATAAGAAATCAACTGACACCAAAGCAAAAGCAAAAAAACCCTTTATTTAAAAGTCCTCAAGGCTTAAAGGTTTTTCTGCTGCGAATGAGAACAAATATATGGATAGACAAAGAGATAATTATACAAGCAGAGTATAAATGGGGAGCAGGAGGGAAGAATCCTGGTTAGGCTTTCCTTCTTGCTTAGTTATGTAGAATAAAAATACAGGGGGTAAAGGAAGGCAGAAATCTCTCTAAAAGGGATTTCAGATGAGGAGTTTGAGTATCTGAATTTTGAACTGTTATTTTTTGCTGTATATTTAACAGTGGGATATTTTCAGGTTCATGTTCTCCATGTTTCCTTTGCATTTTTCTACAAAAAAAGCAAAACCTCTCCAAATAAGCTAAGAGCATTATTTAAGTGATAGTATTTGGCTTGTACCAGGGAGACAAAAAATAATTTAAGCGCTTCCTGTTCTTAATCATGGGTTATAATATTCCCAGAAAGCAATTAGAGATGAAGGAATGGTTAACTCATATCATGAGCTGGAGTTACTAGAGTGCAAACTTTAGTAGCTTGTCAGAAACACTCTAAATTGAATTTTGTAAATTCAGAGATTTCTTTGATAGCTGAGAAATAATTTAAATCTTATCAAATATATAAATGCAAAGGTTAAAAGAAATCTAATCATGGGGTTTCTTAATGAATCTTTAAGATACCTTGATGAAAAGCAGTTGTGTAAAACAATAAACATACTCTACATACTCTATCCATGATATGAAAACTAATATGCATTTATCATATTTATAACTATATTACTTATATTTAGGCTTGAATATCAGCTTTTAAGCAATGCTGTAAAATAATAATTGTAATTAATTACCTACCTAAACTGACAAAACTTGTTATCAAGGCATGCTTTCTGTTTTGTGTAGTTTTATTAGTAGTCAGGAAAAAAGAAGAAAAAAAATATCTGCAGGCAGGAAGCTCAGCTGCCACTAAGATCTACAGTAATATTGGCTTGGATAGAGTTCTGATAATTTTTAATTACTATTGATTTCAAATTCCCTACAGTAGAGTTAACAGAATTCAACTGTAAATCAGAAAGATTTAGAAAACTAGAATCCAGGAGGCTGCCTGGACAAAAAAAAAAAAAAAACCAAAAAAACAGAGGTAAATTAGTATTTATGCCATTCTACATCTAATGAAGATATTAGCAGTCAAATAAAAGTCTGCCATTCAATTTATCCTTACGACTGACTTGAAAATTTAAAGAGGGGCTTAGGAAATTTGGAATACCCTTACGTTACTACTGTTTAGAGCTGCATACACTCCTGAATCTTATTCACTGCTTTAGCTCTGAGTGCAAAGGCAAATGAAACTAATCTTAACAGAAACTCCCTGTGTAAGTAACAAATCCAACATATAATTTAATGATATAGACATTTTATGACTAGTAACAAAAATTAAACAGTTGGAAGTAAGATCTTCTCATCCTTTAAGTAGAAAGAATGCTTCGAAAATTTCATCTGCTTTTTAAAATACCGATTTGAGACCTGTCGCAGCAATGGCAGGAAGTACCAGATCTTAATGAAAGGTGCCATCTACATAATGTTTTAAATGTTTAGTTATATTTAACATTGTTTCTCTAAATTTTAAATTATACAAAACTTCTTCCATAATAGTTCTACAAAACATGAATGCAAAGTATAATTATAAAATAAATCGCCATGTATCTACTTTTCGTCACTCTCATTATATTGAAAAATATCCATAGTAATTTCTCACTTCATCTTTATGAAGAATTGCCAGGAAGAAATTTGGATATGAGCAGAATAAAATATTTTCAATGTCAGCATCAGCAAATATAATTGACACATGACAAATTGACATTTCTCAAAAAGAACTTGTGCTTCTAAATGATGTTTTTCTAACTTTTATTTTAATTCTGCACCTTTTTATTTAATAAGATGCATGGAAATGCAAGTATATTTAGGAAGTGAGAAACAGAAGTTTTGTTGCATTAGCCTTCTGATTTGACTAAAGGATCAGAAAACCACAAATATCTAGTTAACATATTTGACTTGAAGAGCACAGGAACAAGTAGAACAGTAAAGATATGCTGCAGGTAGTTCTGTGGTTGATCAAACAGTGACTATAAAATTATCACTGGTTAATAAAATCAGCAGATATTACTGTGGATCAGGGTTATGAGAAAATATGACTATCTACCCTATATGCCCTCCTCTTGCTACATACATATTCAACAAAGCCAGCTGTTAATAACCCTTTGTTAGTCTAGCAATTTTAGGCTCTTTTTTTCCCTACTATAATAATTATTTGAAACTATTACGTCTATGGCTTTAAGTAAGACATATATGATTGTATCACACTGTTTTACTTTTTGTGGGATCGTCTGCATCACCTTTTGATTAAGAACTCAATCCAACTCCCACTGAAGTTAATGCAAAGAATGATATGGAATCCAACAAAAATCTGTTATTACTTCAAAAGACTGCAATATTAGCACTTATGTAAGTACATGACAACTGAAGTAATGGCAATATAAATTTGGCCAATAATTGTTAGGAGAGAAACAGAAACCAAATATTTATTAACACTGAAGACCAAAATCTGGTAAATTGTTCCACTGCTGCTACTATAGTATTTTTTCCTTTTTCTAGCAAGAGATTAAATTGTTCATAGACAGAAGAATAGACTGTTCACTTTACATTAGCTAATGCAGAATGAGGTCTTTCAATGGAAAAGTAATTTAAGAGTACAAAGTAGCTAAATACAGCATAAAAAATCTGATAGTAAAAAAAAAAGGATTTCTTTATCAGCACAGTGTGAACAAAAATGGTATCCAATAGTACATACTGCTTCACAGTACCACTTCACATTTCATTTTAAAACATATGGAAGAATCCAGCAAATTCAACTACAGGGCATGGAAATACTCATAAATACTCGTAACACTGCTTTTTCTATGTCAAATGTCTAACACAGGTTTTTTAGATTCTTTTAATAAAGAAAAAGTATGAAATTTAATACTATTAAACTTTCAAAACCCCATAAAATGTAGAATGAGTTCAATTGATAGAATTGGTTCCCCTGTGAGAAGAAGCTATTGTCCTCAAAAGTGCCCTTTGGCCACAAAAAGATAATTAGTGGCCAAAAAGAAGATGAACTAGTATGTATCACTTCAGGTTTACCACAGCAGTACAAAATGTAATTTTGAAAGAGGAAAATCAAATTTCTCTCAGTGTCAGTATTGTCATATTTTTATTATATGACCCTTCACATGTTGCAGAGAACATTTATAACTTTTTTTTACATAAAAATGAATATTGTTTAAAGCACTAATGGACAAGTTGATGGAAGAGTGACTCCAATGTTCAATCATGTTTCTATGAACCTTTGCACAAAACCAAAAATGCAAGAAACACTTCCAATCTGTGAATCTGTACTAAAAATAATGATTTTTTTTTTTCTTTTCGGTTGATGAAAGTAACTAGCAAATTGGGAATTTCAAGGCTAAATTAATCTTTTCCATATCTAAATTGGTTCTCCCAAACTAATTTAAATGAAATTTTTATTTTGAAAATACACATAGCCATAATGAATTTTGATATCACTTCTGTTTTCAATAGTGTAATGGATCTCTGATTAAAAGTGATATGCTATAAACACAAAAATTGTAAGCTTTTCCGTAAGTAAAATCACTCCCGGAGATGAGACATATGCACTACTGCACGTTTTACTAAACACTCTGACTTGGGTTAATTTTAGGAAGGAAAATGGCAGAAATCAGTCCTTTTCAGTCCTATGTGAAATGCTGCAATGCGATGGCATGCTAATTACATTCTGAAATGTTTCAAAGAATAGCTATGCTCATTCTGAAAAAAAAAAAAGCAGGCAAAATTCTTGACAGTGCATTGGAGAACTTCCAAAGTGGGTGGCACACACGCACCTGCTTTCGCGTTTCTCCGACTTGTATTCTATG
Organism: Taeniopygia guttata; assembly: GCF_048771995.1. NCBI lineage: Eukaryota > Metazoa > Chordata > Aves > Passeriformes > Estrildidae > Taeniopygia > Taeniopygia guttata. Next base: position 14,681,570 of record NC_133031.1, on the reverse strand, counting down.
GCTATCATTAAGAGCTTCAGCTTCGCGAACACCAGCCTGCAGGAAGAGAAGAGGCCACGAGTCAGTTCCCTTTCACAACCAACATCACACATGGACAGTGGCTGCTCCCACTGCTAGGTCGAGTGTCAATGCTGAGATATTCTGGCATCATTGGGAAAATTTTGGGGTAGAGAGTGGTAGGCCGAGAACCTGGCTGTAGGTTAGCCTTACGTTACTAAATATTAGAAGGCTCTGATCTATGTGAGACAGTTTGGTTAGCTTATCTTCAATCAACATCATCCACACCTGGTCCAGCAATATCCAAGGGCACAGAATGTTAGGAACTACATTCACATATTGAAAATATACTGGTTGGAATATGTTCACACAGAACACACATGTGGAGTTATAAACAGAACTTGCAGACTGATATTAACTTCTGTTTCTGCCTAATTCTTCACCCTAGTGTTGACATCAAAAGCTTGAAATACTTAGCAATACTGAGTGCCCCATCATCACTGTCTCTGCACACTCTTTGTTATCCAGACTGTATGGTAGCTTATTTACAAAAGAATCACACTCCTAGACTTGAATTTATCACAAATAACCTGAGGAAGCAGATTTCCTTTAATATCAGACTTTTAAAATGTCATTGACTGCATGAATTTTAAAAGTTACACTACAAAACCTGTTCTCAAATTCTGTATGTTTCACAGTTGGCTGAATACACTAGACTATCCACTAATTCAATTTCCCCTTCACAAACCAATGCAATGGACATTTTGCTGTCCTTGTCCTTTGGTTCTTCTGGAAATCGAGCAGTCAAGTCTTACAGTAGTGAGAATACCTATGCACTAAACTCATTAATTAAAGTGCTTGAGGAGAGCTCCAAAGTTTAGACATGTTTCTAAATCTCAATAAGCACCCTTTCTTTATTGATTATTTTATCTCCATTCTACCAGCCCAGATAAATGAATGTCAGCTTTATGTCAAATACCGTCTCTGTCACATCTTCCAACAAACTCATACAGAAACTTGACACATTTGAAAATGGTTTGGTGTGGAGATTTAATTTTCATTACTGTAGCTAGTATTAACAGCACAAACTACCATTCATTCTGAATATCATATACTTTTCTGAAATATGTTATGAGATTTCCTGTTTTGAGAAATCCACACAAACTTTTGTCCCTATAGTAAAAAACATTTCCTCTCAGTAAACTCAACAGAGCTTGGCTGACACAGGATTGATGGATTGAGAACCCCTTAACTTTACCAGCAAGTTGAAGACGGCTCTGTCATAGCTACACCCTAGACAGCTTCTAAATGGATAATATTTGTCTAACAAGCTGCTTCTCCCTCATTCTAATGTCATGTTTTTGCTCCTGTAAAATTGGGAAAGGTGGGGAAGTTAGAGGAGTAGAAGAATGCTCGTACTCCTTTATATAAGAGATTGTATTTTACTTCTCCATCTATTTCCTCCTCTAAGAATGAAGTCTTCAGAAGTTTTTCTATGTTAACTAGTTTGACACCAAGCTCATCCAAGCAAGGTCTGTTTCTTTTTAAGCATTTGCACAGTCCCTAGCAAACCGTGTCCACAGCCAGTGTACAGCTGTCCACAGCCAGTACGGCTGGAATGAAGAGCAAAGCCAAGCCAGGAGGAAATATGAGTGTGCTAACTAACCTGATAATATGGACAGAGTACTCATTATACAAACCTTATGCATACAAATCTCTCCTTCACAGACTCATTCTAGGCTAAGCATTTTTCAGTCTCCAGAAATGAAGTTGTCACATGGCTTACACTATGGTTATGTACTATATGCTTCTTTCTCATAACAAAACAGACATATCTTTTCTCTGACATATTTTACTTGCTGTAAGTGGTTTGAAACCTTTTCCACAGAGCTCTGGGTGCCACACTGCTTACATGACTCCACGACATCTGTTTAAATTCATGAATAGATTCCTTGGAATGGAACACAAGCCAAGATGGTCATGTTGACCACTACTATTCAAAGATTGGGAAACATTAGAAAAATAACAGAATAGTGCTTGTGAGTAAATAACTCAATTTAAGTATTGCTGATGAGTTTGTTTAAGACCAAAAACATTTATGCTTTCATTTACAATTATTTAATTAAAAATCACCCCTGAAACCAGTCATTACAATGTTTCAGGTGCTTCCATGCAGTGACTGCTTTAATGTTTATTTTATGAGACACCATCTGAGGGAGCAACATTAGGACTTTAGCAGAGTGAAAATGTCTCATGCAAAAAAATTAGATTTCTCTTACACGAAGGTAAATATTTCTGTATATTAAATGTATTTCTACTTACTCACAAACTGCAGGGAAGGACAAACCCACAAAGGCACTAGACAGATATTCTGTATACATTTCATTTGCAACTCCTTCCAGGTAGTATTTCTGCCATGTATCCTCCTCAATCTAAAACCAAAGAAAGAGATGCAGAGTTCTGAGTAAAAATCAGACCTTTCTTTGGAATTTAAAAACAACTTCTTATACATGAATCAGATTTTAACACATAAGTCAGTATATTTTTATGGCAATTAACATCACTTATTTGTAAAAGATTTTCTAGAATGTTGAGGAAAAAAACCCAAAACAGAGTCCCTGTAGTAAGTAAATCAAGTATCATACGCAAAAATAATACACCGAATTCTTGTCAAGCACACTGAGCATGAGGTGAAACAAAGTTGTAAAGAGCGTGAGGAAAAGACTTTCCCAATTTTCTCTTTTTAAAACAGTAGAATCACAGAATGGTAAGGGTTGGAAAGGACCTTAAAGATCACCTTCCTGCCATGGGAAGGACAGCCCTCACTAGACCAAAAACTCTCAGGATTTCAAATTTTAGTATTCCAGAGTTATTTTGACAGGACTTCATATAGTATTTTAGATAAGTTAGCATTTTTATTCCACAGGCTTATTATTAATTTGGGATTCACCAATCATTTTCTCATGTTAAACAAGCTAAAAAGCACTCTTTCAAAAAAATGTTCCAAAGAACAGAAGGATGGAAACTTGTTAAGAAACCTGATGAAATGCAAGTTAAAATTATTTTTCCTCTTGTTTTTTGTTTTCTTTGGTTTTGTTTTTGTTTTTGTGAGGTTTAGGGGTTTTTATTTGTTTGTGTTTTGCCTTGTTTGTTTGTTTTGGGTTTTGGTTGGGTTTTTTTGTTGTTTTTGTTTTATTCCCTTGTTGACACGCTGCCAATAATGTTACTTTAGTTCTGGAGATGTAAATGACTGAAAGAATAAATTGCAATATGGAGATGTTCCAAATCATATACAGCCTGACAAGTGGGCTGCAAACAATCAGAAGAAATTTCTTCCACAGTAATTGTTTCACCATTCAGAGGCCATGTGGGATGGTAAAAAGGATTTGCATTGTGTTATTCCCCACCACACACAGAGAAGCCATATCACATTTTTTATGACCCTTTTATTTATAGGAAGCTTGCAAATGTTGCTGATCAGCAACTCTATATACAGAAGAGAGATAAAGTGCAGGCTTGGTAAAAAACTAAGAGTAATGATAGCAAAGGCATGTTTGTAACTTTTGGTCTATTTTGTGGCTTTTTCTTACATTGACACCACCTGGGGTTGGAAAAAAATATACAAATACATTACATATCTCCCTTTCTACTTTCTTCCCTTGCTTTCTTTTCTTTAGGCAGATGGTTTTGATTTGGAGGAAAGAACTCCGGATCAGCCTATAATTAAATATTCACCCTTAGTCAATGACTGAGAAAGGAAAAAACCAAACATTCCCAAAGCAATGATCAAGCACCATAGATACCAGTTAGTGTTACATTAAATTTCATTAGGTGACTGAAGTGTTTAGTACATGATCTGTTAGGATACCACAAAATGTTGATTATAGAATTTAATGAATTGCTGATATTTGGGATGCTCTAAAATATTATTATAAGATGATTGTTAACAGTCAACTACACATGATCTTTCTGTTTTTTTCTGAACCATGACATTTTCCCAGTGATTTCAAAAAGACAGATGGTCACCTGCCTGGTATCTTTTGTGAAGAAAAATAATTTAGAAGTCATTATGCTCTTCAGTACTTTAAGCCTTTATGATGATATTTTCAAGTTTAGGTAACTGATGGAACCGATCCAGAATGGGCCATACTACCAAAACAACTTCAATCTGGATCTTCTGATTCCTCTCTAGTACTGCAAACATTATTATCTCAGGCCCTAAGTCACACTGCAATTCTGTCTGCTGATAGTCATAAAATGAATTAGCCACTACTTCAATAGCCTGTATGAAGAATAGCTGGAAAATTACATAGTGCAACCCAAGAGAAGAAATGTAATTTTCATCTGAATCTTTTTTCAAATCATGATACTCCTCTCCTCTCCTCTATTTTATATATAGATACAATATTGTTACCAGCAAATATATTTACATAATACAATCAATTTATAGTGAGACATGGTGACAGAAATATGAAAAAGTGACGTAGCTTTTGCAAGTAGAGCCATCAGCATTGTCAGAAGTAGATACACCCAGCAGTGTAATTATCAGGAATTCTGTAGCTCCAAAAGAACTATCTTGCTCATGGCATTTGCTTTTCAGTGTAATGACATAGTTACATGAAAGAGATTGAGTGTATCTGAATCTGATCATGCTATATAATCTCTTCTGCCAAGATCCAAGTATCACTATCCAGATAGAGAACAAATGCTAGAGTTGCATTGTGACCTAGGATTTTTCATTTTATTTTCATTTCATTTTGCAAGGCAAAGGATGGTGGATATACAATTCCTTTATAGCACAGTGAAAGCAGATGTAAAGTCTGCTCCTTAGCAGTGAATAAGATCAGCTCATCACCACCATAGAAAGGGCACAAAACAGGACAAAGCCTTTGAGGTTGTTTAATATTCTAATTTTCTATCTCAAACAATATAGATGAGAAGGAAAAGTACCCACAGAACCATAGAATGGTTTGGGTTGGAAGGGACCTTAAAGACAGCCTCATTCCACCCTCCCTGCTGTAGGCAGGGACCCTTTCCAGGAGACCAAGCTGTTCAGACCCATCCAACTGGTTTTGGACACTCCCAGGTATGAGGCAACCACAACTTCTATGGGCAACCAGTTCCAGTGCCTCACCACTCTCACAGTAAACTTTCATCCTAATACTATTATCCAATCCTGCCTTCTGCCAGTTTAAAGCTATAACTCCTTGTCCTAAATCTATATGACTTTGAATATTCTTGATTAGTAGTTGAAAAGGATGTGTACAGTGAAAGCAGTATTGCTAAAATATTTTCTCCCATTCACCTACAATATCCACCCAAACCACTTGAGTGAATGTCTAGCTTTTTTATGCCTTTGTATATGGATCTGACAGAAAAGTAATTGGCTGAAAGCAGTTCTTATGGTCATATCATAGAGCGAAGCTTCTTAGATTTACAGTCTTATAATTGCATTTCCTTAATTATTATAAATTATCAACTACTTCTCTACTCAATTCCATTGTCTGTTGAAACCAAAGCTAACAAATATCCTTTGTACTATGAAGACTTGACAATCTCAGTCAACTATTTCCACAGCTTTCTGTATGCAAGGATTATTTTTAAAATTTGTATAAAAAGACTATACTTGATAAAACATCAAATATGCTGATTCAGATAAATTCAATTTCAAATGAGATTTATGCAGTTTTCCCCATGTAGAATTTTGTAGTGGGTCAAGGCAGAGAGAGTATCCTTGAAATATAATGACATCTAATTATTTTTTAGATTCTGACCTTGTTGGATTTGAACTGAAAGGGATACAGTCTCTACTTCTAATAGTTTCAAAAATACAAAACAGGGCAAAATTTCTATCCAGTCATGAGGCAAAGGATAGACTGGTGTTGATCTGTTCAAATGATTGACTGAAAATACAGTTCCATGGCAGACTTTAGCCCAAGACAAACACACTCTTATCACAAGGACTGATACTATGTATACACAGCAAACAGTTTTAAACCACAAAAGGTTTTAATTCCTAGAATCAGTTATTTAAAAACACTACAGACAGGAAGATCTTTACTTGATCTTTGAAGATAAATGTATTTGGTAACAGGCTACATTTAATATTTTATCTAGGTCCTGTGAATAGGATCATGTAATCAGTTTATTATGCAGCTTCTTCAAGAACCTCGCAATAAATTGAAACATTTCGTTTCCTTCTCACTCCCCCCTTAAAGCCCTCCTACATGTCAAGGAATTCACTGTTCATTCTCCAGTTCTACACTTTGAAGCATTCCTAGGCTGCCTAGGTGGTCAAAAATAAAGAGCATACAAGTTGAAGTGTTCCATCAGTGTAGGTAAGCACCCAACTGATGCAAATCTGTGTGGCTTTATTATGTCTCTCTGTCAGCTGAGACTAGAAAGGAATGTAAAGTGGGCATTGCATATGTGTAGGTGTGAGCAAAAGCTTCTGAAAGAGCCCACAAAACAGTCCTGCTCTCAAAATAGCTTAGAGTATAATAGAGACAGCTCCAGATAATTTTCATATCTGGAATGAGGTGTCTAGGCTGTCTTACCTATAGAGCAAAGACAAAACTAATTTGGCTGTGGACTTGTGTTACACTCGAGTACCACATTCCACATTTCATTAATTTACACAATACTAACTTGGCTTGTAGGTTGTAGATTGGCCTGTACAAAATTTAATCACTTCTGCCTCTTATTCCACATATCTGCTTTTTGCAATGTTTTTCATATAGACAGACTTCTGGTATGCACTTGCTAATTCAAACAATACAGGACTTGCAGTACAGTACTTCCATATTTTTCTCAGACTGTGCACGTTAATAAAGAGTATAAATTCCTTTTGTAATACAAAAGTAACAGTCTATGTTATAAGAAGACTGGATTATTAAAATACAGTTTACAGGTATAAAGATTTATGGGGTTTTTTCCCTTAGCATATAGTTTGGTGCAATCTATCTGTCTTTTACTGTTTACAGAACATTAATCTTTTTGCGTTGATTTCCTTTTTGTTCAGTTTGGTTCCAAAAAGAATATAAAGGGTTCCATATGATATTACATTGCTAAAACCAAAAGGAAACTATTAGGAACAAATATAATATTTTGAGGTTTCTTAGTTTGTTTTACTTCTAACACTGAGCAGACTGTTTACACAAATAATTTTGCTGTAAAGTCATGCATAATGAGTTAAATGTGTGCAATGTCACCATCAATCATGTTCATTTGTGTTTGACTGACCAAACGTTTATGGCACATTAAATCACTTTCTAATCACGCTACGGAGGTGGAATAAACCCACATTTCAAGCTTTCATTAAAAAATACAGACGTTTCCATACATTTTCCTGGCAATCTCCTAACTGGTGAGAGACTCCACTAAAAATGTTTACCTAAGAAATTTGTGAAGGTCTGACAGTACTTAAATTGAATGTTCTTAATGAAAAGGGGTGAAAGTTATTTTAGGGAATGGACATATTTCTCTTCAATAGAGCCCTCCTTCAGCATTTCTAATCAATGTAGCTGCTCTCCTACAATGCACTGATGATTCACAGACACTATGCAGTAAATTTCCTTTTTCAAGTTTTTAGAGTGAGACAGATATGAGAAAGATCATCCTTTCAGCTAAATAAACAAATGTTTTATTATCACCACTAGGGTTAGAGTCGCATAAAGAAATGTGTCTCAATTCTTGTCCTTTTATTTGGCTCCAGATTTTGAATTAGACAGAGATCTTTAGAAGTGAAGATGTGCATTTTACTTGCCTAGAAAATTCACTCTTAATTATGTGGAAAACACATTTTTAACCAGTATTAACAGTGTATTGCAATCTTAATGCAATCTCTTACGGCGTTTTTTCCTAACAGTGCCATGTGAAGGTGACATTTGAAGTCACACAAGTTAAGGTATGTCTGCACAGTACTCTTTTTATAACTGTATAAAATCAGACACAAGAGCAAAACTGACAATGACAGCTTCCCCAAAATCAAATTCATTGTTGTTTTTATGCTTATTTCTCTGTACAGAGAAATACTCAGATGTAATTTGAGTAAAGCCTCGCAAAGCTTAGCCTTCAGCTTAAAACTGTTCATCAATGAGATCTAATCTGCAACTGTACTGAATTATTATAAAAATGTATTATAAAATAAGAAAATATAGCTGGCTAAGATAATGGCAGAAGTGGTTAGATATAACTTATGGAAACATGGTACCTGTACATATCCATATTTTGACTTTAAATGTTTTTAGATAAAAATCCAGACAATAAATGTGTGTATTTCTCGTACAGCTCCCCCAGAGTCAGATATTTGTACCCTCTATAATTTTGTGAATCTCTCCACTTTCTCACTGTTTAAAATGAGTATTAAAATAGCCTGAATTAGGACTGAGAATTCTGAGGATACTCATATATTTGGACCTCCTTAGGAGAAAACTGACTTCTTTCTGATTTTGGAAAGACAGAAGATGAGCAAAATTTTCACATGTACTGTGATGCCAAGACCAAGTTTATGCAACAGTCTGCCTCAGTAATTTGTATACATTAGTGTGACTGTCACAAATGTTTGACACTCCTGAGAGTTTTGGGTTACCACCGCAGGCAGGAGTGAGAGAGACCAAAGTGACTGGCAAGGAGATGTTCACAAGAGATACAGTTTTCTTCTGGGATATAATAGGTAGAAAGGATTAATTTCCAATTGGCCACATGCTGAGGAGTCACAGATAGATTCCAGGTTGCTGAAGTAGAACTTTATTTTTTTGTTTCTTTTAGTTGGGGGTTTTTCCAGAACATGAATAAAACTGGCCTTTTTTGATTAAATGCAATAGTATGAAATATTTTTCATGGGAGCCTGCTGTCTTCTAAAAATACCTTAATAACAATGTCAGGACTTTATAAGAAGCAAATAAAGACTCACTGTCCTGCACCAACATATGCACCTCTAAGAGAACTGTCCTGGCTTTCTCATCTGAGGATATGAGGATATTTTTATTTTTAGCTTACTTGCACAATGGACTTAAGTGGACCATGGCCTACCTTTCACTCCAGTGTTTCCCATCCCATTAAGAACACTTGTGAGACTGGAAACTTTCCACCCTTTATGTTTGGAATCAGTGTCCCTGAAATGCACCAGGAAGGATGCAATGATTGCTGCAATCGAGGCCTTAGTCCAGTGAACCAGTACAGCTGCCACAGAAGTCTAAGTGGGTTACAAATTTGCAGGCTAAGTCCAAAAGAGCTCTTAGACTGAAGGGAAACAAATACATGAATGATGTTGTGGGAAGTTTGAGCCTCAGTTCTTAAGACATGTTTCTTATTTACTCATAGTCAGAGGTCCGCTAGTTTCTTCATGTAAAAGATGAAAATAACCAGTCCTTTTTTCTTGGCACTTTGTTGCTGCATGAGACTTTAAGAAATCTTTTTGTTTTTTTAAGCAGCAGCAACTTTTCTAATAGACAAACACGCTCTTTGTCTAAAATCAAGCAAAAACACAAAATGCCAGAAATATCTCCCTGGAAATGGATGATGATTTGGAAAATATTTTAAAGGCCAGATAGTTGCTGAATAAAAATTAAAAAAAAAAAAAAACCAAAACAAAACCCCACAAGCTGATAAAACCTGGCTTGTTGCCCAATTTTCGGCAAAAATATTGGACAATTCAATTAAAAAAAATATTGCCAATTCAATTGGGCAATTCAATTGGCCTGGAAGTGTGTGCTGGTTTTTTTTTTTCATGTTACAAGATCTGTCTGTTAATGTCTTTCTGTTTTTCTGTTTCACATTTGAGTCGTTCTCTACTCCAGTCTCAGACAACCTGAATTGCAGACTAATATGTTCTAATGAGAAAGGCATTACCTTTATGAATGACCTCATAGAGAAGAGGTTGGCTAACATTGTTGAAAGGCCCGGTGCCAGGCAGCTCTGGGCTATGAAACCCAGCTTCAGCTCAGCAAGACAGATTGCATCATCCCCTTCTTTCCAGTTCCAACTTGGGATATTTAGTAGATGGGCCTGGAAAACAAACAAATAACATATCCCACTGGTGAAGAACCAGAAACAGAAGATAGCACTGAATGATTTTCTCTATTAATACCTTGACTTTTTCTGAGTAGGCAGAAGCACTTCAAGTGTTTCAGAGCTTAATTCTATGCAGAGAAATGTTCCACTCTTACTTACTACAGATAAAATGCTACATTTCTCAAGACATGCTGGCTGTGGCACTCTGTCAGGTCTATCCTCACACCTGAACTAGAAGAATATTGTAAAGCTTTCCTTCCCTTCTGGATGTTCCTTTTACAGCACTTTAAGCTACTGTCTGACTGATGAGAAAGACACATAATATACAAGAAGTTAATACAACTTAGATTACAATTTATGTGAAGCTGCAACCTTTAAAGGATACTAGAATTGAAAAATGTATACATCTTCTCTCTTTTCTATTTCATTTCTTCCACCCTGAAGAATGGTACTTGACAGTGAAAAAAAAAAAACCTTTTTTTTCTAAGAATGCTATTTATAAGGAGAGAACGAAGAAAATAACTGAGCAAAACACATCTGCAGTATTGAATTTGATAACTTAGCTAAGTACAAATGTCATTCCATTACTGGCATAACTGTTGGATTTTCTCTGACATGTAACTTTTATAGTTAGTGTGGATACATGGAAGCACAGAGTCTCTCCTCCTTGTTTCCCTTCCTAAGTTGATTCCACAGTTCAGCACTTTGATAAAAGTTATTCTTGAAGACATCACAATTAGAATAGAAAAAAAACCTGCAGTATTTAAAAAAACAACCTTCCCCTCTGTGGCTCATTAAAGCAAAGTTTTAAAGTTTTTATTCTATAAAAAGACAGGCTTCCTCCATAATATACAGGAAGAGGACATAATAAGCAACAGTAGTTGCTCTTGCTCTAGCAACAGGTTACAGGTATAAGGAGATGTTATCAAACCTTCCTACTACCAAATTTATTGTGTATTTCATCAAAGGAAGGTATACCCAGTCAAGCCTTTTCTCAAACACTGGGCAGTGGTTGATCCTTTCAGAGCTAATAAAAGAAGCAGGCCACATGAGTACTGTGTTATCTGATATACCCTTCCTAACCTTGTTAGTCAGCACTTTATGGACTTCTTCATCTCAGGATTGAATAAATTGACTTCATTGTGTTTAAGGGTCACAAATATACCATAAAAAACTTTTTCAAATACCTTTCCAAAGTGGATTTGTAATTTTGAGCTTCACAATATTCTCAGTACCCACAACTAGGTTATGTTTTAGATTAAAAATCACATAAATTTATCTATTTTGTACCTTTGTACCTACTGCTTGGCAATTTCAGGTCTACATGGTCGCACCAGAATCAAAAAATCACAATTATCTCCACTAAAACACTAAGAGCAGAACTTACAGAAATGAAGTGGTGAAAGTTAATCTGGCATCAATAACAACTATGGACACTGTAGCTTTGAGAATTAGATCCTAGGCAACTAATAAATGCCAAGATTTTGATAAAATCCCTTGCATATATACTACTATATATAAATTACTTTGGAACTGGATTACATGACAAGGTTTATTAAGATGTTTTAGTTTGGAAAGAAAAATGCTTGCTGTTACTGGAACTAGAAAAATTATGAGTGAATGCAATGTAGCAAAAAACTCTGAGAAGAAACAGTGGCCATTACATTACCTTATTGTGGTACTGCAACATCTGAGTGATAATTCTTATCTTCGGATGATAATTCTTTATGGAAATAACTCTAAAAATAAAAGGAAAAAACTATTAAAATAACTTTTAACTGATAGGGTATTTGGATAATGCATTCTACCATGTTGTCACATCCCACAGTTGAAACTGTACCCTTATTCATCTGCCTGTAAAGCAAAATGATTGATGTCAGACCTTTGAAATATTTACACATAGTCAAACTGAGGTAAGAATTAGTGTCCAGTACTAAAGAGCAATAAGCCTCAGGAAATATTCAGTTGAATGGCTTGCCCACATGGAGTTTGCAGAAAAAGAGACTTGTTTTAGCAGCTCTATTCAGATACTGATTCCGTTAGGAAAATAATGCAGTTGGAATTGTTACATCATCCTCAGTGATTATTCTCTTGTCTTTGAGTCAAAATACTTGATCAAGTTTCCCAATGATATATGCCTGAAAAAATTTCTTTCTGCCCCATCACATATTATTTATTTATAGCTGCTAGACATTCATCCTATCTAAACACCTTGAATAATGATTTTGTATTTCACATGCAAATTCATCTTAATTTTGATTAATCCAAAGATCAATATAAAAACTGATAGCTGAATGCAGAATTTATATAACATGGGGCTACTTTCACAGTCTGCATATTTTCTGCATTCTAAATTACTTAATGAATCTAAGATATACTCAACTATGTATAGATTTTAAGTGGCTGGAATGAAAAATGTTTGAGAAATGCATGAATTGATAATGTTTCATAAAAAAGCATTGAGCAAAATGAAAGAGATGAACAGCCAAAAAAAAAAAAAAAAAAAAAAAGTCTGGTATTTAAAAACTAAAGATAGAAAAAAAAGATAAAACAATGAAAAAAAATCTGATCTATTATGGAATCATCCGTCTTATAAGAGTGAATGCCATAAATGTTCACATTGGTGTTTTGTAGAACATATACTGTAAACTACCGGTCTGGCTTGTGCTTTTAAGCTTAGCAAAGCTAGAACAAGAAAGGTAAAAAAATTGCACTATTTTACCAAGTCTTTCTTCTAATTTTCCATTTATTGCTGAATTGTTTAATTAAACATTCAATTTTTAAAAAATAAATTGTGACAATACACAAGAGAATTCTACTCTCACATTAAAAATTTTGCATTTTATTACATTAAATGCATTAAATCTACTAAAAATGCATCCGTCTGCAACTGGAATATTTTTAATGTATTTATACCATCAATTTCAAAATAAAGTTTTTTGCATTGCAACTGAAACTCAAACCATGTTTGTAAAATGAAACTAGGTGTATTTTAGCCTTGTGTCATTCTCAGATAGCTACACCTCTTGCACACAGTGGTAATTTTCCATAAGAGCAATTTAAGTAGAATTTTTTTATTTCTCCCCTTCCTTCAACACACAGCATGCAAACATCTGACAAGCCAGTAAAATCGGTTTATAACACTGTCCAATCCAATATGAGAGAACTTTTAATCAATCACTGACCTGCAATTTTAATTTCAAAAAGGAGACTGGTCTCATTAAAACTAGGATTGTATGAACAAAACAAAAAATGGAATGGCTTAGGTTTGCTGTAACTCTAGCTGCCATCTACTGACTGACTGTTTCATCTCCTCCCTTCAGAGACTACAAGGAGAAAAGCAGGAGGAGATCTGGTGGTCCCTAATGTCATAAATGCCTTGCCAGTCAAAACAAGGAATGATTTGTCTTCAGTGTAAAAAAAGCAGGATGGAGACAGGAGACAACTCCCTTGTATATTTTGCTATCCCCTGAGCAGTGCATTACTTGCAGGAACAGATCCACCATGGAGCAGCAGGAATGAAGCACTGAAGGTGCTTCTTCCCCATTGTTGACACAGCCCCTGCAGTGCATGCACTCATGCATGCATTGTTGCAACAACCTGACTGCATTCCCTTTCCTCTCTGTGTTCAGCTAGGAATGCTCAAACACTAGCTCCTGCAAAACGATTGAGTGTCAAAGCCTGTGCCCCAAGTGTCTCTTCTGACACACTAAGGAGACATGAAAGCATGGAGGTAGGAATTTAGGGCATTCTCACCTCTGGACTTTGGTGAGGATCTTTTCATTTGTCTCTAAAAAAAAAAATAAAATCCTACAGTGTTTTTTAAGTGCAACAGATCAGATATAAAATTAGCTAATCAGAGTTAAGAGCTAAAAAGCTATTAAAAACTACAGAGTTTACCTCATAATATTGGAGGCATCTTCAGCATCTGGGTCAGCGCAGTATTTATTGGCAAGGATTAGGCACGCATCTGCTGACTCTATCTGAGACACCAAAGAAAAAGGAAACATATAAAGCAACGTCTCTTTCCAGCTCTTCCTTCCTCATTAACTATGAGGGAATCCAGCACTGGTTGCATGAGTGTGAGCGTCAGTTCTCAATATTGCTAATCAAAAACGTTTCTAGGCTAACATGAGTTCATGCCAGTGATTACAACCACTCTCATGTACACAGGGAATTTCTTGAAACTTGCTTATGAAGATCAGAGCAGGTCAGCAGTTCAACTGACAACTTACTCTGTATCAGCTGAGCCACAAAGGTGGCAATGTTAATCTTTTGTACCCAGATACTGGAATTTACACTTCTAAATCCATCGGAAGGTCCCGTTGCACCAGTACAGTGCTCCCACAAGTCCTGCAGCTTTGTTTGGGAATTTAAGTACCTTCCTATTCAAGACAGGAAGAGGTGGCTGTACTAGTTTAGAATCTGAGCACCAGATTTAGAAAGCAGGAAGAGGACAACTGATCTATCCACAGGACCTCTAGATTCAGACAAACCTGAGCTTTACAGAACTCAAAGCAGATGACAAAAGTATTTTCCAGTGTATACAACCAAATATCAACACAAAGAAGGGTGGAATACAGAACACAAAATAAGAACACACAATTTTATGATCGTAATTAGGACATGCTCTGATGAACTGAAACAGTGTGCATTGGCCTCAAAAATCTTAAGCAACTTCTGCAGTCAAAATACAAAAAAGATATGATTAGTACTCCAGAACGTGTTAATTACACTGTACTAAAATATTCTTGGCTTAAGTTGCCAGTTTATATTCCATTGGAAAATCAAAATAAACTAAAAAGTTAACGATCTATCTGACAACTTGATTTTTCTTTAATTTTCTTTTTTTTTGAAACTTCATGCTTTAAGAAGAATCAAATAATTTACCATTTAGAAATTATAGAAAATAAATATCTAAATAAGTAAACCTAACTAACTTTATCTACAAAAATCTTAACTTGCATTTTTTTTTCAGGATTCTAGGTAACAGAAAAAGGGTTTGGAGTATGAAAAAATATTTTTAAATTACTCTGATAAATTTAGGCAACAGCATTTTAAGCAATTACTGTAAGACAATATCTTGTTATATCAAATATTAATGTAAAATACACTTTTGAATGAAATGTCAATGAAAAATTCAAAAGAGTTCAATGGAATGGCAGACAATTATCTTAAGTCACAGTTGCTGTAGCTTTGAAGATATAAAGATATAGGGAAAAAAGGTTTACCAGTACAGATATAATTTATAACTTAAGATAATAGAGATGGAAAAACATTCTTTTGGGATTACATGAAGAAAGGCTTTCGTGTTTAGGTTTTTTTTCCAAATAACGCAAAGAGTACTTAGAAAAAGGTCAATTAGCAGAACAGAACAACAAAGCTGTTACCTTCACTCTTGCCAGGTCATGGGGATTAAGGACTGAACCCTGATAAAATTCCACCTGAGTGAAGTGTCGTTTAAAAAGAGCTTCCAGCTCAAGGTTAGGGGAGATACTGCATAGGAAAGACGAAGAAAACACAAGAGCAAATGAGAGGTCAATTTCCATAACTGCTCCATTTCCTCCATTTACAAACCCACCTATCTATTTATTTTAGATATTCAGACTTCTGCTGATGCTTTTTCTGTGGCATGGAAACAGCACACCTTACTTAAAAGATAAACACTACATTGCTTTCACTGTTACTTTCACCTGCAGTGCTTCTGGCCCACCGTGTGCTACTCTCCACGTTCATCACGCATACATTTCCAAGGGATGGGAATCCAGAAGTGTGGGCACAAACCTTTGAAAACATCTTCTCCCACAGCATTCTACCCAGAAATTACATAGTACCACAATCATCCTCTGCATGTCCCCACCATTCCCACAATGGCTGACTGTGTTGAATAAAACAGCTCAATGCAAGATCTCTAAAATCAGAATAAGAAACCAGACAGGGACCCCGAGGCCTCTATGAGCTACAATTAAAACAAACACAATGATGCCATGGCTTTCTGTCTCATTTCATTTTGCCAGAAACCAAAGAAAAATTAAATTGATTACAGTCCATTACATAATGTGGCACCAACCTTGTAAATATCTTTTCTGGTGCCACTCATTAAAACAGAATGAATTGAATAGCTACAGGCACAAACACAAGTAGCAAGGTGCTAAACTCCTTTCATGCAAATGTGCAGTTTCCTGATTCCTACCACCACACATTTTCACTGTGGAAACCTTGATCCCAATTTCCTCTCCCAGACAGTTGTTCTTGGGTAGAGAGGGAATACAAAAAAATGATGTAATTACTTGAGGATGTCGTCTCTAGTCGAAATTGAAAGGATTAGATGAAAAAACTGTGGAAATACTGCTAATGCTTAGTTTTCAGCTTACACTGTTAAATCATCACAAATTATATCCTTAACTTTTTAATAATTTTCTTTGACAATAAGTTCATAATGCATTTCTGAATGCAAAAAAATAACTAATTTATAACTTGCAACTCTTCTAAACAGACACCATTACAGAACAGAAAAGATACTGTCTCCTATCACGTGGCTTCTTCTGGCAGTTCCTCCCCTAGGCATGGCTATATGGCAACATGCAAACATACGGTGTTTTTCATTAGTTTTACTGATGTTACCAATTTTGATAGTTTCCCTAGGAATATTTACCACTAAAAAAATGTCTGATGTATTTATTTGCATTTCAGTATTCTTTATCTCATACACCAATCTCCACTTCAACTATGCATTTAGCTATGTACCTCACAACACAACTGGGTCTGAAGTCTGTTTGCTCGACACAAATATACTTAGTAGGGGGTTATGGAAAAAGCAGAAAAAAACCACTTTTCTCAGGATATATTTTTAATAAACACAAATGCATTAATTTTATGGCTATTTGGAACTTTAAATATTCTCTGTCTTCCCAGAAGCTACAGATTCACTAATGAGTTTTAGTAACAGATGATAAGACCAATGTTGAAAGAATACTCACTTATGCAGAAAGACGATTTCTACATTGACATCATCCCTATCCTTGTGCAGGAAGTCCTTCAGGAAGTTCGACACACTTTCAAGTGTTATGTGCCCACAGACAACTATGTGCCTGTTACAGAAAAATCAGAGTTAATCTTGCAAAGGAGGTAAAACAAGAAAGCAAGCAGAGGTGGAAATGATAACTTATTGAGGAAAAAGAGCATTAGTCTTTTTTTGATGTTTCTCTAGATCCTATTCCATGAAGTCAGAGAAGAAAAATAACAATTCCAAAAAGTTTTTTGCAACTGCAAATGTATATACATACATGCTGTCACATTTGCTGTAAAGCCATTTGCCCAGGTTGTTTTACACATTTACAATAAGTAGGATCAGCTATATATATGTTTATGCACTGTATTAACCAGTCCCTTTCAAAGTCATATTTCTTCATTTTACATATCTTTCTTGATATCTTTAACTCCTCTAATGAGATTTACTGTTTAAATTTTTGGGTTATGACAACAAATCTCCCTAAAATGATTCAATATTTTTCTACAGTTGAAGCAGACTTTTATGCCAAGGAAGGTAGCGCAAAGCTTGCCAATTACAGGCCATAAGCAGCATGAAAAGAAATTTTTTCCTACCATAAAATCTAGAGGCGAGTACTTTACAACCAAAAGTCATTGTTTACTATTATCACTTTTCTGGCAGAGCACAGGGTGTTAAACATTTATTTTGAAATATGATAACTCCTTTTACATGAGTATTTAGATATCACGAGGACTCAAATGCAATTTTAGAAATAGCAACAATCTAAACTTTCAATTGTTTATTTTATTTAACAGGCAAGACACAGAAGTTTATAAGAGACACCAGCCATGCTAGTTTGTATTTAACATAGAACTCGATATACGAATGTTTATTGCTAAACTTGCTATTCATAGTTTCTGCTTTGGCCTTTTTTTTAACATAAGTTTTAGTTGCAATAAATGTTCTTGGCCTGCAAACACTTCAAAACACAAAAACATGAGTTAAAGCTTTCTTGTTTTATGAGATGGTAAGCACAGTATCATAAAATATGACACAAAATATATCAGGTTTTTCCTTTTTCCTTGGGCAAAGGGGTCCTCTGGAGGTTCCTCTGGCAGAGTTTGCAGCACGCTGGGTACAGGGGAGAACCATGCCTACACTGCCCGTTTCCCTGATGGCCACTTGCCTGAGTTGCCAGAGGTGTACACATGACTTAGTGCATTGTCATACATAAAGCAGCAATGAAAAACCTCAGGAAGCTTCAGATTCTGAAGAGATATTTAAAACCTTAGTAATTAACTTGATGTGAATTCTGAACAGACTGTTTGGTACACTACACTAGTCTAACATATAGCTAAGTTCTTTCTGTCTGGTGGTATTCCAGACTTTTCCTGGCTATAAGTATATATAGCATCAAAAACCCACCAAGTCCCAGGGAAATTATAAATAGCAGCTAAGAATAATAATTTGTATTCCTTATACTGTCCATGCACATTTTCCAAGATAACTGATTTTAAATTATGGGAATTATTTTCTTCAAATTTCTTCATCTATTACTAATTAAGAAATTGAATTTTCCATCTGGATAGCTTATACATTGCTTTTGATAGCAGAAATAATTCCTGATTGAAGGGAAGTCCTTTGTGATCCAGGGAAGTTAGCTTTAGCTGGGTCTCTTCCTGAATGCTCTTCTGATACAGAACATTCCTATGGAGAAAATTTATTACCTCCCTGGATGATTTCACTCAATATGGGTTCTTTTGTGTCATTAATTACAGTCCACATTTTAAAGTATGGCAACACATAATATTGTATTGCATGTGGAAGAAATTATCAAAGTATCAAAAGATTACAAGGTAATTCATGCTCTCAGATACCTCCAGAGGTTATTTGCTACAAAAAGCTCCTGCTAAAAGCAGATGCATTTGGTACAATCCTGTTATGACTCTCACAGAGTAGGGACTCACAGCAATCTGCTCCAGTGAAAATAAAACATTTGGCTGCCAAAAACTCTCACATTGGGTATCAGGACTAATTGGTTTTGGAGTGTTAAAAGGCATCTGCACTGTGGTTTCACTTTATACTTTGATTTGGAGCGGGACATAACCTATTTTTCTCTTTTTTGCTATACTTACACAGTGCATGGCAGTGTCCTGACTGCAACAAAACCTCCTGGCTTTCAAAGAATATTTTCTGATAAGATACTTGCATTAATTTTTGGTTGAAACATTCTACCAAAAAACCTTCCTTTAATGTAAGTCATATTTTTGCTTAGAAGTAAAATAAATTGAAAACAGATTTCCTACTTGCCCATAGAGAGTTATTAGGTATGTTATTTAACAAAACTTGAAGAGTTTATATTGGAACTTATAATGTTTCAATCTGTCCTGGATATGATTTGAAGATTTATAACTTCCTCTGTTTGTTTTAGTAACCATTGTATTCACTTAAAATTTTTTTTTTAAACATCCATTTTCTTTTCATGCACTGAGAAAGTAAAGCCAACATAGTGGATGTCTTTTGTTTGCTGCAAAAGACTTGGTTAGTAGAAAGACACAAAATTAAGTTCACTTGGTCAACAAAAATGTCTAACTTCTGCATTAAGCTTTTCTTTATGAAAAGCCTCAGAACTAGTACATTATTATTATTATTATTATTTCTTTTTTTATTCTTTAAAACCAAAATCTATAAAGTACCTTGCCATACTGAAAAACATGATTTAAGAATTTAGACATTTTTATTACTGATAGGTATTTAGGAGGACTAAGGTTTTTGTTAAGTAGTAGTTGTCATTGGTACACACGTCAGATGTGAAACTGGTTTAATATACCAGTGGGAATCCATATTATATTATTGTGATGCTGCAAAATAATCCTTTTACAAATAATCAAAAGCTTATCAGGAGCCATATTCTATCAACAAAGATGGGCTAATCCATCCTCTTCCATATATATTTATCATTCTCAAAATGAATTTCATAAATACAAAAAAATATGAAAATATTCCATATATGAAGAATTGGTGCAGATGTACATAGTTGATTTCAACTGTGAGTCTACATAATCGAAATTCTCTAGAGTATCTATTTTCTTCCACTCTAGTATTGACATAATGATCCATTTATTAAAAATACTGCAGCTTCTTATAAAGTAAACAAAAATTGAGACAAAAAATCCTAGGCTACTACAGTGACACACTGTTTCATTATGGGAAACAATGAAATTAGCAAAAATTAAAACATCCAGGTTTCTGGCATGAGAAAATTGAGAACATACACTTAAACCATGTAAATAGCCCTGTAAATGAAAGCAAATCCACTCTAAATAGGACTCTTTAAAAAGGATTTTTGCATGGTTCCTCCTTCAGAGGTCACAATAGAAAGGATAAATCTTTTCCCTGTTTGTTTTGCAAGAAATATCCATTTAATTAGAATAAGAATAAAGAACCTAAAAAAACTCAGTCCAACTAGTCTGTTCTAATAAATCAAAAATAATAAATACAAAATTCTGTTCAGCATTCAGTTGAATACTTGGTGCACACTTGTCAAGTAACTAAAGGAAGTGGGGTGCATATTGATCCAGATGCCTCTATAAAATTATGACATTTATATCAAATACATATGCTCAGATCTTTTTGTGGTATTTCTGCTTTGCATTCTGCTCATGCCTTCATCTACTGACCATCTAAACTATATACCAGTAGCAGGCTGCTGTGGTTGAAGAAGGCAGCAGCTTGTAAAGTCTAACAGGTTTTGCTCAAAGAAATGATGGGTGTCAGTCATGTTTTCTTATTAAAAAAAAAGTCAATAAATGTCAACAGAGACTGTACATGTGGTCAGCTGGTTTTTCTATTAGTGATATGCATTCTTAAACATACCAGTTCACAGTACACGTCTAGATGGTTGTGATTTTCATGATTTACCAACCATTACTCAGGATTCTGATAATTCAGCTCCAAACTTCCTGTGTGTGCTTCTGTTTCTTTCTCTTATTTCAATATAAACTCCCCTCTCAGATTAACTCTTAAGAGTAGTAAGTGCTGTGCAGCCACAATTTGGAGTGTTTCCCTTTCTTTTTCACAGAAGACTTGATCCCAA
The DNA here is from genome assembly GCF_048771995.1 of Taeniopygia guttata. Lineage (NCBI taxonomy): Eukaryota > Metazoa > Chordata > Aves > Passeriformes > Estrildidae > Taeniopygia > Taeniopygia guttata. The sequence goes on along the minus strand of NC_133031.1, from coordinate 14,660,472 downwards.
AGATCATGGTCCTCTAAGGATCTCTTATGTAGCCAATGTGTACAGTAAAAAATAATTAAACTGTAAGCTAATTTCTCAACCCGATTCTCCCATTAGGCTGTATAAATCTCCTAGTAAAATGGAGACAAGCAAAAAAATATTAAAGTATATATCTAATTGATCGTCAAGCAAGTTTAACATTTTTTTCTCCTCCTGTGTCCAAAAGTAGATTTTTATTATTTTCTTTATTTCTGAAGGATTAAAAATCTCAAAAGTGTTGTAGTTACTAAGAAGTGTTGCAGACACTAAAATATGTATCAGCATTAAAAGTATACAAGCTAATGGCCATACCTGTCAGAAGAGATGTAATTGAAGTATGTGAAAACTTATCTCAGGTACTTTTAATTTCTGTAAATTGGACTTTATAGCTTCAACTGTCAGCTATTTAGGAACCAGAGTGTACTTTTCAGCTGCTGTGCTTAATTCTAACAGAAAATATCTGTTCTTTCCACCAGGTTCCATGCCTTTGGATTCTCTCTTAAGTCATAAATAAAGAAAAAGGAATTAGGTAATACTGAGAAGCACTGAAAAAGCTCCATTCAATATATGGTGCATAGTACAGATCAGTGGAACCCTACTGGATTCTACATCAGATTAACACAAATAGGAAATTGGTAATATCAGGAATTTGAAATTTTCTCGGATGCAAACATTAAATCACTTTGTGACCAATAAAAGAGTGCATTTCAGCTCCTTAAACCCAGGATAAATAGCACATTTCTTTGTTTAAACTGCACATTAGAGCTTTCATCCAAGTCTGTTTGCAGTGGCATGCTATCCTACATGACTCACTCTGCGCTGCTTTGTTTATTTAAACTTTGCTCAGCTACAGCTAGATGAATTTATCTTGCATTTTTATGATCATGATCTAAGGAATTTTGCAATTTTTCTCTAGAAACCAATTTAAAAGTTAATTATTCTTTGTTTGATGCACACCTCCAAACAAGCCATAATAAAATAAAAGAACAGTAATTTGGTTCTTCTAGAGTCTGGATTAGTGGAGGTTACCACTATAGCTTAAAGTATGAATATTCATCCTTCCATTCAATCTGAATGGCAATATCATTTAGAGTATTTCTGCTTTTATGAAAAATAACACAACATTTAGGCACAACACACATCTATCATCAGAAGACAAAAGTGAATGGTTTACTATAAACAGAAGAAAAAACTGCTGAATAGCAGGCACATGGAGCCCATACTAGAAAGCTTACAGTTAAATGCAGGGGTAATCTACACCTCCAGCATCAGCATCTCACTTGTAAATAGACCTTAATTGACTTTTCTAACTCCTCCAAACCCTGGATTTTATTTTTGTGACATTTTGTGTGGTAGATATCACACACACAAGCCATCCTGTTTTTACTTCTGAAATCAACTGAATGTAGTTTCTATTAAATACATTGCTTTCTCCCATCATTACTCATTTTCCAATCACCTTACGTGTTTTTTAAGTGCTCAAAAAATAATTAAGTCCCTTGTAAGCAATGCAGGATTTAGGAAAGGATGTTCAGATTTTTGAGATTTCATCCATGAGCAGAGCCAGTGCATTTCTTTCCACAGAAATCATCCCAAAATGTCAAGAGTAGTTTTCTGCAACAGAACCTGAGTGAAAGCAAGAAGTCTCCAAAACTTGCTGAACAATTAATCACTTCTGCCATCTCACGTGACACAGCCTGGAATGCCATGTACTGTATAGTTTGCAGAATATGGTAGATCAGCAGATGTATAAACCAGATTCTGTCTTTCTTGGGTCAAAATTTGAACAGCATCTACTGCTATTTGATGCCAAATCCAAAAGGGTTTTTTCAAAGTTTAAGCAGAGAAAAGGAACTTTTAAAACTTCAACTGGAAATATAAAAGTAGTGCTATTATTTTAGGAATAGAACATGGTATGAGACCTCAAATACATATTTTAAAGTCATAATGTTCTTATATGTCACTTCCCACACTTCCTTTCTTACTTTCAAAAGAATGGATATAGTTCAGTATGCACACAAAATTGAAAAAAAAAGTTTCTCCTATTTTTTCTATCTGTCAGTCTATTTAACACTCATCAGATTTTCTTTATCACTAAGTGAAATTTCATTTGAAAAAGTGGGATTAGAAGAATGGCTAGCAGATGGGAAATAGAGACACCCCTGGGATCATAATGTAATCCATGTCACATTCTCTTATTACATTCTCATCCCACTGAAAAAATAATATCTTACATATTGCATCAAATTATTTAATATAAGAATTTAATGTCACTTTCTTTGGAGCTATGCCTTCATTACTGCAGTAAATGGACCTTTTCTTTGGTTAAGTTTAGCATTTCTTTTTTCTAATTTGTAATGAAATTCAAATGTCTAATGAGTCCAATATGGCCTGTCAACTTAAATTTATCTGTTTGTCTTTCTGTTTACCATATCTATCTGTCTACAGTTTTTATTTTCCTCTGTGAAGTTTAGTTATTGAATCCCATGTTTCCTTCTGGAAGGAATTTCTAACAGATGATTATTCCTGTTGATATGGTGATGATTTGGTAATTTATGGCTTGTAAATTTAAGAAATGTGTAGAAATGTCTGGGAAGCAGAGCAGATCATGAGAGCAGAGAAACAGGAGGTACAGTATAGGACTGCAATTTCATTAAAATGCATTTTTAATCTTACATATTAACTACAATAATGCCTCTGGATCATTTATTTTTACATCTCTTTAATCTGCAATGAAGTCTAGCATAAACCTGTACTATGGTGACAAAGCAAGCACTTTATATAAACATAGCCAGAACCACAGAAGGGCCAGGTTGGAAGGGACCACTGCGGCTCTTCTGGCCCAACCTCCCTGCTCAGCCAGGTCATTGCTCTCTCTGCCATACCTATTCATGCAAAGCTGGTTCCTACTTTCTGCCATCATAAAGACTTTGCATTAGATTTGATAGCAGTTTTGTATAAAAATAATTTAGTCCATGGAATCAGAAGTCATTAATTCAATGTAAAGACTGAAAAAAATCAGTAAGTGATCTAGGCCGAGTTCATCAGCTAACAAATGTTCTTTCCAGATGCTTTCTACAGCTTTGTGCATGCTTTATACAATAAGTTAAAATCTTCAAATGGAAAATATTTCACAGAATTAAAATCCAGTCTGATTGTATGCACACTCAAATACAGAAATAGAACAAGAACAATCTTGATTCAAAAGTAAATTAGCAAATACAGAATAAAATTTTAATTATGGATTAGTAGAGGTAAAACAGATCTGGATCTTTAACCACATCACATACCACACCTCATTATAAATATTATAAACAAATAAGCAAAAAAAACTTGTTGGGTTTTTTTTTCCTTAAAATAACACAGATGATCTTGTAAGTACTATTTGGGCTGGAACCAAATATGTAAGTTCCAAAATATTACAAAAATAGTGCTATATCATAAATCTACTTATCCAAACCCAAGACTTTCTTAAAAAAAAAAAAAAAAAAAAAAAAAAAAAAAGATTCTTATTTCAAAAGAATTAAAGCCTGAACATTACAGAAAAGTAGGTAATTACAGCACTTTAGAAATTCATCCAAAGTGATCAATGCCCCTTCTGGCCTTCCAGGGGTACGAATGCATGAACAAACCTGCAGGTCTAATGCTCTGTTCTAAAGCCAGCTATGGTGACAGAGGGGCAGATGCCTTTTCATCCTTTTATGGTACTTCACATTAAAATGATCCCTTGACTATTAACTCATGAATTTTACAAATAATTCAGAGAAAAAGCCCAAAACAAAGTCAAATTAAAACTTTAAAAAGATTATAACTGTCAAATTAAATACTCATCATTACATGTGTACATCTGGCCTCAGTTACATTTAGTATAGATATATTGGTATAGATATTTTGGTATAAATGCAACAGTAAGTACTGCTATTTATTTAATAGCTGAAGATGAAACTTCAATCAAAGACTATAAAGAAATTCCTGTTCCTTAGAAGTCTCCTTACAATAATATTACAAAGCAGGAATTATAACTCAATTTAAAATCTAAAAAATTCTCTTGGACTGTCACAACTAAATGAACCCATTATCTAGTAAGTTTAACCAGTGCTAACTGTTTACAAAGTACTTTTATTTCCAAAGTTTGTATGTATGGGTCTCATCTAAGGCAAAAAGAAAGTTCTTTATTATGCAAAATGAATCTTGTATAGTTTATGATCCTTTCGGGACTTTATTGGCTGAAAAGCAAAATGAAATGTGAGTTCAAATTTTATGTGTTTGTTATTTCTCTTCTTAGTGAAGTTTTGTATCAATAAATCACTTAGTGCAAAATTCAAAACAACATACATAATCATACACTGGTTTTAATTTTGGACCTAAACATTTAATAATCAAGTTATTACACACACTGAGTTTAGAAGGCAACATGTGCTGTTTCCTGGCATGGTTCTGGCTGGGGTTAAACCATGACAATGTATAAACATATATATAGACGTAACAAAACAGATTCTATGTATTTATCTATTTTGTACAGAGTTAAAAAGTACATATTTTCTGTTTCAAGGGCTGAAACTATATCTTTCACCAAAATTCAACTGTTTTCATATTAGAAATGTATTTAATCTGGAAACTTTCTGACATTAGAACAACTGTAGTTTCTCATTATTTTTGCTGCCAGAATCTATGCTTGGTTGCTCAACTAAAGACGTTATCCTGCTAATTACTACCACATGCCCATATCCGAAGCAAAGGAAAACTTATTGGTTCTGACAATCCATTCTCTCAACACTGAATTCCAAATGAAAACTTCAATTTTGGCCAAACATAACATTTCATCAATCTTGTTCTACTGACTGCAAAAGCAACATCAAACAAGGAGTCCTAATGGCTTTTTACTGTGCAGTTCCCAAGTTTAGATTCTCTGATGAAAGACCCACATGAGCAAAGGATATCTTTAAATGACTTAGTAATTAATAATTGAACCAGAAAACAATGCATAAAGTAAATTGAACAGTTTGTATGCTGATGACAGAGATGAGTTTCAAGCAACAAATTATATGAGCAGTAGAGATCAACAGAGAAAGTACTGACAACAGAGTGAGATAAAAACAGAGAGTACATATAAAGACAGACAAAAAAAAAAAAAAAGAAAAAAGTGAAGAAATAAAATTAAGCACGCCCCAAAGCTAGCAGAAGCCTGTAATCTGAAGTTGAGCTCTTCAGGATGTGGAGTTCTGACTGAAGATCAGGTCCAAATTTAGAGACATCTGAGCAATGCTGGGTACTAGTGACAATGTAGAAGGGGAGGGACAAACTCTGTGTGCAAAACAGGTTTTAACCATATTTCCCTCTGCTATAACTCCTTTAGAGCTTTGAAAACAGTGGGATATGTTCTGAGTTTGAAAAACTTCTATTTGTGAAAACAAGTATGAATATAAATATAAAACTGTCCTGACCTCTGTCACAAAAAAATATTTTGGGAAATTAGCAACAAATTCCCAGAAAAAAATCAAGGCATTTAGTTTGTTTAGGTAAGTGATGAAAGTTTCCAACATCAGTGTTTACAGTTTACCTTAGACATTTGACTGTATCTCAATAAATATATATATTGAAGTTTACTATCTCATTGCTTGAGTATTATTGAACAAAAAATAGTATAAAAGTTACAACTTATTTTAAAACTTTGATTTATCTACACAGAGATACAAAATAGTACTCTAAAATTAGCTCTGTGGGACATTTACAGTCTTTCTGCTACATAGAGAGGAGAAATAACTTGATAATAGCATAATCCACTTTAATAAAATGTTGCATGGGTAATGATTTGAAAGGAACAAAGTAAAAAATTATCTTGTTAAAGGAAGAAGAGAGGGACAATTCATTAGATAAATTTCTTGGAGTACTTTATTTATATCGTATGTAAAGGACTCTCTATCTGACTGGACTTTCAGGGCAAATAGACTCTACCAGTGGATGTCACAATGGTATGTAATGAAATGAAGGATGGCAACACTAAAGGTGGTTTATCACCAAGGACATATAGTTCAGTAAAGGCTTTATCCCAGCACATCCAGGGGCTGGGGATGCCAGAAAGAGCTAGCTTTAACTTGGTCAAGAAAACAAGCAGGCTTTCAATACAAATGTAATGAGGTAATGTGGTCCAATAAAATTTAACCTTTGCCACTGGGTAAAAATTGTGTGTTTGGGTTTTTACCATACTGTTTTTATATTAATGTTACTGCCTGCTCTTCTTCAGATATGCTTAATGTGATACAGGGAAGAGAATTGCTTTAAGATCCCTGGTCACAGATTCTAAACTCATGAGAGTTTGCAATATCCATGGAAAGTCAGAAAAAGCGGTATGAGATCTGAAACTACTGGTTGAACACTGAGAAACAGGGCTATTAGACTTTTTACATAGTCAGTCCAACCGAACAAACTGGTAAATATGTATCTCCTATTTTGCATCCAGTAAAACAAAGTTTTCTGCAGAACTGAGTTGTCTGAAAATCATGCGAATTATCATTGTCACTTAGTTAAGAGACAAAGCACACAATATTCTGATGCTCAAAATGGTGAAGTGACAACTCACCCTTGCTGCAGAAGTTAACTGCTTATGTAATAGCAGCACTTTTTACAAGATATATCAGAGTAGTCTGAGTGGTATCCAGGTTCTCTTGAAGTAGGGACAAAATGTTGTGACTTGTACCACAGCACAGCCCAGGTCTCTAATTATAGTGTGACAACTCTCCAGTGGTAACATCTGATGTCAAAGAACACAGCCTTGTAAGCTGTGAGTCAGCTGTTACCACCTTCAGGGGCTCTTTAGAGTCCCACAACCACACCTGGTCTTTTTGGACTTACTTTCTGCCTCGGGTTGAGTTAAAAGTTCCGCCGTATTTCTTCCGATTAAGGATGAGAGCAGCAATTTCTGGCACGTAGCGAGCAAACATTGCCTACATGCATGAAACAAAAACAAAAAAAAAAAAAGAAAATGGCATGCAGAGAGTGTTCTACTGCAGCAGAGGCAGCAGAGCCTCTTGGGATACTTACTTTCTTCCACTAACCGCACTATAGGAACCACCATATTTCTTGCGGTTTCCTATTAACTCTATGATTTCAGGGACGTAGCTGGCAAACATGGCCTAAGAAGAAGATAGGAGACAGAAGAAAAGACTAAAAAGAGAGGCCAAAGAAAGGGGGATGATGAATATTTTCAGAAGATATATATTTTTAAGATCTGAAAATGCAAAAGAATTAGATCTATGCAGTTGTTTAAAAATAAAATTGAAAAAAAAATGAAAAAAAATTCTTATCAAACAAGAGGGCTCAATGTAAAAGCTGGTCTTACAGAGGGTACATACCTTAAAAATAAAGAAAATGGCCAAAAGAGGAAAAATAGACACGTAAAACAAAACAAGAACAAAATTACTTCAAACCAGTATCTAATCACAAAAAACAGTTGTCTATTTCTTCCGGAAGAGGGGAGGGGGGAAAAAAACCTATCCCAGCCCCACTGCAAAAAAAACAAAGCCAGGTATTGTTACTGTTCCATTTCTGTTTTCAAATACAGACTTTTCCCCCCCATTGTAAGAATTTAAAAGAAGACAAAAACAAGATTAAATCAGGGGTTATTTCCCCATCAAGAAACAAAAAAATCACCCCCCCGCCCCCCCAAAAAAAAACTTTTCCAAAAGTTCTTGGGTTTATAAGGACTGGAATAACATGTGATAGAAAAAAGGTTTTGAGGAGAAAATAAAAATTATTCTGCCATGTTTTGTCCAACAAACAGCTTCCTTGTGGCTGGATACTTCGAAGAGCTACTGCCATTTGACATGATTTGTCTTCACATGTCAATAAACAGAGATGAGAATGCATATATGTAATGCTCATACATATCTGTGTGTGGCTAATATATGGCATTCATAATACTGGTTACATGCATATCACCTCTGTGAGATGTATGTACATGTGAAACCAATGGGTGAGGGTAAGGTAACAGTGCACATACGCATGTATGGGCACAATATACATTACCCGTCATCCGCATAGCATTTACCTTGCACAGGGTAAATACTAAAATAAACCTTGCTACTTTAGAAACCATTGCAATAGGTGTAATAATATTACTAGCACTGACATATAATGGAAAAGTTGTCAAGACAAACAGTAACTTGGGTGCTACTTACATACAGGACAAAGAGAAATTGCTGATATAAAAGGATACTGGTTATGGTCATGTGATAAACTGTGAGCTAAAATTGTACTACATGACATGAAAGTATGTTTGAAATTAAGGAGAATATGGTTTGCCATCATCTGGATCAGGCAAGCTGCTCTTTAAGGCAGTCCAAAGCCACAGTGTTTGTTGGAATTCTGGGAAGGAACACAGAAGGGTGGGTAGGACTTCTGAAACCGCAAAGTGCCTTTAAATATCAATAGCAACCCCCAAAAACGCTCTACAGTCAGTAACTAAGAAGTAGAGGACTACAAATAACATTGTGTGTTGAAATATTAAGTCACTTCATATATTCACATGCATTACTCATTTAAATGGATTAGAAAAATTCTAATTCCAGACTAATTTTACGCTAATTTGACAAGCTCTGTCAAAATATTTATCTACAGGAAAAAATGCATATTAAACATACTTTAATATTTTATAATTAATTTCAGTTTAATAATCCAAATATTATTATTCCCTTAATTACAACACTGAGATATAGAGGATCAAGTTTTCAGGTAACAGGAGTATTAAGAAGAGTATAAAGAAGAATTTTTACCAATCCCCCAAGGATGAAGAAGACCATGAAAAGGCGACCAAGGGTTGTTTTTGCATAAACATCTCCATAGCCAACAGTGGACATTGTAACCATCAGCAAATAAACACATTCCCAATATGTTAGCGGTTGATTATTTTGGAAATTTTCCCATGGATCCCCTGAGTTCTCCACCTACAATGTACAAGAAAACATATAATGAATTACATTAATTATAACTGACTCTAATTAACCCCAAATTAACTCTACCCATATATGCATGTGCCTGTGTGTGTATATAGATATATGATTTTGCAAATGATATGAACTCTGAATCCTTTCCTGTGATTTATTTTCATCAAATACAGAACCCATTCCTGTGTCAAATAGAGCACTGCAGTTCTTTTGCCAATATATACAGCCTTGCTACTCAGATAATTTATGGGAAGTATCTTTTCCAGGCACCACTAAATAATGTAACTTACTCATGTAGTTTGGTATGTTCATTTAATAAAAACGTGTTCAGAATATTTTCAGAGTAAATCTTACTTTTAATGCAATTATACTGCTCAATGTTTTTGTTTTAAAAGATTATGTAACTATTGAAAGAATTCCGCCTTTAGTGGAATGCTACTACTTTTTCAAAAAGCCAGACACTGTTAAGACAAAATTATAAATTTGTCAGTGGGAAAGCAGTTTGCCATCTAAACTTTGTTCCATAGTAAGAAGTTAAAGTTTGAGTGTTCCTACAGTAGAATGGAAAAGCTTTTGTTGAAAAACAAAGGGAAAAAACCCCCAAATCCTAGAAAATAGCATTCCCTTGGTCTTGATATAGTATTTAAGGGGTGTTGTGCTCTGTTTATTCAAAAATCGAAAAGGGTATTGTTTCTAGATTGAAATGCTACATTTGCCCATTCTACATGAATGAGAAATAGATCATAAACTAAAACATTGAAAATCTCTGCGCATCTCTATCAGGGCGAACATTAAATGACCGATGCAGCAGGAGAAGCAGGAGTGTGAATGCAATCCCGCCTAGCTGGGTGCAGTTTTTATGTGACCCGCCTGGCTGCTGAGCGGAGCTGCGGGGAGCACCGCCGCCCGCCGCGCCGGGCATCCCGCGGGGAGCGCGGCATCCATACATACAGCGGAACCCAAAAACACAACTCCACATCTCCGCCTCCACAGAGCACAGCCAGCCCGGCTGCGGGGCTGGGATACAGCGCCTCCTTCTTGCACTCCAGTGCCGAGGTCCGGCACTGCCGAGAGCAGCGCGGTGCCGGCACCAAAGCAGCTCGGAGAGCACTGGCCGGCTGAGAAAGTCAATGAAGTGTTCCCAAAGGCACTCACCAAATGTATGAACCCAGCTGCTGTCAGCCACGTGCTGATAAATATAGAGCACAGATTCACTAGCTTGATGGAATTACTGGAAATAAACACAGCAGAAAGGAGATTAGACTAGAATTTGTCACATTTTTTTTTATAGGTACCTGTATACAGCTGCAAACTTTAGATTCAAAAACCTGATGATTATTTCCCAAAAGAATGAGTTCACATTTTCATAATTTAGATACCTTGAAAAGAAAGTCCCAGTGTGTGAGAGCAGAAAGACAAACAGAAAGCTTAGCTTCATCAGTAGTCAAAAACAAACTAATAGAAATAAATAATGCTTTTTCTCAGATAATCTGGTTGCCTATCAGTAACTCACCTCTTCATTTTTCACTGCTACACACTCAAAATTATTCACATATAAATACATAAAAAATACATGAGAACATTAGGATTCCCAGATTAAAGAACTAAGGTATTTTACAGCTCCTGTGTAAAGTCCTAAGAATTTTTCATATTATTCTGCTTGCATGAACTCCTACGGAACTCTTTACAGAAAATTCACATGAAACTAGAGTATTTCATACCTCACACTCACATTTTTCTCTACAAAAAGAAAAAAGTATAATTTAAACCTACCAAAAAATCTACAAATGCTTTTTAGTCACACCAAATAGTATTTTACCTGTTCTAGCCAGAATTGATTTTGAAGCAAGGACCTCACTCAGTTCAGCAGGAAAATACCATACTTAAAATCTTCTGGACTTTTTGTGACTCTTGTCACAAAAGTCATTGTCCTAAGAAGGGTATTTGACAGAAACACAAGGAACTGCTGTCCATGTATGACTGTGTTTAAACAATCTTACCCATTCTTGCTTTTGAAAATATTTATAAGAAGGTATAACACCTCAGAAAGGACACTACACTAATCCTTAAAGCAATACATTGAAAAATATAAAAATTGTGAAAAATTCACTCTCGGTGCTAGCAATAGTAATTTTGGGCAGAATAAATGTTTCTGTTTATAGCCACTTTAAGGACAATAAAAATGCATTATTTTCTGAACAAAATTACCTTAAAATTAAGCAGTGCAGCTCCTTAAAAGATATTTTTAAAAGTTACAGTTAGTAGACATATGGGAGTATAAGAAATAGACTATGACTGGGTAGTATGACAGATGATGAAATGAATACTGTACTCAAAAATAAAATAGCATATCAGCAGTCTTGTTATTAGTGTTCACCAACACCAACATATATTCCCTATTTCTCTCTTTCTTAAACTATGGTTGATTAAAGTCCCTATTTTCTTAGTGGTAACATTCATTTATAGTGCAGGACCTTAACCAATGGGTTACTAGATTAGAAAAAATCATAGGAATGATGCTGATGCAAAGCAAGGCTAAATATCATCCTTCACCTGAGCTTAGAACACGAGATGTTCTTGATAAAAAATTACGTGTCTGTTGGTCTCTTCATGTCACTGTAATACCCATTAAAAATAACTATTTTCATGACTTATTTGGTACATTTTAATTTTGAAGATTTATTAAACACTGTGATTGTCTGTCCTCTATGAAATACTCCCTGTATTTCTGCCAGAGTCTAAATATAGATGAAGGATTAGTCATAAACATTTTCCCCCTCTTTAAGCTCTTTCCAACATCTGTGCAAAATCCCTTACTGTGAGCCCTGCCTAAGCCCCTGCAGATTTTTTGACAAATATTAGAAAACAATGAAGGAGGGAAATTTTTCAATTGAAAACTGTAGAATTCAATTTCCTAAAACATGGGAACAAAAAGTCTTGAGTAAAATACATTTAACTTCAAATTAGGGAAACAAACGAGTCCTTGGCAGAGTACAGACTTTTAAAATGCCACTAAAATTTTGCTTTGTCTTACAGGATCTTTTCAAATATATTGAGCTTTCTTTTTCGGATATTCTAATAATCACCTAACACTTTGCTAGTCTCCTTACTGCCTCTGTTCTTCCATTGTGCAGCTTCTTTCACTGGATTCCAGTTTTTGGAATGGCCCTTCTGCTCACTGTGTAAATAATATATGTTCCTTTAATCTTCATATCTCAGTCAATAATTCCAGGAGTAATTTTCATCTATAGGTTACAGTTTTTCTTTACTGGAGAAAAGAGAAAAGGAAGAGAAAATTTCCGTGCAATTGCACTGAATATTAAAAACATAGCAGTGCCCAGTATACCCTATCACTTTCTCATCTTCTCAATTGTTATGTGTTATCAATGCCAAATGCACTAAAATGCTTAGGTCAAATTAGTTCCACACCTTTTTCACATAAATACATATCACCTCAGAGAACTCTTTTTTTTTGCTGGATTTTTAAATAATCAACACTTCTTTTTTTTCCCCCCTACTATAATTTCTGAGCTAGTATATACTGAAATTTCTATCCTAATTCAACAATTCAAGTTCTGTCATTGACTCTTAGTCTTTATGTTCACAAAAATCCTAAAATGTCAAAAATTTAAATAAAACCTTAGAAGTGGACTGTAAAACATGCTAAAATATCTTAATTCTAGAAGATTTTTAACCATCCCTGAGCAAAATAATGTTGCGGTAGCAGGCCAAAAGCTTTAAAGTAATAATAAAGGTCTAATAATAATAAAGTAATAATAAGGCCACAGAACATAATTGAAATCATTGATTGAATTTAGAGAAGCAAATTTCATTTAAATAATACTAGATTTGTTGAGACTACTAGTTTAACTGCTCTAACTGGTACAAAATTTTTAAAAATGCTCCATTAATCACAAGGGCTCAGCACACTTTATTTTTTTAGGAAGCAAAATAATTCAGAACCAGAAGCTCTCAATTAAAGAGTATTCTGGTACTGTAACAGAAAATGTGTGTGCAGCACATGAACTGCAGTTCTGATGGTACTTCAGAATACACTGAAAATACAAAAATTTCCTCATTGAAGGTAGCAGTAGCAGTAATAAATGAATTTTTTAGCTTGTTGCTTTCTAAAAGCTAAACTCATGCAAGACATTAAAAGAAACCCCAAGCACTCACACAATCAAATTTATGTCAGGTGTAACTAGAAACTCTTCTAAACTAAATTGCATTCTGTTAATTTGTTTTAATTTGACACGTCCATAAAAAAAAATAAATGTTTTGTGAACATTGCTGACATTCCAAATTATTCATCTCATTTCAGGTTATTAAGACAATAAAGAGAGCAGACATGATTTTCTATTGCATTACCAGGAACAGAGAGAGACATAAAAAACTGTTTTGAGGCAGTGACAATTCTTCAGTTAAATAAATGATGTTAGTGATGAACTGCTAAGGATGAATTAACTGACTAAACTAAAACACTCATATAAGAAAGTTTTACCTTACAGGCTTTCAATAATCAACATTTGAGATTTATAGATATTTTGGCAGTCGTATAAATAATCACAGAGATGATGATATCTAATATAAGAGCAAATTCTGCACCAGAGAAAGGCTGCTTCAATCAACAGGTCAATCTTAAATAAACCAGCTCTGAGTACCTTGAACATGATTAATGCACATTTTTGGATCTGGAATTTCACAAATTCCCCACTACTGAAGGGGCTATTAGGTTTTATCCAAAATCTTTTGAGTTTATGGGGCTTCTCCACTGTTCTTACAGCAGGGCTGTTCTGCATATTAAATCTTATTCTCCTTTCCCATACCGAGAATTCTGAGCTATGGGACCTCACCTTACATTCTTTGATGCCTTTGTTTGACCAGAATTGGCTTCCTTCCAGTAGCATAACTGAAGACAGATAGTGTGAGAGTTTTACAGTACAGAGAATAGTTTCAAGGTTAAGGGTTGAAGCAACAGCTGTTTACTGTGAATGTGTACAAATTTCAGTACCTGTTTTCCCATTGCTACAAATTATCACAGCAAGAAATGGATTTACCTGCATATAAAGCCCTCACACATCAATAGCAATTGGTGCAAAGAGGGAAGGTTTTCAAAATGGAATTGATTTTACAGTAGTTATTGGAAGCTGGGTTCAATACTTCCCCTGGAGCTTTTTAGAGAATGATGAAAAACAATGTGTCTTCAACTGCAAGGCATGGGAAGGTTTCTCTTTATTTCCTTCAAAATGATCTTTTGCTAATAGGCCAAAGAACCAGTAAGCCAGAAGGTTAATTGGAGTATTTTAATTACTATGTGGAAGAAACACTAAGGATAATGAACACAATATAAAGATGTTTCTAATGATAAAATTTAATTTTTTTTTTATTTAATGTTTTTTATGTGAAAAACGACGCTCAGTTAAAAAAAAAAAAACTGGAAGAGCCACAATGAGAATTTCTCAAAATACTTTTTAACTGTTTTCTTTTGAATGAATTTTGATTTCAGTTTTTTCAAGACAGCAGAAGATGAAAAGAAGCAATGTTTAATCAGTACAAAGCTATGTAATTAATTCTGCTTTTAATTTATCAACACATAATCTTGCTTGGTATTTCAAATATAAAAATGCATCAATTAAAATGATCACGTAGCAAAAGATGCTGTCACTGATAAATCATTCATCAGCAGAAAAAGGTTTAAAGAACAGATAACAAGTGGGGTTTTTTTTTCCAGAAAAGAAAATCATATGTTACTAGGCCCCAAATCAAAGCCATTTACCAATGCAACTAAATCAGCATGGAAGAAAAAGTCTTACCTTGTTTTAAGTATATTCAGAAACTGCAAGATTTCTGAAAACTGTATCAGTCTAAGGGCTCTTAAAAATCTTAAACCTGCAGTAAAAGAAAACAAAGTTATGGCAAAGAATAATTCAAGTTGTAACAGCATATCACAATGACAGTGATCAATTAAATCAACAGGTAACATCCAAAATGTCAAATACCTTTGAAATGCTCTTCCATATTTAATTATTCAAGGATCCTTAACAGGTATTTTTCAAATTGTTTTAAATTTATTTTCCTAATAACAGGTTTATCCTACCAGAAAATGTTAATTTATGTAGGAAATAACAGAAGTAGACACACAGGCTGAAAGCTAAGGGGGAAAAAACCTCACTGAGGTTTCTGTTGGCAGTTGCAGTGCACATGTCCTTTCCTTCAGGCTGTCAAAGACAGGCAGGTATGAAACATTTCAGTCCTCCAAGCTCCCACGTTGCTTAGTGAAAAATAACAGATCATGGGCAAGAGCTCTGATAACCTGGATAAAGTAGACTGTATATGCCTGATTAAATTTGGTAAATCTTAATGACGTAAAATCTTTTATAGTAATAATGCTCTCTATCTCCACTCTAATTTCGAAAACCTCATGCAGGAAAACAGAGAAATCACAATTGTTCTCTTAAAAATGGCAAATTTACTATAATTCTTTTCCTCAGTCTATAACTATAGGAATGCATTACATATCACTATTTTTAAAAAAATATTTTTAAAAAGAAATAGCATGTTTATGTTGAAATCAGATTGCGTGCATAGCAATTCCCAGACAACTAAAAAGTCAGTGAGACAAAGAGTGTGTGTGCAAGAGAAACTAATCAAGAAGATTAAGGGCTTAAATTATTAAAATAGTCTTATGCCTATAGTAAATTATTTGGCTGCAGATCTTTGGCATATGAATAAAAGTACACTCTGTACTGTACATATGCACAGCTTATAAAATTAAAGTAAAGCACCAAGGATAATTTTTATTAGAGAGTACAGTCAGGAGTTACATAAAAGTTGTGTAACATGGCATTGCAACTGTTACAGGAAGGTCCAGAGCAGCTTCTTCTCATACATTCTCTTTATTGACATCTATTTTACCCAACTCCACTGCAGGAAAACACTTTTTATTTCTAGAAACTTAAGGAAATACTGATCCTGGCAAACATATAAACCTGGTCACAGCTTTCATCATCTCATTGGATTAAGAGGTTCCCCTCAAGCACAAAGGTGCATGTGGCAAGATGTGTTTAAGTCAAGAAGTTTTTCCTGCAGTAGTATTGGAAAGTTGTTAAATAAAATATTTGCTCTTATATTTTGCCTTTTTAAGACTCCTAAGTAATGTTAAAGTGCACTCCTGTCTATTATATGGATATAAAGTTTCTTTTTAATTACTGACTGTGGGTAACTCTGAAAATTAATCACAACTTGCTAAATGGATTCAGGGACCTAAATGAAAAGCAATAAAATGAAGCTTAATAATGCTAAATGTCAGATACATTTGCAATTAGAGAATGATAACTTTGGATCATATTGCTGAAACTGTGAGAGACACATCCCTCTGTTCCAGTTCCAGAAGTTCCCACAGTTGCTACTCATGTGGTTAGACAGGGAAGGAGAGGATCCTTACTAGCAATCCTAAACCTTCCATCTCTTTTTTATCCAGCTACTTTCCTCACTCTGTTCCCTATAAAATTTTATGAAAAATGGCTGGAGTGAAAAAAACCCTGCCTCTAAAATGTTTTGCACTACATCTGAAGCTAATGATAAGACCAAGTTAACCATTGCTAAGTTGCAAATAGAAACCTGGGAAATATCTAAATTAGCAATAAAACCTCTATCTCCAAACCCTTATAAGGGTTAAATTACATTTTAATAGCTAAGAGATCAAATGATAGAAGAAAACTACTGTGAGTTCAATGTGTTTTTTGTGGGAAAAGAAAATCATTATAGGTGAAGTTCTGCATTTGCTGCAGCCCACATAATTTAAAAAACTTTCATTAATAGAATAGAATTAGGGAAAAAAAACAGAACAGTAGAGAGTTTGCTTGGACATGTCAAATACAAAATAGAGCTGGCTTCAATTATAAAATACGAAATAATTATTACGTGGCAAATAATTAATTCTTTCCAGTATCCTGAAGTTTCCTAGGCACAAACAGATCTGCTATTATAGTCCTATATGTATTTTATTTTATGTGATTTTCATGGAATCATACAATAATTTGGGTAGGGAGGAATTTTCAAGGTCATCTTGCCCAACCATCCCTGCAATGAGCACCTAGATCAGGTTTCTCAGTGCTCTGTTTGGTTTGACCATGAATTCTTCCAAGATTGGGGTATCTACCACCTCTCTGGGCAACCTGTTCCAGCTTCACCATGCTCATTGTAAAAGAAAAAATTCCTTATCTGTAATCTAAACAACTCTCTGTTATATTGAAACCATTACCCTTTCTTCTATTGCAGCAGGTTCTGTTAAAAAGTCTGCTCCCTTCAGGCATTGAAAGGCCACAAAAAGGTCTCCCAAAATCCCTCTTTCCCCCAGGCTGAACAACTCCAGCTCTCAGCCTTTCCTCACAGAAAGGTCTTGCATCCCCTTTCTTTGTGCTGAGGGCCCCAGAGCTGGATGCAGAGCTACAGGTGGGGATCACAAGAATGGAGAAGAGGGTAGAATTTCCTCCCTTGCCCTGCTGCCCATGCCGCTTTGGATGCAGCCCAGCACACAACTGGATTTCTGCGCTGCAAATTCCCATGGCTGGCTCATGTCCAGCTTTCCATCTATAAGCACTCCCAACCCTCTGCAGGGGCTGCTCTCAATCCCCTCCTTACCCAGCCTGTGTTGATGCTGGGCGTGGCCCCAACCCAGACACAGGACCCTGTACTGGGCCTTGTTGAGCCTGAGAAAGTTCCCACAGACCCACTTCTCAAACTGGTCCAGGTCCTTCTGGATGGCATTCCATCCCTTCAGGCATGTCAACTGCACCACTCAGATTGGTGTTTTCTGGGCTCTTGCTGAAGGTACACTCAAACACACTGTCTCACAACTCAGAACAGGTTACCTCTTTCAGGTCTACTCCCTTACCAAGAATAGCAACAGTTGATACTTGCTTATACATGAAAAATAGAAAGCAAAATTCACTAATAGGAGAACTAACAAAAATACCCCCTTTCCCAAAGCTGTTTCAGCTATGTATACAAATGTATACTGCCCTCTTTCCTTAGCAATATTTGGGAATGTGTTTTATGCAAATGGAGAAGAAGAATTTGTTTTCTTACAAAATACCTATAAAACTGTTTTACATTTAAATGATACAATCAAGAGTTGAGATATAGTAAGTTTCTTATGAATTCCAGTGAAGTCCATTCTAATCCTCACATTTCATGGACCCTGTCTGCTAAAGTTAATTGCAAACTGCTAAACAGAATTCTCAGGAAGTGCTGGCTACTTTCTCTCCATCACGTAACTTATCTTTTTCTTGGCAAAGAGTTTTACATTTGAATTTTCTTATGGGATCTGACAGAATAGGATATAATCTGCTATACTACAAATTATACAAAAAAAAAAAAGTACCAAAATATTTAATTTACCCCAAAAATCTCTCTAATAAGAGAAAAAATACAGATAAAATCAAAGAAGAACCTCTAGAGTTTTTCAGTGTTCTGCTTCTAAATGGATGATTAAAATATGTTTAGAAATTTGAGTTTATTTCAGCCACAATATCCAGAACAAAGCTAAGGTATTCATAGACATCAAGACCAGAAAAAAAGTTAATGATTATAAATAATATGAACAGATTCCTTAAACAAGATGAGACAGATTTCTTAAACAATATGAGACAAAGTCTTGTAGTCCATAGTTTTGCCTCTACTACAATAATCTGAGTTGTTAAGTATGATGATTCAAATAAACCCTCAACTTTTCTATGGGATTATTGTCTTTACTGCAAAACTATTTGTTTAGTTACTGTGTTGCCTGTACAGCAAACAAACCATTTTCAAAATACACTGAAAATATAAAATATGTGTCTAATATTATTTCATATCATGGTGTTCAACCATTTAACATGTAAAATCTGCAAAAGATGGTCACTAGGAGAGGCTGCATATTGCCAGAAACCCCTGAAATCAGTTTTAGAGAAATCAATTATCTGTTCAGTAAGAAGAATACCATGCTGAACTACCAGGCTACATCTAGAATATAGCAGGAGTACTTTTTCCTGACTCTTTAGTAAGGACTCAGTAAAATGGATGGATTCTTTAGAACAGTGATCCCAATGTGGCCAATAAACTATGTGCCAGTAGCAACACAATTACAGAAGAAAATTATTTTATCTATAAAGTTCACAGCAAAGTAAAGACCATTATTTAGATATTTATGTGACTTTAAAGGCAATAGGGTATTTTCCTGTCAGACAGTTTTGTACTCTCTCTGCTGAACTGATGCTTTCCACTGAATTAATATACAGAAGCAACCAGAATTAGCTATAGGTTACAAACCCCAAACTCCACCCCCACCAAAAAAGGGAGAATGTACCATTTCACATCTTTAAAGGAAAAGGCAAGGAAATCATGATTTATATGATTTTAATGAGATTCTAATAAATAGAAACAGACATTGGAATATTTCTTCATTCAACATGAGAGGTCAATCAACAAGAACAGCACCAAGCATTTCATTGTTTCTCAGCACCAAGCATTTCATTGTTTCTCACCAATGAGATATGTAATCCCCATCTTACTGCCTTAGGATGTCCAAAATATTGGTGTAAGGGTTCAATACAAAGAGATTCTGCTTACCAATTCTATTCCTGACAAACCAGTCACCCATTTATCAGAACAGTATCTTCATCAAACCTATCAATGGCTACGTCCACCCTAGATTTCATTAAGACCACACAGTTTACTGAAGTCAGAAAAAAAACCCAGAATCCATATTTAGGAACCTTTCTCAAGAGACAGGATGGAGGGATAATTTTTAGGAAGCAAAATAATCCCATTTTGAACATCTTCACAGAGTGCAGCAGATTATTATGAGATCTTACTCCCTATAGATAGGCTTGAAAATGAAAGCTCAAAGAAAAAACACAAGAAGAAATAGAATGGGAGGAAAAGGATCTGTCATTCTTGGAACCAACCCAGACAAAATAATTTTATACGTTTCCCCACCTCTGTTATGCAACAGTAAAAGTGGGGAAAATAGCCTGCAGCATGAAAAACATCAATGCTCTACGACCAGGACAGTAAAACTACAATTAAGTGTAGAATAAATCTCTCTGCTGCAATTCCTTCAACTTGCTATTACAACTTTTAAATAATGACAGCAGTTTCAAACAAAATTTCTTGATAACACCAACACTGCAGAATATAAAATTCCATCCTTCAATAAAGACTGGAGTATTTGATTCTAGGTGAACAATGAACCCCTTGCTGGGGAGATAGGAGTAAATTCCCAGTAAGTTTGGGAAAGAATTGTTCCTACAAAGCAACTGAAATACTGCATCTTTTTTTTAAGTTGAAAAATAAAACAGAATTTCTTTTTCAGAAGATATAGTAACACTAGCACCAGAGACAGTATAACAAACTACAGTTCTGAATAAAAAGTTCAGAGTTGGACCTTACCCCAGTATGAGCCGACCCTATAACAAGACACCAAGGAGTTTCGCAAAGTACGCTGCTCTTCCTTTTCGGGGATATTATGTCCAGGTTTGACACGATATCCATTTTTGAACAATTCTCCATGAGATTTTTTACGCCTTCTGGTACTTTTGTACGTTTCTGTACGCGTGCCCCCAGAAGGGTTGTGGTAGACTAAAATCTTGCTGGGAATCATGACTGTATCTTCAGCTCCAGAAGCACTGCAAGGAAGTACTGTGATGGAGTCTTCAGTCACAGCATTCACTAACTGCAAAGATGGTCATATATTTACCCTTCCTTTTGCTAATTTAGTATCAACACGGAGAGGCAGCTCAGAGCTCTTTCTTTAACAGAACTTCTCTTTAGAAATAGATTTGTTTAACTGGACACAAGATAATGTTCCCCTTTACCAGTTGTTATCAAAAGATAATTCAGTATAATCTAGTCCATTTCAGTTAGCTTGAAACAAACAGAATGAGTTCAAATACAAAACTCAGCTTGACAAAACAGGCTATCACAAACTGGATGGGCAAAACAAATCACAGAAGCAAGCCGGCAGTGCAGATGCTCCTCTGATCCGAGATGTATTAGAGCTTAAAAGCCATTTCTATCCGGATATTACCACATAAGCTTCTTTCAGATACATCAAAGAACCACACCCATTGATTCAAAACCCACAAACATGATGCTGTTCACTTGGAATGAACGAGTACTCTAAGAATATAGTTCTTACAATATATTCACATAAAGGAAAGTTTTTACTGTGTATTAGTTTCTTTGGCAAGTTCACATAT
The DNA here is from genome assembly GCF_048771995.1 of Taeniopygia guttata. Classification (NCBI taxonomy): domain Eukaryota; kingdom Metazoa; phylum Chordata; class Aves; order Passeriformes; family Estrildidae; genus Taeniopygia; species Taeniopygia guttata. Next base: position 14,639,270 of record NC_133031.1, on the reverse strand, counting down.
CTGTTTTCCAGTTAAAGTTAGTATGCAGAAGGCAGAGGTCATATAATCAGCCAACTCTTACAGGATTTATCCCAGATGAAATTAAAAAACCTCCAACAAATAAACACAACAACCCTTCCTCCAGCCCCAGTTAATAACTGCTGAGGGAAAAAGAATTCAAAACAAAACAATTTAGCCATCCAGCATGAGCACGAAGAATAAAGTCCATAGCTCTCTCAAGCAGACTTGCTCTATTCACAAATTCACAAAATTAGAGTTTTGTTCAGTCAACTACCACCTCATTCAATGGATAAAGCTCTACAAATTAAGAGTAATCATCATCTTCCGGTACATATGATGGATTTTCTTCATGAATTTTCCTGCTTTGAGAATAATACACAAACTTCATTGTATAAAGCTATCTTCATTTTGAGGAATATGCTTATCATTTCTTTTTTCTTTTCCTTTCTTCTTTCCTTTGTTTTTGGCCTCAGAAGACCCACAAATATAGCAATGCCATCTGGAGTACAATGCAAAGCAGACACAAAAATAGGTTGCATCATGTGCTTATATGAAATACACAGGATTTCAAAGCATTTTGGGAATGTTATTAAGGGGTGGAGTGCCAAATATAAAGTGGATTGTAGTACACAAAAATTTCCAATTATAAGTAACACACAGATAGTGAAGCAAACCATTTCTGTAAGTCCTTTGCATTGTAACCTTTAACACTATGTTCTTACAAAAACAACCTGGTTATGTTCCCACTGGTCACAACAGTCAGGTTCCATTAAGTCTATAGGGATGAGTTTTATGTCTGCGTGCTGACAAACATCCAGGATTTATCTGTGAGCACTTGAATCATTCCTCTCCAACTGAAAAGATGTGAATGGGGTAGTACTTATCTGTGTTACTAATCACATCTTGTACAGCTCAAACTGAATGCACATCCTACTTACTTTTTACCATATAAGGCACACTATTTTTCTTTCTGTATTTCCTTTTGACTAGTATTATAATCTTGTTATTATCCAATTTTAAACCTATCATTAGTGTACTTTATACTTAGTACAGCAAATGTTTGGGTGTAGAATCCATTTACCTTGAAAGCCTGGAACGCCTCTGAAGGAAAACAGGACCTAAGTAATAAATAGCAAGAGCCAAGCTGTTTAGTTTATATAACCTATTATTATGGTTTCAACAATTTGACAGTTTTCTTTTAACTCCTCAGCTTCTTGGCATAGTCAGATTTTTATCAATTTCTTTTTGGTCAGTGCATTGCTTAATCTGTTGCATACATCAAAATTTGAAAACATGAATTAAATGACACAAATCAAAAATAAACCTGCCCAACAAGTTTAAAAAAAAAAAAAGGTATACAAATTTGAGCAGCAGCAGGATGATGGCATATTGTGCTGAGAAGCATTCTTCAACATCACAGACAGCCACACAAAGCTCCTGGTACTACTTTCCTGTGCAAAGGTTTCTGCTTTCCAAATTATTATTTTTTTAGTATTTTGTTCTACAACCCAATTAACCAAGACAGCTTCTTGTTTTCAGTGCCATTTACAGTTTGCTACAATCTATAATATCATTCTATTACTTGGCCAATTTTTTTATATTAGATGTAAAATTAGATTGCAGAAAATTGTTCTCTGTAGACTAATTTTTCTCAGTTATCCAGAAAAATACTTTTTAGGTATTCTAGCTCAGATGAGCATCTGAGTGGAATTCTGGAGTCCAATTAAGCACATGAAGGTGGTGCCATCACTGTTTCCTACCCTTGTGATCCTTACCTAGTCTGAGGTAGACCTAAAACTCCTAAACCCTGTGTTATCAGCACTACCTGAAATGTCTGCAATCTGCTCTGAAGTATTTAATCCAAACTAATCAACAAACATTCTGTTATAAAGAGCTCTAGAATGACTTTTAACAACCTATTTTGCCTTCAATGAACTCAAGCTACTAACAAGTGAAGTTTTTAATATTTTCTACAGAAGTATACCCTTGAAGGACATATAACTCCATGACCCTCCTTGAACTTGTAATAAAAACAGATTTACATACTTATGGAAGTACTGCTGTAATTAAATAACAGCTTGCTTTCAAAGTCCATCCAAATGTGAAGTTATTGAGCGTAAATATGTGGGAGAAGAAAGCAAGACTTGTCAGCAGCTAGGCTCCACTTTACCTTTGGCTATGCAGGGACTAGGTACTTGCTACATCAGCTTGAAGGAGAGCAAGGGAAGATTAGATCCTGCTTTGGAAAACCAACATAGTGGGTAGAAGTAGATATCAAATCGTTGTCCCTTAAAACACAGGTTATACATGGGTGATGGATTTGCTGTGCTTTTGTAGGATACTATTTGCTTACAGTTGTGCTCAAAAGCTCAATCTGCAAAAAACCACAAAACACAAGGAAACCTGCCAAGGAGAAACCTTCTGCAGAGAAAAATAACTGTATTATAGCCTGTGACTATTCTCTCCTTGAAAATTCATTTTAAATTTAATTTACAGTAAGTGAAAACAGAATTTTCCATATACTACCTTTCCTCTCTTTAAAATTGCTACTTCTGAAACGACAATGTAAAAGCCATTTGCTGTACACAAAATGGCCCATAAAATTTTCATTGGTGCTATTTCAAAACTGGTGAAAGTATTATTCATAGAAAGGAAAAAAATAACCTGCTATGTCTGAATTGAAAAGCTATACAGGTTGGTCAACAACCGCTTTTTAGTACAGCTTTGGATTATGAAAAAAACCAGAATAATGCTCATTCTGCCAAGAATTTACCACTCATTAATCTCACTAAATTATTTAGAAGGTAACTTTACAATCCAGTTTTGAGTTCATGAGGAAACGCATGTAGTTGCATTATTTATATTTTATCTCCTAGTCTCAAAGTCTTAAGCTATTAAACCATTTTCAGAAAGCTTGGCATTAGCAAGAATAAAACCAGTCACTCGATAGGGAAACATTCACTTTCCTGCTTTACACCACTTCAGGCAACAACTGTGTCATATTCCATAAAGCAAGCACAGACATAGCCAGTAGTAAATGAAGAGCAGATCTTTACATAAACCAGGGAGTATTAACTCGTAAACATTTTATATTACAAAAGAAGTATTATCCCACCAAAGTGAGGTTGGTGCCATTTTTAGCAAACTATTGAAACCATGAAGGGAAGAATAAACAGCATTCATATTTACCTAGTGGATAAAAAAGAGTTAAGAATGCAAAGAATTTATTCAGCTCTCATTTTTCTATTTTTTAATATTACAGTTGTGTAAACATTTCCAGATACTGCAAGTCCATATTCAAAATAGATGTAAAATATGCCTTTTTGAATTTTTTGATTTGGGGAGAAGAATATTAATTGTAAACTTTACTGATGGTGCTACTAAAACAAAAATGACCCTTGAAATAAGAGGTTAAACCTCAGAAAGCTAACCTTACAAAGAAGGTCGCACAGAAGGTTGGAAATTTGGAGGTTGCTTTCTAAAGTGACCATTACAACTCAATATAAAGAGGCTTCCCTTCCTGAAAAATCACAAGTTAGCATCTTATATAATTTTCCCTGGCATTCATCAGGAACAAATTGCACTAAAATCAGGAATATGCTATTTTGAGAGGCTGTAACCATAGGGCAGAACAAATGATAAGAACAAAGGCAAAGGAAGGGCAAAGGCCAGATCTAAAGCCTGACTCATGCTGCAGGAGGTTGATTTAAAAAAAGACTTGCAATTCTGCCTTTGCTCTCGTGAGTCACAAGGCACAGGCCATAACTGTCAAAGAAACAATGAGCATACTATGAAATAGGGTTTGAAAAGGAGTCAAGTATTTCACTTCTAATTCATTTCCACTGGTATGATATAATGCATCTTATTCAGCGAGCCTCTTCAGCCTTCAAGTTGCACAAATAAAATAGTTAAAGAATGGATATGAGCAGATACATATTGATAAATTAATTATGAAAAAACAGTTATGAAAATGATACACCACAAAACTCTGTATGTGGTTATAATCCAGGTGCAAAAAACATTAATTCCATTTTCTGACCAGACGGATGAAAAATATTCAAAAAATGTTTATGCTCGTCCTGGTGAAGCAATAGCCTTTTACTCAGTGTACAGAATGATTCCTTGCACATTGTGTAAATTTATATTGTACCAACAATAAACAGAGTATTTCAGACCAGCTGTAGGATTAAGAACTTAGTCATAAAGCTCCACAGAAATTAAAGATTATGGTTTTCTAACTGCTTTTTGCAAACACAACTGTTCCGTAGATCCAGGCACCATGTTTCAGCATCCTTTATTTCACCCCAATCAGTATTAAAAAATAGTCTTCACCTCCTCAGTAGTGCATCATGTTTAAATATGAGGTCTGAGAACTGCAAGTGTCAATTAATCACTAAGACTGACTCAAGAATAAAGCCAGTAAAGGAAGGAGCATGTAAAACTCTTCAAATTCATGTCAGACAGAAAATCTGTGATCTGCCTACTGAGGAGAAAATTCTCGCATTTTCAGGTGCACAGAAATGCTTTCCCTTAAAGGCTGATATTACCCAATCAATATGAGTAGATAAATTTCTGTGCACTATCAAAATAGATTAGAGACAGTGCCTAGTAAAATAGGTTTCTGAAATTTTCCTAGAAGACTCTGCTCCTCAAATCTATGTATCATTGGCTATTTTCCACTGAATGCAGCATATTTCTTATAGGATCTTCCCCACATGCAATGATGTAAAATTTTCTCTGGATTAACTTCCCAGGTGAGAGTGAACATGAAAGAATTCAGATGATATTTCCAGATGTGTCTGCTTTTACAGTGCTAATATCTACACTTTGCCCACAACAGGAAGGAAAGTGAAACACAGAAAAAAACAAATATGGAATTTAACAGAAAATAAAACCCCAAATCATACAATTTGCTTTAGAAAGGATCCCATCTCCTTTTTAGTTCATATTCACAATATTACACATGTAGAAATTCAGATGTTCATTGACTGCCACACCATCATGACATATATTTCCTGCACACTAGTAATGCCACTATGAAAATAACTTTTTCTTCAGAGTTAGTATGGTCCCAACCACATTAGCAATTAAGAAACACTTCATTAATTATAAAGTAAATATCTAAATTTAAAATAATGAAATTGCATAAAAAAATATAAATTATACATCTACAACAAAAAATTAATATCTACTAATAAAATTATCTGAATTTATTTACTTACATAATTAACTAATCACTTCTGTTTGTAATTAAAAATTGAACTTTTACCCCTATTACCTACAGCAGCCCTAACATATATTGGTAAGAACCCCTCCAGGACTTAGAAGTTTTGGTATCAGGGAAGATGAATGTTGAATAGGAAAGATTTTCAAAGGCTGCATTTTGGAAAAAAAAAAAATAATAATAATGACAGTTGTGGAAGGTATTCAAACCATATTAGGTTTTTATATTTATCCTGCTGTGATTTTTTCTTCTGCTGTCACAACACTGCAATGAACTTCACTAGCTCCCTTGATTAATTTCAGAGAAAAGCATCCCACAACAGAATTAAGTAAAATTGAACAAACTGTTAAAATACGAAAATATTCCAGCTAGCTCTCAGCAAAAAAAGCCCTTCTGCTGGGCTCTGCAGGTGATGAGCTACTCCCCCAAGTCTAGTGCCAGCCGCAGTTACCGCCAGTCCGGGGCCGAACGCCGCTGCGAGCGGCCCAGGGGCTGCAGGCGGTGAGTGAGTGAGGCCGGTGGCACTGACCGCTCGGAAAGGCACCAGCGCAGCTCTGCAGGGCACCACAGCTCACCCACACACAAAACCCCTTCAGTTCTGTAGGAAAACGTTCCACCTGGTGTGGGGCTGATCAAAGGAAAACACAGTCGGCAATTAGGAAGACAAAAAAGCTGACAGATCATTTCCACTGAGAAGCAGAGTAACTACGTGATAATGGAGACCTAACAACTGGAGAGCTTCGAGTAGCTCAGAAATCTCAAAAAGCATTTTGCTCCCAGTCACCTGTGCTTCTAAGGGACTACAGCAATTTACTTTTGAAGATTATGGTTGTTAGATATCTCAACTTTAATGCAAAACCTCTTCAAATTGACCTTCACACCTCAGATAATACACAGCTGATTTATTTCAACTCAACGTCCACAATGATGCTTCAATATTACTGTTTTGAATAAAACCAGCACTCCTTGAAAGATAATGCTTAACAAAATTATGTGTACTAAACCTGTCCATGTTGCACAGTTCCATCTGCCTTATTTTATAAAAGGTGATTTTAAAAGATGGCAAAATAATTTCCCTAAGTCACCTATAACTGCAAGAAAATGGCTTTAGAAAGAAAATTTTATAGCCATTTTACTTAAGCAGAAGCCCTCATTTTTCTTTTTGAACACTATTTTAAAATTAAAATATGCATTATTCTTTTTTTTTTTAATCTGCCACATGTTATATATTTACTGGCAACAAACAAATTAAATTATAAAGTGAAATACTCTGCTTTTCCAACATTCAGCTTTTGAATCAAAGTTGCATCTGGGGAGATAACACAGGAAAGCCTGCTTCTAGTAAATGCCTGTGCAATTTTGAAGACAAGTTAAGCTTAGATAGCTGAAACCTAAAATACCTAGAAAATGTAATTTTTTGACTTCATATCCCTCTATACATATCAAAGCAGAGAAGATCACTTGATAGATTTAGAGAAAAATCTTTAATAACAATATACAATTTATAAACACAATATACTGACTTTTACAAAAACAGTTAACTAAATGCCTGAAAGAAACAAAAACACTCCCAAGTTTAGCAGCATCTTCTTTAATACTGTTGCAAATTAAAAAGTTCCCTGAACAGAAGAAACTAAGAAAAGCAACAAAAAAGTTCTCAAACGAAGCAGATCTAAAGAACATGTAAATCCTGGCCTCTGAGCATTGTTAGCTTTATTGGCAAACTTTCTGGCAATCCATTAGGTGAGCCACCACAGTGCAAGTAGCTATGGAGGAGTCAATAACTTCAGAGACGTTTTTGTGGTGCAGAAATATATCCTTCATTAGATGGATTGCTCTGCTGTGTTTTTATTTTCACTTAGAATTTGAGATGGTGTGATACTAAACACTGTTGAAGGTGATAACAAGGTTAATGAAGGCTAAATATCTGTGGGTCAGCAGTGAATCAAGTGTAAGCCCTTTATAATGTAAGAATATAAATACAGAATTACTAGAGAATGTTAAAACATTCAAAAAATTGATGTGAAACAAGTGGCAAAATGTGACAAACTATGAAGGATACTGTTCCTTTGACTTAAGTCAATATTGTAGGAAACTGGCAGATAGTATACATATCCTGCAATTCAAAACCTCAGAAAAAGCCTTAAATATTTCAGCTGTAAGAACAATTCCCAGATTTTCCTTCTCTATATACTGTCTTTGTATAGCAAAATACTGCAACTGTAAAGACAGAATAGTGGCTAAAGGAACAGATTTTCAGTCATTCAACCATTAATTCTGAAATGTCACATGAGCAGGAAGGTCAAAGCTTAACAGATTCACTGAATATTCTAAGATGGAAGGGACCCACCTGATCAAGTGCAGCTCCCAGGTAAGTGGCCCAGGCAGGGACCGAGCCCACACCCTTGGTGTTACCAGCAGCAGGCTCTGACCAGCTGCTTTTCTCATATTGATACTCAGAGCACAAAAAGTCATCTTCCCTAATCCCAGTGGGGTTTGGACCTCTCAGGTGATGGTCATGAAGTGCATGTAAATAACCATATTAACAAAGATTCCCCTTTTGAATGCAGAATTATAACAAGTGTGAAAAATCTTAATCAAATTCTCTCTTGACTTTTCTTAATTTCATATATATAAAAGTGAAAGAATTACCAAAAGATTACTGGAAGGATATGAATGACCCAGTTTAAATAAACCTCTAGTCTCAGGTGAGTACATCAGTTCCATCAGGGACTTTTGATATTCAGAAAAACAGACACAAAAGAACTTTTGCAAGTCTCGTATGGAATTCTTAACTTCTAATCTTTGTAGTGAAAGCCCAACTATCTTTGCATCTGTTTATATCAATTCCAGGGTCAGTAGGATTTGCTTTTGATTAACTCAGTCTTGCAAAAAAGTCAGGAGGAACACAGATATGCAGTTTGGGGTTTTTAATTATTTAAATCGAAAAATGCATCTTTTCTTAATTCCACATAAACCCACATTCGTGCACCACAGAGCACACCAGACAACTGCTGCTGAATTAATGAGAACTACACGGACATTGCAGTACATTTGGTCCAGTGTTTAGAAGATAAAATAATTCCTTTGAGCAGTTTTACAGAAATTAGAAATACAAAGTGAGCTAAAGATCAAAAACAGTAACCAGAAATTATGGAACTCATGTTAAAAATGCCAAAATATAAACTGTCATGTTCTAGGTATAAGGACTTCTAGTTTTTGATTTAGTTTTGATAACAATTATATTACTTATAAAGTTGCTTGTAAATGACAAGCATTCAAAATTCAAAGTTGAAAATATCCCACTCAGCAACAAACTAACTTAGATTCAAAATATTTTAAAACACAGTCAAAAATCAATGGGAGAAGCTCTCAGGGGAATAACAATGGAATACTGTATAAAGACTAGACTGAATGTCTACAAGGAACTATACATATTAACATACCACCTGGGAGCCAAGAAATGAAATTTTATTTTGAACTGATCTTTCAGCTGACATAAGAAACAGTCAAATTAAAAAAAAAAAAAATCAAACTTATCTTTCATATTACCATTAAAGAAAGTGTGCGAGCCAGTTACATGCTGTAGATAGCTCAAGAAAATTTGGAAATCATCTGACTGATGATAATGTGACACTAAAAGCATTTTTATCTGCCCCTCATTCAAGTAAACACAAATGCCAGAAGACAGAATAAATAATTATGGGGTCCCTCAGCAGTTCAAGGGAATGGGTACTCTCCTTTTACAGTATTATTCCACATTCTACTAAAGAGAAAACTCAACAGTCCAGGTATCCTTCATTTAAGCAGAGGAACTCAATTAGAGTCAGAAAGACCACTGAAACCATTAGAGAATCCAAGGGCAGTCAGAAAGTAATTAAACTGATAATAAAAAGCAGGATAAAAGGAAAATAGTCCTTTTTACATAACATCCAGTTACTGAGAATGTACTTTAATTGGAAAAAAAAAATTATATAGAGAGAAGAAAATTACGTAATATCTTTTAAAAATGCAAAATGTTTGGCTATTAAAGGAAATTGCAATGATTTACTTTTCAGTATAAATCCTTTATCCTGTTATTATCCTAGAGGGAAGTATGACTGAATTAAATATGAGCAAAGTTAAAATCCGTTATTATAAACAACTTCAAATTTAGCAGTCAGTCTACAACAAAATAGCATTCTGTGTTTCTCAGTCACTAAACTTGGCAGACTGTGATCTTCAACATTTATGGATTGATGTCCAGAAAAAACATGACATAGAACACCAAGCAACAATGACAACAGATAATTTGGCTACACCAGCTAATGTAAAGTCTAGCTGCTTATATTCCTTTGTATGAAATATACATAAAACCATCTTGGCTTACAGCACAGTACCTTAAAAACATATGCTGACAAGCATTAATATACATGTAGAAGTTCTAAATATTATAACTCTGAAAGAATATTGAGTGTTTCAATGAAGGGAGGGTTGGTTATATGACAAGGAAATCTTACTAGGAATCCAAATTTAGGTTGCTTAAATGAAAACACTTATAACATTTTGCTATTCTTAAAATAAAAAAAAATAAAGTAAAACAGCCAGTCCAAAACAGTAATATATTTTTTCAGTTTAAAAACAGCAGAATACAAAAAGAATAAAACTTTTATTAAAAATAGTAACCAATCATAGACTTACTGCATTGCAAAGACATTTCAGTCATAGCATTGCATGACTAGAAACATGGTGGACATTTCAGTAATGATGGAGAAAATGCAGAAGCTTCCCATGCATATTTTATTTCATAACTTAAAAAAAGCCAATCATGTAATGACTGCATACATGCCTTCCTATTGTGGCTAAGGAGAATGAAAATAAACACATATGTTAAGCCAGATATTTCTAAGTCATCATGTCTGGCTAACTTGCATTCAATAATTTTTAAAACTCTGTGGGCTACTTAGAGTTGGTTCCAGGCAAGTCTGGCACATGTAGTTTATAGAAGTTCCAAAAAAAAGTTCATGTTATTTCCATAAGCTCTAAAAAAAAATAACCATGAGCCTATTAATTACTCTCAGACAAAGAATTCTACTACAATGTTATTAAGTACTACTACAAAATAATTAAGTCAAGATAATTATAGTTAAGTATACATTTAGAAAAGCAGCATGTGCCATTTGCTTTTACATTAAATGACATGTTTGAGTGACAGAACTATAAATACTGATGTAATTTACTCAGCATTGCCATGGCTCTCATTAAATGGACTAAACCTCAGGAAGTCATAAAATGTATCTGGCATGTCTTCCCTGGAAATCTTGTCAGGAGTGTGTTCTCGACCTAAGTTATTTAATATTTCTATTATTATTCTGCCTAATAATGCTAAGCAATGATATATAAGGATGAAATTCTTGATAATGAAGAGACTAAGTTAGTGACACGCAGGGCTTGGAATTGTGTAAAGCAGGATAGCAACAATATGCATTCATTTATAGGTAACATTTACATGTATTTAACTATAAATTTAGCACTGGATTATTTATTTTCTGCCACTGAAGGTACATCCTTGCTCAGTCAGGTTATAGATGAAAAAGTCAAGTTAGTCCATCCAGCCTGGCAAATACAGTAGAAACCACTTTTTAAAGCTACATAACTGTTATCAGCTATGATATTAACTTTCAACAGCTTCTCAAAATTCAGAAACTAGGACTACTTTTGGGCTAAGCCTGCCACTCATTCACACATGAAAAAAAAAAAAAAATCAAGATACCCTCCCTGCCTTTCACCTCTCCCCAACAGAGCAGAATGTTATTAGGGTCACTTTTCTGTGCAATGTTAAGTGCCACTCACAGACAGAGACAGACTGGGAGCAGTTGATTTAAATGATCCTGTTTGCTTTGAGTTCACAGAGGTAGGGAAGCAAGAGCACAGTTTCTATGCATGTCAGGTGACAGACACTAATGACACTTGAAACTAGTGCTGTCCCTGTGTTTTTGCTCTGCTCCAGTGTCTTTTGGCTACTTGTTAGACTTTTCATCAATGGAGAAGAGAAGAGTATTGTCACAAATGAATGCAACAATATCTATAAAAATCTGTCATGGATTAGGCAAATATATACTTGTTACCTTCTAGACTTATCATTGCAGCAACTCAAATGCCTGTTGGGAAGTAAGTATTACTTTAACTGGGGCCCCATCAAAATATATATGCTCTGTGAAACCTGAACTGATTAACGTGCCTAGAAAGAAGCAAAAAAATTGTCTTCAATACAATGCCAGTCTGATACAGTCCATTCAATGACAGACTACTGACAAATCACCAAGAACACTGAGCATTCAAAACTCTTTTCATTAAATTCATTAATGAACCTGTTTGAAGGCATTTGAAGTGTAGAAAGAAATGTTGCCATATATTAAAGCACTACACACGCACATCTACATAAATTTCTTCTAGGAAATTTCAGAGAATTTGGCTCCTGTAATATAGAAAATAATGCACAATTTAAGTAAAATTACCAAAAAAAAAAAAAAATATATCAAAGCTGTATAAAAGATGGTAGCTTTGTAAGAAATATTGTAGAATTTGGATGTGCATTCAAAGATTCCACCAACAGATGGCAGAAATGCACAACACTTACCAATAAAGTCATTGCAAATGACTGCACATTTAAGGTGCTGAGCAAGGGGGCTTTGCAACCTGTAGATGCACCAAAATCTAGTAAATTATTGCAAAGTCAAAGTGGTATCCCTACAACCAAGTTATCGGAGGACTTCTTTGTGTCAGAGTAATTAAATTCCATTAAACTATCTAAATTTTCCAAAAGGAAAATTGCTCTACACATTCAAATATGCTTTCAGGCTGAGCTGTTCTGTAGAGATTTTGGCAAGAAAGTGTACAGGGCATTAAAATAAATGTTGTTTTCATGCACAGATTTTAAACTAAAGTTTCATCTTGAAGAACAGTTGCTGGATGGATAGAAGACTTTACACCACCACCTTAACTACCTTAATAAGACACACCTGCTTTTTCTCTGAACTCATCTATCTCTAAACAAATTTCATTCTCTGATTCATCAAGACAGCTGAATTTCCACCAGCGTTGTTGGAAATACTCTTCTCTGACCAGGCATTGATACTGAAACCACAAGTCTCATCCAAAATTAATTGACATGTCTGTAACAGGACCTGGACAGAATTTGAGCAAACACTGGAAAAAAAGGATCCCCTTCCTTTACTGTGCTAATCAGCACCTGAAGAGATTTGTTCTCTATGCTTTGCATGTGTCTGTATTTGCATCTGTTGTCTGTCTTCTTTCCCCAATATATATCTGAAATTATTTTCTGAATAAAGAACTACAGCATCAGCAGCAACCTAGACTAAAAGGCATGTCAGGGAATAAGGATGAAGAAAAAATCCTTCTGATAATAGAGTTTACTAGGAATCATATAGTTTCTATCACTTGATGTTCTGAACAGTAGAATAGATGAAACATACGGTCAGAAAAAAGGAAGGAAGATTGTTTACAAGCTCTTTAACTTCAATTTCTGTGATTCAATAATAAGACACTATCAAATTCATATATTATGTTGTATTAATAACTTTGTGTTAATATCACAATCTAAGGCTGATTGTTCCTCATTCATATATTTTCGCAAATGTGAAGTCAAGATCATATTTCTTATGCTAAATTCCCCTCTAACAATACAATCTGTCAAGGCAATTTAGTTCAATACAGTCAGATCATAAAATCAATATTTCTTTTTTCAAAAGCATACAAGTACATTATTAAAGGCATTTCAGTTATTTGAATTAGCTTTGCTATCACAGAAGATAGCGTAACGGTTTTAAGTGTGCAAAGTGTTGTTAAGTCTTTACTAAATAAACCTGGAAGACATTCACTTGTTGTAGGACCCTTCAATTTTTCAGACTGCAAGCTATCCAAAGGAAAAAAATTCTGAATCTGAAACTTAGCTAGAATACTCAAATTATGACAACTTTGTGGCAAAAAAATAATTTACCATGCCATTATTTCTCCCATTGCAAATTCTTTTCTGTCCAAGAGCCCTTTTAGCCTACCTTCACTTAGACTACAAACAAAATACACAAACTCAGCAATACATCAAAATAATTTGGTTGAAATTCACTGTCAAAATCACCTGTAAATCATTCTTCCCTTGGGAAGATTCTCTCCACTCTGTAGAATCCTGCACCTGGAGAACTGTCCTACCATTTATCAGGAAGTTTCCTGTATAGAGTTGTGCAAGCAATACATATGATTTGATAAAGCACAGCTGTAGTTTATGGAAAAATGTAATGGGGATCTAGATGAAAACGAGCATCCAAAAACACACTGATGTTCATATCTGTAGAGTTTTCAAGTCAGAACAGAAGAAACTTTTATACAGCATGATAAAGCACAGTACATCACTGAATTTTACTGAATATAGATTAATTAAAAATTTCTTTTCTATTGGTACTTCCCCCAATTTTTCAATAATATGTAGCTCTTTCCATATGTCAAATGCATTCTTTTCACATGCTTCCTTTTCTTATGGTGTCCTGTGCACACAAAAATGATACCACAGAAACCCTTTCTGAAGGATTTACCAAATCTAAATATCTGGTATTTTGCAGGTTTGAAGTGCTGTTTTGCATTTAGCTTTAGTTTAGACATTGTTCATAATGACAATCCTAGAAACATTGATCATAATGACATTGCTAGAAACCTTATGCTAGAAAAAGGATAATCTGATCTGTCTTTCAATACCAAATGTTGTCTGCAAACTGGAATCTAGGTAGATGATGAGATTTTAAACATCCTTTATGCATACTGATTGAAAATTTAATTCATTTACAGCATTTCAAGTTGCAAAAATGTATGTTAAGAACAGCTGAATACAAAAGAGTAGCAGGGAAAGGAGAAGACTTCACATACTAAGAGCTACACAGTAGGTGAATGATGGCATTTCTGAGCAAGCATAAGAACAGAAAAAATCCACTGGCTTTCCACTACAGTACATGAACAGATGATACACCCAGAGCACGTCCTTTGCTATGCTTCTCATCTTTGCTGTAAGCACTTGCTGCTCTAAAGGCAAAGTTTATTACTTATTTAGGATAGTTCGGTTTCTTTCAAATACTGCTCAAACTGTGGGTCTATACTGATACTAGTCAGTCAACTAAACCAGGACAGCTCTTGGAGAATTAGGCATTCAGAGAGCCACATTGGGAACTTGGATTCTGCCAAGTACTTCAGTGAACTCATTACAGCAGACTGACATGAATCAATAATGAAATAAACTGGAAAGACCCTGATGCACAATACATTCCAGATGGTGCATTTTATTTCAGCTCCTAAATGATATTGAAATCGAAAGTGTACAAAGGAGACCTGCTAAATCATTAAGAAATTCTTAAAATGTGCCAATGTTGAATGATTTTCACATTGCCTAACCTTAAGCCCTCTCTATTTACTTGCCTTACTAAAAGGCAAACCTCACTGCTAATCCTACATACACATGGGGACAACTTGTGCAAAACCCACAACTTAAACATTCTTAATTCCCCTCAGCAGAAGGATATCTCTCTCAATTACGATATTTATATAAAATAAAAAGGCAAAGTAGGCATCTAACCTGAAACTAAATAATATGGTCTAAACACGCTCCTTTCCTCCCTACTCATACACTCAGTTCTAACACTGTATTACCTACACATATGACCAAAGCATTTGAGCTCTACAGGCAGTAAAATTGGCCATCCCTTTTAAAGGTGTAAAGGAATGCACCAGCTTCATTAATATTCTTCTATATATTACTTTAAAATTCTTTCATCACAGCTGCTCAAAATACCTTGCTGGTCTAAACTGAAGCTAGGTTAGGAATCCAAACAATTCACATTTTTGAATTAGTGAATGATTTCACTAAGGATGATTTATCTAAAATTAAAACCCCTCTGGAAGCAGGTGTAAAGCTAAAACATTGTAAATCTCTTACTCCTAAGATGACTACTTTAAAAAACACATCAGTTTTTTTTCCTCAGCGGGTGATAAATGTCTCAGGGGGATTCCATGAGGAAACAGGCAAAGTGGGGCTATAAACAAGAAATCAAGATAATGTGATGTTGGTGCAATTAAGAGATACGAAAATCCTTTCAACCCTATGAGTGCTTAACTCTTCCTGAAAACTGACATAAAACTTATAAAATCTATGCAGCAGAAACTGCTAAATGTGCAAACGCTCTCATTATCCCCGTCAGTAGTGTTAGCCGGATTGCTGTGTCACCATGAGTCAGTCACTTACGCAGTCACTTTCATGAAGGGTATTCATTCCAAATAATTATCTCTGCCTCATTTCCCAGAGTTTGTGGTCTTGCTACTTTCTCATTTCATATTCCTTTTCAATGGCTTCTGTGATTCTATTTATTCTCTCAGATAGCCTCCAAGGATTTCAATCTCAAAGTTTCTGAGAAACTCTGATACATCACATACAGGAGCGAAAATTCATCCATTAATTCACATAATGCAAGGAATCTGAGATTAAGTTATAGCTACAGAAATCAGCAATTTTCTTTCAAGGATAAGCACGTTTTTTACTTACATACCTTCTTTTTAAATTTTATTTCCTGTCATAATGTGGAACTGTATGACATTTTCTCTTTCAAAAGGCCTTACTTAGTTTTCCATATATGACAGAAGTGATATGTGGTAAAGAGCGTAATCATAGGAGGATATGTTGTGATTTTTCTGGCTGTTTTACTGCTTTATTCCCTGGCATACTGATATCCACTAATATGGTTATATGACCTTTACTGTGGTTATAAATTTACTGATCTCTTTCCATTAAAAAAAACATCAATTTGTGTATCTTTGCCCTTCTATATTAAGATGAAATATTAAAAGACTATTAAAGAGCCTCTGGTTTATTTTATTTTCCATATGAAACATTTACAATAACTATTCTCTTCAGCTTTCAGGGAAAATGAGTGCCTGTATTTCTGGAGGGATGAATTGCCAAACTGTGAGGTTTCATATACTGTCTAAAGACATGTCATTCAAAAAGTATGCCATTTTTAGGATGCTTTCTCTGAATAAAAAAATCACAGTATTTGATGTTTATTTTTTCCTTATGAAAGAGCATATAACACTTGTACAAGAAACTCCATTTGGCACATTATGGACGTTTTTTAATTGAGTGTACTCTATTTCATTTTGCATTTCCTTTTACATGTGGCATATCTTTTCTAATGCATTCCCAGCAGTCCAACAAAAATATTAAGTGTCTAAATGTCTCTTCCGACTAAGTCACTTCAGTGGATTCAAAATTTAGCCACACCAGCTTAAAGAATGCAATGAGAATATATTGATTTCATTGATTTCATGGATCAATATATTGATACATGGCAGTCCAGTTCAGTGAGTGAATGACCTAAATCACCTGTTCAGGTTACAAGCTGAGACAAATCAAATTCATGGCTTGATAAAGGCAGGTTGTTACACAGTACTTCCAAAATGGAGTACTCCAACACTTAGAGAAGGAGATAATATTAATGAGTTGAAAACAAAACAGATATAGTAAGTTTATGCGACAAAATCCACCTTTCTGCTTAAAATTCATTTCGAAAACAACTTTGGTAACAACTTCTATTTACAAAATGACATAAGATGAAGAAATTCTCCACCCAAACGTGCAAAGTTGAAATAATTTGATAACAAGCATTTTAAAGGTAAAACTATTGTACTTACCAAGCCAACTTCTGTTTAAATATACTGACACAAACACTGGAGGGACCGTGAAGAAATCTACCACTGAGTTAACTTCTAGCCAAAACCATAGCTTGTCATTGGCTGCTATAAACTGGAAAGAAAAAAAAAAAGAGGGGAAGAGATGAAAGAAGCAGATTATTCTCATGCTGATTGCAGATATCTGTTATAAAATATTAAACTCAAAATTAGTGTAGTAACTGATATTTTGAGTCAGTCCAGACAAAACATGTCTCACTGGAAAGAAGTCTATATTGTGAATTTCTTGATCATAATACTGAGATTAAAATAAAAGGTCTAACTAAAGAGATAGATCATCTATGTTATCAGATGCAATATCTGTGCTAAAAATACTTTTTCCACATTTATTGACAATGTATCAGTAATACTAGAAAAGTTTAGGCAATTATAAAGTATTTTGAAGTACATCACCTTTGTTCCAGCACACCAAATATGCTGGTAGTAGTCTTATCATGTATCTGTTGTTCACAAATTTCTCAATACAGAACAGTTTATACAGAGTCCCATTGCTACATGTCCAGAGGAGATCAGCAGGGTGACTCCTACAAAGCATAGTTCAGGACTGCAGCAGCACCTCAGGCTTTTGAATGGAACCACAGATGTCATCATTTTTCTTTCCTGAATACAAAATCAGCCCAGAGAAACTGGCAAGCTTAGATGCCAAGGGCATCATCATTAGAACTTGCCTATGTGCATAAATAAGGTGAAACTACCTTTGTATTTGATTAATAATTAAAAAGTAATGAAAACACTTGCTTTATATAAATATTAAATGTAAATATACAAATAAAGGGAAAAAAACAAGTGTTTCATGAAGATATTTAATGGAGCAGTTCTAAGTCTTGAAACTTTGACTTACGCATTTCAAAACAAATTTTTTTGAGTTAAAGATGATATTTTCTTTCTTTCAAAAAAAATACAATCTCTATTTCAATCACCATGTACAGCAGCTGCCTTCCCTCCTGACTCTTGCTACCAAAGACACACTACTTACACGCAAGCCAAAGTAGAGTAGGAAGAACACATTGAAAGCCATGTCGATCTGTAATGTGAAATCTTTGTAGAAATTCTGGCAGGATTCTATTGGGCTATTTGAAAGACAAAGAAATCAGAATAAATTGTCAGTATATGAGTTTTTACTCTGCTGAGAATTGTATGCATTTTGTTAAAGACCTTGATCCAGAAATCACATTTCTGTTTTCCAGTCGTTTATAAGATACAAGCAAGCATTTCAAAGGAATTATTTCATTCATTCAGTTAGTCATTCATACAGTGTTTATATTGACCTGTTCAGGTAATATTTGAAAATTAACATGCAGATACCTTTAGGAGAGGACAAGCAGGAGAATACCTCAGGATTGCTTAACCCCACATTAACCCTTAAAGAACTGACTTCTTTCTAAAGAAGACACACCTATGATACTTTAGGAAGAAACCTAACAAGTACACAGGTACAGTGAAACATTACATGCTTTTAAGTCATAAAACCTTTAACAAAAAATAGTTGCTTAGGAATACATTACCCATTAGCAACCTGGAGTACTTAGTCTTGTAGAATCCCTTGTTTATAAAAAGTTGATTGGAATTTTTTTTCTATTTCTCACTTTTTTTTTCCTTTTTTTTTGTTTTTTTTGTTTTTTTTGTTTTTTTGTATGGCCATTTAATGTACTTTATGTACAGTACTATGAACTGAGTAGAAAAGCAGCATAGCCCACTGGTAAAATTAAATAACAAAATAAATTGAAGAATTTGAAGCAGTACTCTAAGGGTTAATTTCTGCATGCAGGTTAATTAAAATACCCTTGTGTGTATCAGGCAGCCATTGCAAATTTTAGCTTATTATTTTATGCTCTACTTGACAGTGGGACAAATCCAAAGCTTACTCTATACAAACTGGTACTTTATAAATATACTTTTTTTTAACTAAGGGAGGTGGTAACTTCCATAAGTATCATCAGTGATTTATTTGTGAGGTTTCTAAAACAGGTTGTTGAAGCCACAGTCCAATGTTGTAGTCATAGACCAAAGTGAAAATCATGTCCCAATATATGTCAATGTATATACTATATATACATAATGTCCCATCATATATACATATATATACACACATATATTGCAAATGATCATGTGTTCATCACAACTGTAACAGAGGGAAACTAGAACGTAGATCATTTGAACATTTGGAGCCCTAGAAAAAATCCTTTTAGAAAAGCGGAAATTTGTTGGCTTTCTAGATCAAATAAATCACTGAGCATGAATACAATACCAGTTAGTATAGCAGTAGTTCTGCAAATATAATGCTAGACTGCTCAACAAGCAAGATTCTATGCATTATGAATGTCAGGTACCTAACTTAAGGCATAAAGGAAGTTACCTGGACTACCAGGTCATTACACATGCAGCCAAATTTTCCATTCCTTGTATACATTTCAGGTCAAACAAGTTAATTACAGCATGCTCTCTCCTGTCTCTAGATGCATGAATGTATACAGCAAAATTCTCCTTGATGTACAATCGGTTCATATTTTAAGAAGCTTCAGTGCTACAGGAAATTTTATTAGAATTGTTTTTCAAAGGCTATTTGAAAAGGCATTGAAGTGATGAGACACTTCTGTTATAGCTCAAATAAAATTGATTTACAAGAGCAGGTAGAAGGGAAGAGAAGCCAATGTTAACATAAAGGAGAGCAGACAATACCTCACATTTAAAAACACAGTTTTAGCTACAAAAACAGTGGATGTAATTTGAGAACCCAAATGGATAATTTTCTGTACGGCACTAATGAGAACAAGGGATTTTGTCAAAATAAGGTAGGCCACACTGAGTCACAGTGCACCCTACCAACAGAAGTACAGAGGAACAGAACCAACAGCCCTGCACCAACCCTTAACTCCAGCTTAGGTACCTGCAAAAGCTGGAGAAATTCACTGAAGCTAATGGAATTGCAGAGGCTTATAACCAGGATAGAGAGCAATTTTTAGTTAAGGTCAGCTAAGGTTGCAGCTAACAGCTCTACTTTTGTGTCACTGTCTGTTACAAAAACCTACAAGATCTGACAAATTACCTAATGCATAACACATCTTTTTTTTTTTTTTTTTTGCAAAACACTTAGCAGAATGGATGACAATTCTGATTTGTGACTTTTGTTCACCTAATACCAAAATTGCACTTTCTGCTAGTGATATCCTTTAAGCTTCCTTCATTTCAGAGAGCATCCCTCTCTTTCAATGTTTAAGTTGTCCATTTCAAAGACAAACACAGCATCCTTTTTTTTTTTATATTTCAAATGATGATTTTGTCAGAAGGGCATGATACTGAAGAAATTATTAATTTTTTTCACAGATGGATTATAAAAGATTTTAAACATTCTAAATCAAACTTTCAGTTTGGATTTTTTATTTTTCTTTTCACCAGTAGCTGACATGTGAGCTGGCAGAAAAATATGGCCACTAATGTTTATCATTGCACAATTCAGCCTGCTGCATAAAGGAAGCCAATGTGAAACTCGCCTTTACATTGAGTTTCCCAAAACCAGAAGTGCTCTAAGTACTTCTTAGTAGTGCACTAGGGTCTCCAGGACCAGTAATAATACTAATAAAACTCCCTGGTTTATAATAAAACCACATGGCATATCCTACGGGATTTCACCCAATTCGGGCAGCAAAGGTTTCACTTCTGAAAAAGACAACAGACTATTAGAAACATTTTTATTCCCCTTCCATGTAAGCATGGTTTCATACATTTCTACCACAAAACAACAGGAGAAACAATGATAAAATCAATGAAACAGCATTCTAGCAATACAAGGAAAGATTTCATATAACTAGATAAAAATTACAGTAATGATGGAACTCTAAATGCAATGGGTGCCTCCCCCTAAAAAAAGTGGCAGGATCAATACTCCAACAATTGATGTGCACATGTGGTAAATGAGCCAGCTAGGGAAGGCATCCCACCAGAAATGTTTTTCTGAACAGAGAAGGACTGGTGGCTGATGGGACAATAGGAGGTTGTCTTGGGCACAAGCAATCACAAAATGATAGATTTTGATTTCTGAAGAAATAATGTGGGGGGCAGCAGGACCCCCAGAGGGCAGGTTTTGGCCTGTTTATGATGCTGGTAGAGAAAGACCCTTGGGATGCAGTCCTAAAGGGCAAAGGAGCCCAGGAAGGCTGGACATGATTCAAGATGGAAATCTCAAATGCACTGAAGCAGGCCATCCCTTTGTGTCAAAAGATGAGCTGGCAGGGAAGACCATCAGCCTGGCTGAACAGAGAACTTTGGCTGGAATTCAGGAATAAAAGTGCATCATCTTTGGAAGAAGGGCCAGGCAACTCTGGAAGGCTTCAAGGATGTTGTGAGGTTATGAAGGAAGAAAATTAGAAGGGCCAAAGCCCAGCTAGAACTAAATCTAGTTACTGGCATAAAAGGCAATAAAAAACATTTCTAGAAATAAATCAGCAACAGAAGGAGAGCTAAGTAGAATCTCCATCTTTTATTGGATGGAAACATAATGAAAAAGAATGAGGAGAAGTTGGAGGTACTTAATACCTGCATTGCCTTGCAGTCTTTAACAGCAAGAGCAGTTGTCTTCTGTGAACCCAGCACCCTGAGCTGGAAGACAGATAGGGAGCAGGATGAAGCCCCCACAATCCAAGGGGAAATGGTCAGAAAAATACATTTAGACAGAAATCAAGGGGGCTGCATGGAATCCATCCAAAGATACTGAGGGAGCTGGCAGAAGTGCTCACCAAGCTACTTTCCATCATTTATCAGCAGACCTGGTTAACTGGAGAGGTCTCACCTCACTGGAAATTAGGAAATATGACACCTATCTACAAGAATGATCAGAAAGAGGATTCATGCAACTACAAGCCTGTCAGCTTGACCTTGGTGCTGAGGAAGGTCTTGAGTGCCAGCACAAAGCACATGTAGGACACCATGGCATCAGGTCCAGCCTGTTTGGGGTTATGAAACGCAGTGCTGCTTGACCAATCTGATCTCCTTCTATGCAAGGTGACTTGCTTGGTGGATGAGGGAAAGGCTGTGAAAGCGACCCAGATTTTAGCCAAGCTTTTTACACCATTTCTCACAGCTGGAGAAACTGGAGAAACTGACTGCTCATACATTGGACTAGCTGGGTAAAAGACAGGCTGGATGGCGGAGCCCAAGGAGTGGAGCAAAAGGAGTCAAATCTACCCGGTGTCTGATCACTAATGGTGTTCCCCAGGTCCCAGCTTTGGAGCCAGTGCTGTTTAATATCTTGATCTATGATCTGGTCAAGGGAATTGAGTGAGTTTTCAGTAAGCTCCCAGACGACAGCAAGTTGAGCAGGAGTGATGATCTGCTAGAGGGTAGGAAGGCTCTGCAGAGGGATCTGAACAGGCTGGATCCATGGGCTGAGGCAAATTGTGTGAGGTTCCTGCACTCGGGTCACAACAATCCCATGGAGTACTACAGGCTTGGAGAAGAGCAGCTGTAAAGTTGTTCACTGGAAAAGGACCTGAAGATGCTGATAAGCAGCCAGCATGCCGTGAGCTAGCACATGCCAAAGTAGCCAAGGGCAATAAGGTCCGGGCTTATAACAGGAATAGTGTGGCCAGCATGGCCAGGGAAGGGACCATCCCCATGTACTCAGCCCTGGTGAGGCCACCCCTCGAGTGCTGTGTCCAGCTCTGGGCCTCACACTGCAAGACAGCGAGGGGCTGAGGCAAGTCCAGAGACGGGCAACAGCTGGAGAAGGGTCGGGAGCACAAGGGGCTGGGGCTGTTCAGCCTGGAAAACAGCAGGGTCAGGAAGGACCTTATCACTCTCTATCACTCCCTAGGGCCAGGCTGTAGCAAGGTGGGGGTCGACCTCTTCTCCCAAATATAAGTGACAGAACAAGAGGAAATGGCCTCAAGTTTTGCAGGGGAAGGTTAGACTGGATATTAGGGAACAATTTTTCACTGAAAACACATTGAAAGAGGCTGCCCAGGGAAGTGGTTGAGTCACCATCCCTGGAGATATTTAAAAGATGTATAGTTGTGGCACTTGGAGACACGGTTTAGTGGAAAACTTAAAGGTCACTTCTAAAAGAAATGATTCTATGATTCTCTAATATTTATAAGTACTTTGAAAGAGCATCTTTGATTATCTAAACAATTTTTATATCAAAATTAGTAGTTATGAAGCCCAGCTGTACACTTATAATAAGCATAAACTACTTCATTAAGCAAGAGTGACTACAAGAGAGGTAACAAAATAATTCCATTTAATTTTACATATATGGGGCAAAATTTGACCAGGTGTTTCCAGCATCCTTAAAGCTTTGCTGCAATCAAGACTGAAGCCAACACTGTGCACAACACTTTTACCATGATGTACCACTTGTCACTTCGATTCAAAAGAACTTACTGCTATTTAAAGAATTATTTTTGTCACCAGTTTACATCATATATTTATTATTATTGCTTATTTCTGGTTGGCTTAAAATGTTTCTAATGCATCAAAATGTTTCTACTGGAATTATTCCTTGAATAGTCATAAAATGAGGGGTAGAGAGAAAAAAAATTATTTTTAATGTTTTTTGAAATTGTTTCTGTGAGTATATTAATATGAAAGTTCTCACAGAAGCCTTCGTGCATTTCCAGGACTTCGGGGGAAATGGGAAGGGAAAATGTTTATTTTAAGACATATTAATCTAGTTGCATTTTGTCGAGTGTTTTGAAGATATGTATGTAAAGCTTTCATAAACTGCTACAGAATAAATTACTTCTACTGTAACTTCAAGAAAGTACTGATGTTAATATCTTACTACAGCTGTTACAACTTCAGAACTTTAGGAAGCTATTGAAAATTTTAGAAATTCAGAGAATTGTCCTAATTTACAATCTTAATTTTGTAAATCTGCCTCATGAATGGTGGAGGAAAAGCCAAAACCATTACAGAAACAAGAGAAAAATATTTTTTAATTTAGAATCAATACAATAAAATATAAAACTTAAAATACTGATCAGACAAAAAATCAAGAAGTTTTTATTTCTGGTATTCATGACAATTTTTAGACTGCACAACAGTACATTATATGAAAAAACAGGAAATGTGCAATTTTCATCAGAAGGAATGTCCATTGATGAGAGTAAATTTTAAAATGAAATCATAACTATGTACAGAAATACCAGTTGATGCTGCTAAAACACAAAACAAATAAATAAATAATTAAGAGAAACCACTTAATATTTAGAAGTTAATTAGTATTGCATCATCTGAAGACATTACACTCACTGCACTTTCCAACTGTATTTCAATGCATTTAATATATATCAATTTGGGGCATATAAATTTTTTTTTGTACATAAAACTGCTTAAAGTGGCAGGTTTTTTTTTAATTATTTTGTTTTACTGGAAGCTCCTCTTTAATATTGAATTCCCTCAAATTTACTTCTAGGGCAAACCAAATTTTATGAAGCCTAGAGTAAAAAAAAATTGGCACAAATTTGATATAGTAGTGTCTGTTTATACTCCTTTAATACATATTTTGAACAGTACAGCAAAAAAGAAAATTAAGTCGGTTATGGTTAGGCTTTTTAACTCTGTTTCAGTGATGTAGTACTAAAGTAAAACTATAGAAAAGCCACATATATCATTCAGTAAAAGCAATTTTCTTTCAATGCAGAGGAGTTTTCTCCTTTACAATTTAGTCACACAGCCCAGAAGGGAATTATCAGTTAAAACCTTCTTTACTGAAATAGACAGGAACAAATAGCAAAATAACACAGATGCCTATCAAATATATACCGTGGGGAACAAATATCATAATTAAAACAAATCACCAAGACTAAATTAGAATGAAAGATGTCAAGCATCCTCAAAGGAACAGAGAGCATAACATACTTTTTCTTACTTCAGTTGGCTTCCTTACTTATTGACCCAGTGAGTCCCACAGTAAGAAAAACATTCTTTTCTTACAGTATTCATCTTCTAAACACAAGATGCTTGTTAAATGCATCTCAGTTTAGAAAGCCCTTCTTTGAGTCATAGCACCAATAAAGTTTTTGACCACAAGTCTCTTCCTAAATTACCTCACTCTCCCCTTGACATGACGTGGTGTACCACGGTGGAACTTCTGCTGCCAGCACGTTCAGTTATTGCTGCAGGAAGTGCAGGCAGAGTTAAGCTGGTTTCCTTCCCAAGGAAGAAGGACAGCCAGCTGGATCACCTGAACGAGGCACTGGCAAAGGCAAAGTGAAGACCCACTTGGGCAGTAGGAGAAGTGCCACATAATCTGCTGTCACAGCCCTGAGACCTGGGTCCATAAAACTCTATGGGATCATGACATCACTGCTTAGAGATATTTTTCTGAGGTTTTGTGCACCTGGAGCTAGTGAGTGAGGGAGGAACAATCCCTTTCTCATCAAATTTTGCAGACAGTTATGGCCTGATAGCTGAGGACGATGTTGCAATAATTTCTTGTATCTTCTTAAATTATTTACATTTAAATCCTATTTGACCATTCAACCTCCTACATCTAAATTCTTATCTGTTTCTCCTATACACAAAGAGAGGGTGAACTTTCTGCTCCCAAAGTGCTTAATTGTCAAATCCCAGAGCACTTTGCCAAGTACTTTTCTTTTAATTCTCAATTCTGAATCTCCTTTGCTTAATGGATTAAACCATATTTGTCTTTCCACTCAAAAAACACCCTGAACTTCAGCATGTGATTAATTTTAGATTACTCTGTTTTACTGTCTTTGTTTCCATCTCCATTTGTGCAGTCTATATGTGGAGTGGCCTCCCTTCTTCACTTAGATATGCACCTCTCACATTCCTTCTGAAAATGCTTTGATGACCTTAGGCTCATACATACTAAACTATCTTTGGACTACATCAACAAACAGAATCCTCTTTGTTCGATTTTAAAATAAGTAAAATACAAATCTAATGAAAACAAAACTGTCAAATAATGTGAAATTATTTCTATCTTCCAAGATTTCTTACACTGTGTTTAACCTACACTGGATAATTTACAAGTACTCTGCTTTTCAGAAAAAAAAAACCAAACCAGTAACACTTTAAATATCTGTCCTTACTTTCCTTCTTTAATTTCTATTACAACATCTTCTACTATTCTTTAAAGCCTGACAGATCACAAGCTGGCATTAGAATATTACCCTTCTATTTCTAACCTAATTAAACAAATGCATCATGACTCATATGTTCTGAAAATGCTATCTACAACTAAGTCCGTCTATACAATCTCCCTAATACCTTGGGAGGGAACCTTGGCAAGCTCTCAGACTAATTTGGGGTAAAAATAACAAGTTTCTCTATTATCCTTCAAAAAAATTTCCAATATCAGAGGAAAAAAACAACAAAACCAGATCAATAAGTATTAAATTGGTACAACTGTGTCTTTTAGTAAACATTTTTCTCAGAATCAGAGACTTTTTTTTTTTCTTTTGGTTCTTTCACTGCTCTGCATCATGTCATAAAGAATGGGGCTTAAAAGTTTATGTTATTCTTAATTTCCCCTTTGACTGAAATTTATTTAAAATTTAAACATATTTTTAAATGCTGTGACTTGGCAGTTTTTAATGCAAAATTAAATCTATTTAGAAACTAAGACAGATATGGATTTCCAGTGTGAAAGAAAAAGAAGCTCCTAATTTTAACTTCTGTCACATTCACATACAAAATTAGGAAGCAAATTTAGTTGGTACAACTGCAGAACAAAGGTCTGCTTTCCTGATGCTCATCTAATGCTACCAAATTTACAAAGTCATTTACAATTGGCAACACAAGTGACAGTCAAATAATACTGACAATAACTATTTTATCTAAATGAACTAATAAAACTTTGCAAAGTTCAGCATAATGCCATCAGTTTCAATCTCTCTTTCTCAAGTTTTCCATTAATTTGAAGCATATCACACTTCTTCAGACTCCCTAGTAAAACATAAGCCAATGTTCTCCAGCACTCCAGCAAAATCTAATTGGGCTGAGCTAATTTCCTCAGCCCAAACACAAAATTATGTATGATAAAAAAAAATTTTGCTTATAATTTTATATTGAATTATTGGAATATACAGGGAAAAAAACGCATTAAAATTGCTCACTCTGAAAACAACATAATAATTTCCTCAGGATGTGTGTATATTCACTACTGTCTGCAGCACGTATCTTTTCTAATTTCTCAAACAGAAATCAAACAAAGGTCCCTGAAGAACAGTAAAACACCAAGGAACTCAGTGTTATAACAGGCTTAAGTGAGTGACGTAGAATCCTTCTACATAACTTCCAAGTTCTTTCAGTAGTGTATGAAAGACAGAGCATGTGCTTTCCTGCAAAGTACACCAGTAAGATTTTCATCCTAAGGTAACTTAATTTGAAAACATTGCTGAGAACCACATGGATAAGCAGAAAGAGCTTATTATTTTATTTTGTGCTACACTCCTTAAATGCTCATCATGAGCTAAGAACACTGGCAACTAAAAATAGCATGACATTACCTTGACAAAACAATCTCCCTGATGACAAATCAATTCTAGGGAAATGACAGCACAACAATGCCTGGAACCAAATTTTTAATTAAATTAAAAGGATTTAATTTTTAATAAAATTGATTTTGTGTGAGACTACTAACATTCTAAAGAGAAGAATATGAGTATACTGTTTCAACTCACTTTTTTTGACAGATTTTAATAAGCCACTTCAGTTTTATCTCCTATACTGATTGCATTATGAAAGGATTTGGTTGAACTGCATACCTCATTTACTAAAGTTGATAATCTTGATAACTTCTCTTCTTCATAATGATATCTTTCTATTACTTCTTCTTGCATTGTTACCTAATAGTTTTTATCAAAGTCTATCTAGGAGTAATAAGTTCTTGTAGCCACTTACCCCAGAAAAGAGAAAATAATTGATTACATGAAAATGCTAGCAAGCCATATGAATACTACTCCCTTTTCCGTGTTGACATTGAATTAACAAATGGAAATTAATAATGTTAGTGAGAAGTATATCAGCAGCATAAAACCTTTTCATTTATAACATACAAATAAACACTGGAGTAGATTCTTTGGAGAGATGGTGAACCTCAGAATTTTAAAATAGTAAATACTTTTCAGCCTGGCTTACATGGACCACTTACAGTCCTTGTATTTGCATGACTCAATAGAATTATCTATACATGAGATATTTCTATAATTTCTTCCTGTTATGGGAAAGGGCCATTGAGCTCTTAGATAAGTGTCTGTTTGGACAAATTTATCTATAGCTACTCTTACCTTGCAGCAAGAATGAATTCCTGAGATGCCTTGCTCTATTCCTGAGAATCTTTGCTCTATTTGCAGCTGCCATCTCTTAAAATGACCCAACAGTACTTTTCTCATTTGCTGTCCACTTCCCTCAGACTGTTTTCAACAGCCCACCATCACCAGGCATTTCCAGCTCCAACTACTCCTCCATCTCAGTACCTTTTATTATTCTCTTATACTTTTAAAATTCTGCCTCATCTGACTGAATTATTTGAAAAAATATATAAAATGAACAAAAATTAGGATGTTCTCCATATATCCTCCTTGATTAAAAATTAATATTTTTTCTTTTTTTATATTAGCAAAGAAAGGAGTTCAAATTTTCTGGTTGATATTCATAAGCGATTACTACAGATGATTTTGAATGTACTTCCCATACATTTCTTGCTAGCTTACATACTGTAACTTAAAAAAAGGTAATGTAGTCCTATGAAACTTAGTCTTATTTCAACCATTCTAACTGAAAATTACAAGAGTGCTGGAGTACAATAAAAGTATTGTACTGGAGTACAACAAACTGGAATGTAAAAATACTTGCAGTACATTCATCTGTCTGTCTTTTCTATAATTCCTTCCTGTGATATTGTGATGAAAAATATCTGGCTACTCTCTAGTTTTACTGAGTAGAAACAAACTTCCAGCCTAAGGTATCTTATTTGACTTTAACAACAGCGAATAACGTAAATGAGCAATGGAAGTTAGCAGTATTGCAAAGTGGTAGAAAATTGACATTACATTACTGGATTAGCTTCTTTGGTCAAGCTATCAAATAGCATGATCCAAATTATTAGTAATCCTAAAAAACCTAATCACATTGTGTTAATAGTACTTCTAAAGTAGTCCTAATACACAGTTACACCAGGCAGGATATATTTTTTTCCTATTGCAAATGAAGGCGTAACATGAAGCATGCAAATTCCTTCCAAAAATCTACACAAAATTAGAAGATACATTAGTCCCAAACAAATTTTCCTAATTTCAGACTCTCCCTCTTGTTCCTCTTGAGGACCTCTTAGCCTTACCTACCCCATCAGTATAAAGGTTCTTTAAAGCACCTTGTTCAATTAATACCTAAGGTACATTTAGGGCACCTCAGGTCATGCAGCTCAGCTTCTCCTCTTCCAAACTATGAGATGTGTAGTATATCCTTGTCACCTGCCACAAGGAAGCCTGTATTGGTATAATTGTTACACTTTTATAGCAATACTAAACAGGTGACTCAAACTAAAAAAGCTTTCAAGTACCAAGAGTAATTATCTAAAATCTTTGATTATACCGTGAGCATCACAGTATAGCTGTTTAAATTCCTCTACCTTGAACCAGCTCTGGGCATAATCAAGGCAATATTCACTCCTAGCATACATTAACAGTTACGACAATCTCTTCTATCAGTTCCTTTTTTTTTTTTTTTTTTTTTACCTAGACCCTTGAAGAGTCTTAATTGCATGTACCTTTAATGAGTGAAACGCATTGCACAGTTCCTCTAGCCATAAACTCCTTTGCCGTGGTTTAATTTCCACATCTATATAACTGCAATCTAGTAAATGTTCCTTCTTAGAAAAGCTTGTGTCACAGCTGTTGCAGCTGTGGGACCTGATTATTTACCATCACTGGCTTAAGTACAATTACCATATTCTTAAGGCAAAGTGCTGACTCTATGAAAGACTCACTGAATAGCCACATTTACTTAGCAAAATAATAGAAGTTTAAACAAAGAAGAAATTAAGAAAATACTTAAATTTTTCCAAAAAAATTAGCCTGAAGCCTGAGTGACACCTGAGTCTCACCCAGTGGGTTTTCTAAATGGGAAAGGCAAGGCTTCTTTTAGGCAGATTAATAACACTATGCCTTTCTGTTTCATCAGTAACTTTATCTCCATTAACAAATGGAATAAGAAAATGCCTATAGCTGTAGCAGTTGCCAAATCAATTATTAGAATCCTGATATAAAAGTGCTTTACATCAATATAGAAGAGTATTATAGTTGAGTTAAAAATTAATATTTTGTAGCCTTTTTTTCCTAACACCTCTCTTTTGTATCCTGGTTGCTGTGCACGAGTGAAGGGGTGTGTAGTTGAACATACACACTGAGCTACTGGAAAGTCAAAAGGACTGGTAGAATAAATCCCATTTTTACTGAGAGCAGAAAGAATTTCATGTTACTGTATAGATGTATGTCTGACCTGGTTTAGATTACTAAAAGAATTATCCTCCATTGTAAGAGGGGAAAAAAAAGTTACTGCCATTATATGGAATAATATAAAAAAATAAAATCCTAATTAATCCCGAATACCACACATTCTTAGGGAAGCACAGTATCAGCCCGTGGGTGGCATGACAACAGTTGTAGAAATTACTTCCCTTCTGTATTACTTTGAATATATTGTATGCTTAAGTTACCTGCCTAAACGTACACACTAAGAGCATATTTTCACTTTATATATACCTGTTTTCTATGACCATTTTTCAAATATCATAACCTTCTACATTATAGGCCCTCAAAGTTAAATTTATACAAACAATAGTACTTATTAATTAAGATGAATATTAATTTGAAATCTGTACATTACTTCTGACACCACAGAGTGCACGAAGTGTAATTTCTGAGCATATACTATACGTTTGCAGTTATCAACAGCACTAGAAAAATTGTGTTCAGACACAACGCTTCAAGTCACTTCCCAGACTGCTCCATCATTTTATCAGGAAAAAATAGGAATAGAATTCAATCACATCTTATACCGTTCTGATGAAAGGTTCATTTAAATACATTTAAGAACATATAAATAACAGGTTGGTTAGAATGGTCACAATACCATTTGTAAAGGAAATTTCAAGCAGGATTACAACTCTTTATATGGAATGTTACCATGTGTTTTGTACATCAATAAATTTTATATTATTTTACAGCTTATTTATAATTTAAAAATACAAAAGCCTATTGCAGTTAAAACGCTTCCTAAATTCTGAATTTCAATAAATTATTACATACAATCTTACCTCTTTTCACTGTCACCTGCTGCTGAAGTTGACAGCAGGGAATTGTCTTTCTGATACTACTGGCACCACTCAGTCCTTGTCACAACAGGGTAGCTGGTACATCCTTTCCTCCTCACATCTTGACCACACCAGAATTATGTCTCTTGTCAATAAACTACTGTAATATGCTGGAAATTTTAAATACCTGATACATATTATGTCCTATTCATTCTATAATGGCTTAACTAAAGTTAGTGATAAACATAATTTACTTTTGCCCAAACTTTCTATTGTTATGGTTTTGTCTTTGTTTTTAATACCATTTCATGCACTTAATGCTCTAGACTGCATTCAGTGTATACATCATTATGGTAAGCACATTGGCATGCACAGGCAATACAATAATAGATTATAATTAATCCCATAGACAACCAAAAAAGGTGAAGTTGCATCATGCAATGAAACCAGCTTGGCCTGGGCTGCCATGCAGAAAAAAACCTACATCAATGAGTCTGCTGTACGGCTCCTAGGTAAGAGTTGATATGAAAGAGGTGAGTTATTTCAGCAATGACGTCACAGGCTGAGAATGTTTATACTACTGTAAACAAAATACTGTACATAGCACCAGTATTACTTGAGAATGGGGGATAAGATGCTTGGAAAAGAGGACAAAAAGGATGAGAAAGAAGAAGAGGGAGGAGAAATCATAAATTACAGTAACCAGTCTGAAATCCAATCGGTTCTTTTAAATAAGCATTTTGTTATTTCGTTCAAAATAATTTCACTTGAGCTTTCAAAGCAAACCTGAATTTTTCAGTGTATTTTGAAGAAAAAAGGATGAAATAATGAGATACAGAGCAACTTCAAAATGTCCAACGTTCAGTAATAGATGAATAACTAAAGATCATAAACACACAGATATGCAGAGGTGAATTTTTCAATGCAGTGCACAGGATCCAAAGAACACAAGTTTCACTGATTCGAATGCATAATCAACCAAACTAAATGAATATGGACAATTAAGGGATGCATTGATATGAGTGATTTATTTGGTCATCTTTTGCTGCTTTTCTAGTAAAAGATATCTCTGCTGAATAAAGCAGGGTTTTTTTCAGAAGTTGTGTTGAATTGCCTTTACCTTACTCACCTTCACAGTTCCACTGAACATAACAACATGACTGGAATTACAGAGTGACCACCTAGCCTGTTCTAAATCATGTACATTGTGCACAGTACTGCATAGACTGATTCCAGAGAGTTCAGAAAGACCTAATTGAGCAGATAAGTTATTTTATTGCAGCATTCACTTGAGGTGTGCTACCCTGTGATGATAAATGTACAATTTTGTAACATTGTAGCATATTATTATGAGTGTTCCATTACAAAAGGATTTGTTACTAGTTTATCAACAGTTTTCAATATTGTTTTCAAGAAGTTTTTCTTAATTACCCTTAAATGTATATTATCACTCTATTTTTAGCACAGTTCCCAAATATATAGACTAGTTATGCAGGGTAGCAATTCACACAACATCAAAAATAGCTTTAACAAGAAAATGAAATTTAACTTACTGTATAAGGTTTTCTAAAAAATCTATTGTTCCATTTGCATTACAATTACTTTGGGTATCTTTGTTTTTATACACTAGTAGCTTTGGGAAACATTAATCTTTTTACTTAGTTAATTGTCACAGAAACTTAGTTTAAAATCAAATAATTGACAGTAGAAGCAATTTTCTGGCCTCTTGAAATGTCTTAGAATATTTTCAGAAAAACTGTTCAACATATTTGGAATTTGAAAGGTAAAAAAAAAATTCTAAATTGTTCATTCCAGATATAAAACCTCCAATTGTATTACTCTTACATAGCAAAATTCACATCCTTTTTCCAGACAAACACTTCTAACCTTTTCAAAGGGATAGAACTTGCAGACAAGACTCATACCACTTTTGGCCACTGTGTGCTATTTAACAAGGCTAGCAGAATCTTTCATTAATTGCATATTAAACATGTGAATATTTTCTTGGGTGTACAGATCTGCACTTACAAACTGCTGCACTGTGCATGCAAATGTTATCGCCTGAGAAGAAGGTTACTTTGTCAAGAGCAATTCGAGCGCTGCTGACAAAGCCAGAAACCGAGTAAACTGTTTAAGGCAAGCACATGAGGAGCCCAAAAATTTTGGAACTTGCAAACTTCCAAAGTGTACCATTCAAATAGCCACTGTACAGTCTGTAATAGGACATCTGGCATATACAGTATGTACTACAACATATATGTCTGTATCACAGCACAAATGATACATACTATATATGTATACTTTCCCATTGTTGTGAAAATAGAAGAAACTTTCTTATCTTACTTGACAAGCATTGACTGAGCAAAAGATGAAAAGCAGTCCTTAAATTTATTCTTAATAAAATCAATACACCAGTAATCTTTAATTTAGTTATGGCAGAGAAGTCCTCAAGATTCACACAGAACACAAAGCTGGTCTGAGTTCTACAATCTCATCACCGTGAATATAACATAATAAACACAAAAGGAGAAGAATCATATCCTTGGTATCTGCTACTAATGCAGCAGAGCATGATAGAAGCTACAAATGTTATGATCTCAAATGATCAGGTTAGATTACAGTTTACCATACATTTACTCAACAGTTTATTGTCCTACAAACAGTGATTTTTTTTTCTTCTTTTTTTTTTCTGTAAAACCAGGTAATTCGGAGATTCAGCTATTAGGTTTAAGAAGAGATTCAGTCATCTGTTTTCAGATTGTAGCTAGGAACCAACCTCATGTTAGAAAAGTTTCCCTGCTTTAGCTGGAGAGAAGCTATCAAACCCATTTAATACTTAAAAATCTAAATTAGCAGGAGTTTCTCTCTTTTGGTGTAGCCAAAAGCCATAATGAACTTTACACAGTTCATACAAGTCTGTTGCAAATTATAAAACCTAAGCATTATGAAGGGTACTGTACTATTTAAAATAAATAACCAGAACTATCAAATGTAACTAAATTTCTGGGATATTTAGCCCTGGAGTCAATTCCTTCCAACCCCTGAACATAACACTCCTTTTGGTAAACCATTTGCTGGCAAAATTTAGTTTGACAAAACGGGGGATACAATTCCTAGTTCTAGTTTTCTGTTTTGAGGACTTGGTTGCACTTAACTAGGTAAACGAGTTAATAAGTAAAAGACTTATGAACTATCTGACTGAAGATGGACATAAGCAAGGTCCTGGAACAGCAGGGTGACTGGATTCATGCCCATTAACCCGTGGTGATTTGAACAATTACATTGCCACTGCATTTTAGCTACAAAACCAAATGCATTGAAGTTTCAAATTTTCCCTAGGCAGCAAAGCTTATTCAACTTGCATCAGACATTCATGTTTATGACGGGGAGCTGGTTCAGAGAAAAAGCTTGATTTCCTACGAACTAAGAGGGCCTTGAGCCAAGCCTTGAGATATCATGCTAAGAGTACACAAAGCATGTACTTGTCATCCTTTCACATCCAGGCTAAAACAACACCAGCCTACCCTGATTACTGTAACTGTTTATTTCACTTCTGTCCCCCACCACAAGTAAGCACATTACTTTTCCTTTCCAGAATTCACTCAATTCCCAGCCAGTTTCTCCCACATAAAGAAAAAAAACCAAACCAAACAAAACAAAACCAAACTATCTCCCTAATGCTCTAATTCTTCCTATAAACACAATTTAAGAACCACACAACAGTTTGCCCCTGTCTGCCCAGGATTTTCTCTCTAATGTGATTCTGTGCTTGCAGCAGTTCCATGTAAGTTCATTAGCACAACAAATATTACTAGTTGCTATGTTAAAGCACAGGCACAAATCTCACAAATCACTGGCATTGCAGAATGTGTGTTTGGGATAAGATGCACAACCACTGCTCATGTGTTGATTTTATAATTTATGAAATATGTTACAGAAAAAAAATAGAAGATGAAAAGTTTTCCCAAAGTAAACATTGCAAAAGGGAATTTAAAAAATAAGTTAAAGCCTTTCACATCCTCTGGAAGAACCGTATCTACACAAACACTTGGCAAGGGTGGAGCACTGATATAACAAGGGAGGTTTGACACACTAAAGAGCAAAGGACACAGCAAGTGATATCAGAATCCAACAGCTTAACATCCAAACCTGGGTCTACCCAAGGGCTTAGGGAAGTTCAGAAAAAAAAAGGTAAGAATTGCAAGCTATAACTTACTCACACTTAGTTTCTGCTAGAATATGATTCAGTAGGATTCTATGTTTCTCACTGAAAATACTATAAAGCGTGCTACTAAATACTCAAAACACCTTTAATCCCAAAGGGTTTGTCTATACAGAAAGAAGAAGAAACTATGCTAAATACATCGGAGAACTCGGAAGAGCAGTGTCCCAGGACTTTTGTGGATAATGCACTAAGGACTGAAATGTAAGAGTTACTAATCTATCTCTGATGAGGGCTGTAAAAAACATGTTTCTATTCAATAACTGCCTATTAGAGAAGTTCACTGCAATGACCATTAGCCAGGAAATGAACTGGCATAATGGAAGATACATCAGGATTGTGCTTTATGGAACAGTTGGATGCTTAAGTATCCTGTCTAATGTTAGATTAGATCGCAGACTTCAAGTTACAAACCACATATGGCAAACTTATGCACAGTATTATTGATGAGCATCCCTACCACCTTATTACTACTGCAAAGTCCTAGACATACTGGTCTGTGTATAAAGCAAGAATCTTTGTGGAAACCTGTGTAGGTAGATCTGTCGTCTTTATGAGACTGCAAAAAGATGTTTTTTAATGAAGCTGTCAAACTGACAGGCCAAACTTTGTTACCCACAGAACCACACTACTGTAAATCTTGATGCACACTGAAGAAAAGTAACTAGACTGGCCTTAGAAATTCTTGGCAGGCTTCTCTGCATTCTTGCTGTTTGTTCAGATGAACACAGACTGCTAGACCGAAGATTCTGTAGTTCATTCAACCTCTTCCAGCAGCTTGCCAAGGCCTTAAGATGGATTATATTTATCATACACAATGGCAGTAAGATACTGGATGTTATAAATTATTGTAACTTCGCTGACAGACATGCTTTTACACAAAGTCTGATGGTGAATTATGGCCTTATGAAAAACAAGTTGAAAGACGCATTCCTGACTGATCATGACACATCAGTTCCACACCAGTTAAATACCTACATATATGGGAAAACCTCTGTGCTTCCAGAAGTATCAAACTTTGCAGTTTTATCCATTTTGAAAAACTATAAAAGCTCTATTCAAGAAGTGTATTTGTTTTCTATGTATATTTCTTCCCTTTCCCAAAAGGTGTTATTATTAATGTAGTTATAGACAAAAAATCTAAGTATCTTAAACACCCTCCTTTGACCAATTTTTGAGAAAAACTGAGACAGGTTTTCATGCCAGAATTACCATTCTGTATGTACATCAAGGACCACTACAGTTAAAAATGTTTAACAATTTAATACTATATAACTGTGTAACTGAAGTGTCATAGATAATTAAATACAAGCACAGCCAAAATAATCGATGCACTGGAAAGTATGGAAAGGAATGTTTTTCCTTTGATAAAGACTGGCTATATGCCATAATTGGTTATGTCTTTCTCCCTTATAAATAACACGAGCAGTTATAAAGAGCAGCATAACTTTGTTATGTTGAAGTGTATATTGTAATTAACAATCAAAATATTTTGGGGTTTTCATACAAATGTTTAACATTGCTTTCATTTTGGAAGAACAGCAAAGACTAAACGCTTAAGAAAGAAATTACTGTACTTTTTTACTGTAAAAAGGGCTCTGTCTTTAGGATCTATGTATTTAAAACCTAATCCTTTTCTGCCTAGTCATTTATTTTGAGTGTACAGGGACAGATACAAGCTTAAGAGAAACAACTCAAAGATTTAAAGGCAATGTAGTTGTGAGGAGAATAAAATAGGGGACTACTTACTCAAAGTGGTTCAATGTTTTTTTCAATTAACTACAGTTGAAGCTCATTATATTCCTATAAATTACATTACAAAAATATACATCACCATAAGTGATTGCTATACATTGCTTTAAGTCCTGCATTGCCTTCCAACCTATTGTAAGAAGCCAGAGGATATTTACGACATATACTAATGGACTACCTTTTTATATTAGTATAACATTAGGAGATTAGTAATCTTCAGGATTGACAATTTTCATGGCCAGTATTTTCTGTGAGAGATTTCTCTTTTTATTTTTTTTTCATCTGCTTGACAAAGCTCAAATCTGCAGAGCAGAAGATATACACTGAAACTTATTTTTCCTCATTTCTACTTCTTTTCCTAGTGAGGAGATAGATGACGGTGTCAGAACAGTGGCTTGATGTGTGTGATGCAGTTTTTATTCACAAGTACACTCCAGCTACACTGACTTGTATGGAAATTTTCACATGTGTTAATAAAATCATAAATATATGGATATATTATTTCTGAAAACATAAATATATTAATAGCAAATACTTCAATCAGGAGACATGTATGAAAAGTACAACTTCTACATATGATTTAAAATGGACATCTGCTATTCTGAAATACATACTGAAGTAAATTTTAATCACATTACAACACAAAGTTTAGTCCAAATAAGATTGTGACTGTTCTATGCATTTTCTCATTCTATGTCGGTAATGATACAATTAAGTGCAATTATCAATTTTTTAATCTAGGGAAAAGCCTTATCTTTTCTCTTTTGTTACCTTAAGTTCAGACCACCTTTTCTATACTGAGGTATGGGTGAAATACTAAATCATTATATGCAGGTGAACAGTTCCTGTTCACTTTAGAAATATATTCTGTTCACTTTAGAAACAAGTTATCTGTGAGAGTATGACTAGCACTTCAATAGCAAAATAGAACTAATTCATAGATTCATAGACAACAAATCATTGCAAGGTTTATTTCATTCTAAGCTAAATTATGTGGCTCCTTGAAGGGGAAATGAGTGGCAGGATGTTGAAGGGAAAATTAGCCTGTACAAAAATGTCCTGATAGCTTTAAGGCCTTTTAAAATATAATAAAACCCCAGAAACTCCTGAAACAAATATTAAATCTTGTAATAGCTGAAGATTAAGATTCCCTTTTTTGGAAAAAAAAAAATTGCCTTTGGTGATAGCATGAGGAAATGTATTTCAAGTGTTCTTATAGATGGTTTAAACATTTCCTATGAAGTTTAAATTCTTTCCTTTGATATTTTCTCTTCCAGTTACAAATAGATAAGGCTGGCCGACCAAGTCCTATAGAGGAACATACCTTACTCTTAGATGACTCTTCAATTTAACATGACTTTCATTTCAAAGAATAGACATGAAACTGATCAAGAAGGTTTAGAAGAACTTATAATGAAGGCACTGAGGACATGCCCAAATTCTATTGAGCGTTCATTGCCACAATTCCCACACCCTTTGGTTTCTTTCCATCTCATGGTTCTCAGCCAACAAAGTGACAAATTCCAACCTGGAATACTAGCTTCCTTTTATCTCTTGGGAATAAGGACCTAGCTGAATATGAACTCCATAGAACTACTAGTTGTATTCAGATGGCAGTGCAGACAGTGAGAAAATGAGCCAGTTCTGCTCTCTCTTCAGCAGAAGGCTGCTTTGCCCACTGTTCAAACCAAAATTCTGGAGAGTGCATAAGCTATCAAGTCAGAGGAGACAGAAGATGAACTCAAGTAAAAAAGGGAAGTACCACAGACCCCTTCATACTCTCCACAATATTTTCAAGGAAGGATGAGAGTAGAGGACAGACTGGTTTCATACCTCTCTCTAAATGCTAGAGAAGTCAATTCCTTTCCCCACTTTGTCACACAAGACCATACTGAGCCTGTGTCCTCCACTCCACAGTGACAGCGTGACGCTGCAGGGGTAATACTGCCCTTGTTCCCTGCAGCAAAGCAACAACTCTTTAGGAAGTGCAGAGGTACAGAGAGGGGACATGTCTCTATTAATAGTTCTGCTTGAGCTATGAATAAGCTTCTCAGTAGTTGTCTTGTGAAACTGATATCCTGATCAACATACCAGGATGGTGGTACCAGCAGTTAGCATTTCCAAACTCCAGGTTCCCACCTGCTGTTTTTCTTTTGGTTGAGTTCTAAATCTTCACCCAAATAAGTAGTTTGAAAGAGATCTTTATTTATTTTAATAAACCACCACTGAATCCCTCTTCTCCTCTACTAAAATATCTTTTCAAGACTTTATTATGATTAGGAAAAAGATTTAAATAAACATCTATGCACCTGCATGAAATCTTACAGCCGCATGGCATGAAGTTAATGCTCAGAATACTAATTTGCTTAGCAGGCCTGCTGTCATGCTGAGGTCTATTTCCATTGTGTGTTACCACATTTGATTGCATGAAAATGTTCCCTTGGATAATTTTGTTTCTATGCAACTGTTTCTTCATGAAAGTTTTGGGGTTTTTTTAAGTACTAAATATGCATTTGTATGTACCTCACAGACTTTGCTTCATACTGTATCACCTACTTGGTATCCTCTGAGAATGCCAAAAAGTATATAACTCCAAAGACTGCTTTTCAAGATGTTCAGAAAAAGCAATCTTCAGTGTAATGTCTGCCAATTTTTAGATCTGAAACTCAGAGAATGAAAAATCTGTCTTTAAATAAATGCTGTCACTCTGCCAAATACACTCCATACCTTCCCTCCCAATTCTGTGGTATTTTATCACTAGCCTGTAGCTGTCTGCTGTTTACTAAAATTTTGGACTTAATTTTCTGTTCTGTTCTTCCTCTAGGCATTCAGTCCTGGGGGTGAGGGATGTTCTTTGTTTGTGTACAGAGAAGAGGAAGGCTCCAAGTGCTCATCAGGGGTCAGCTTTTGAGTAAGGCACACATGATATTAGAGCAGTCTCCACAGACTTAGATCTCATGCAAGCAAGTAATTTATTTTCATTTACCTCCTGCCTGAGAGGTGATTTCACTGATTAATCTACACAGGCAGGTTCA
Organism: Taeniopygia guttata; assembly: GCF_048771995.1. Lineage (NCBI taxonomy): Eukaryota > Metazoa > Chordata > Aves > Passeriformes > Estrildidae > Taeniopygia > Taeniopygia guttata. Next base: position 14,598,978 of record NC_133031.1, on the reverse strand, counting down.
TTCCTGTCTCTCCAAACCAAATAAAACTGTTAGTGACACTCCTAATCAATACAGAAGAATTCCAATTTACGTTTCAATGTTAGTCACTTACACGCAAAAATTCTCTTTCTCCATAAACCCAAGTTTTATATATATAGCAACAAAAGTCAGAAAACTCCTTTCTGGTGTATTAATCAAACTCAAGCACATATCAGCCATTATTGAGCTTCAATGCAAAACTTCCAAAGGCTGTCAGTATTTCGCTTGCTGTTGTACCACTGGCTGGCATCATCCTATCCCAGCACCTTGGTTTCAATTTGCTGATTGATTATTTAGCTGAAAAATACAGACTTGGCTTACAATGTGAAGTGTTTTGTGCTTGACAGCTCTACTGATTATGAAAACTAAGAATAATAATTTCAGCAATTCTTTTAATAGACCTTGTCCCTCTCAACAGCCAACATCAACAGGAAAAAATAATTCCTAGCAGTTGGTGGAGACTTTGCTTTGTGTTTTGTAAATTTGTCCCCTGGCTTTTCAACATATATTTGAGAAAGACAAGATTTATAAGGATAGACAGTAATAGTCTTCAACCAGCTTTCCAAAATAAATAGAAGGGAATTTTGCCTGATTTCCATGATGACAGCAGGCATTCACTCCACTAACTTAATCCCACTAACCAATGTAGTGTGCAAAATTGTACAGGTAAGGCCAGGGGGTTTGGGTGGGAGGGGGTGCTGGAGGTGTAGGGAAGCCTTTTTCTGAACAAGAAAATAATGAAGAAATTCTAGTGACTGGAAGTATAAAAAGATGCCTACATAACTCTATGTATCTGCAAAGAAAACCAGTCCATTAAATATATAAAGTCTGAAAGAAAAAAAGGTGTTTTACAGATTTTTTTTCCTTCCCAAAACTTCTGAGAGAATTTTTCAAAAGCAAGTAGAATAAAGGAAGATACATTGAAAGCATCCTTGTTAATATATTACATCCAGTTGTCATGCTCTCAACTTCACAGATAGGTAAATTTACTGATTCTTAAAAAGTTCTTGTGAAATTCAGCTTCATAAATTGGGAAGGGAAGGGAGCAAATATGTCTAATGCTCTGTGTGATCACAATACATTTATTTGGCATTCAATATAAGCACCACACACAATATTGTTATAATTTAAGCATTCTTCTCTTGCAATTTGAAGGCTTGATAATAGCTACAGGGCAGGTCTAACATTTAAGTGTTGAGAGGAGCGCAGCCAAGTTAAACATTATAATTTTTTTTAATACAGTACAACACGTTTAAATGCCATTTATGGCACCAATAAAAATTTTGTGAGTTAACATGTCTATGTTAGAGACAGACACTTTTGACCAATCTGCTGGCAAACTTGTTCATATCTCTACCTCACAATATGACTCCTACCCCTCCCAAAATATTTGAAGATTATAGTTTTAAATGAGTAGTAAGAAGCCATGACAGTGCTCTGTTGGCAGAGAAAATCATGGTTCTTGTGCCAGCTCCCAGAACATCATGTTTATCAGTTATGGCTTTGCAAATTTGCTCACATATAACACATATAACATCTGAACTACTTGAGAAGAAATTCCCAGATTTCTTATTGCAACTCAATACTACAAGCACTACTACATTAAAGGACTATTGCTTCATACAGCTAGAAAAAGCATTGCCTCATAAAAGTAGATTAAAAACTACATATTCATGCAAAATCAAGACTCCTAATGTCACACTACAAACTCACTAGGATTCAGGCTTGCCTACTATTCATTTATCAAGACAAAATCTTGGAGAAATATTGTGTTGTATACAAAGAAAACAGATACTCAAAACATTCAATCTTCATATTTCACTCATGTGAACCCAAAGGATCTCATTATTCACAGATCAACTAGCAGAAACTATTATCCATTAACCTCCTAAAAAACTGAAATGGAAACTGGGGTGTTTTTAGCAATAACTGCTTACAAAAATGTATACAAAATTACTGGACATCATAACTATCCTGTCTTTACTCATAACTTGTAACCCCATTTTCCCATCATATTTTCATCAAAGGAATTTTTGCACACCTGTTATTCCTAAAAGGAGATGCCTTTGAAGTTATCAGTCATATGGCCACAGATGTGCCCAGCTGGCACAACTTCTTCATAATCAAATTGTCTATGAAGAATTGACTATTAATGGGCTCACCTTCTGAAAAAGACTCTTAGACCCATACAGAGCAATTAAAATAACTTTTTTGTAAATTTCTTTTCTTGCACATAGAACCTTACTATGAATGACAAGGAATTTGTATGTATTGCCATGTAAAATAATTATTGCTATTTCTTTACATTAATTTTCATCTGAGTGCAAAGGTCAGTTTTGACAGCTGAAGCAAAAGCAACACCAGAGATGACCTTGAAAATCAAAGAGTGATCCTCATTAATATGCTTGCAAAATTCTTATTATGAAACTGGCATTCATACTTTTGTCAATTTAAGTCTTGCATACAATCTTTTACTACCCTGTTCATTTGTCCTTCCCAACTCAAGCATTTTCAGAACTTAATGAAAAGACCAAAGTGCAGAACGAACCAAGTCTACCAGCAAATACTATCTCAATTTTGGGGAGAGGTGACTAGTGATATCACACCACTGTTTGATGGGGCTTTCTGCCTTTGCTAATGATAACCTCAGTTGTCCTCTTGCCAAAATCCAATTTGCCTTTCCCTTCTGCACAAAAAAAACCCCAAACAGATAGCTTCTGTCAGGAAACACACAGCCTAAAAACACCACTTAGTGGCAGGTAGATCTGCAACCCACAATTACCAGCTGGAGCTGCAACTGTAAGCCCAGGAAAATCAGCCAGAAATTCCTGAGCTAACAACATCTATTCAAGAGATTGTAATCAACTGCCAAAAAAATGACAGAAAATCATGGGAGTATCAAATATTTCAAGAGATCTTCCATGTAAGACAATAATCATTACCTGTTAACCTAGAGCTCTTTATTAAAAAAAAAAAAAAAAAGGTGTGGAACATTGCCCAGAATAAGTATGTTTAGTGATATTTATTAATTATGGGTCCCATAATCACACCACTTGGGGAAGTAGTGAAGAGACATGTTATTTAATTCAATTTTTTTCTGCCTCTCTTTCCTTCTGTTCTGTAAACCTGTATATTGTTTCATCTGTTTCTGGGTTTAGTAGAGAAGAGATTGCTTTCTCATTTTTTAGCACCACAAATTACAGAAAAGTTCTAAAGGTTAAAATGTACAGGCCTCAGGCTTACCAGCAACAACAACGATGTTAAAATCTATTAAATACATTTTGTAATCACACCAACTGTTATTGGAATGATTAACATGAGGTATGGATACTGAAAGTCTACTGTCTTTTCTATCTTTTCCAAACACCACTAGGAAAAGTTAGCTCACAGTGATGCTGCTAGGTTTTGCTATTATCTTACAAAAGACGACATTTCCTATGTTTGTAATTCAAAATCTTTTCTACACATATATGACCAAAATCTGAACTACAAAGAAATACCTCAGCTACAATATTCAATCAAAACTGTAGCTTTGCTATAGGACAGATAAAATAACCAGGGATAACGCACTTGAGCTTGCTTAGTACTAAACAAAGAAAGAATACACTGATATGAAACCCTAAAATAGAGTACTGATTCTGTAGGTAAGGCAAATTATTAAAAAAGCAAATTGAGTTTTCCTTTCCCTAAACCATTCTGCCTGTACATCTTTCCTCAAGCTCTAGAATTGACTGTATCCGTCTGGGGTTGTTCACTGGGGGTTTTCCTTCCATTTGTTATTCATCTTAATCTAAACTCATATTATATTCTGTATATTACCCTCTATTTACCCAAAAGATAATCAACTAGAACTTTGGATTTACAATGTTTAGAGTAACATAAACACAGCACAGAAGAAAAATTATTAGTCTTCTTCCTGAATTACCTAGAAAACTTTGGAGTTACATGGAAACCTTTCTGACTTTTGATGTGCAGATTTCAGTTTGCCAAGTTCACAATCTCAGCTTTTCCAATATAAATGCTTAGTGCTGAAGAAAACTGAAGTAGACCACCGTTTATTTGTCAAGTTAATGTAACTACATGATATCTTGATGCAAATCTGAATTATTATATAGTAGCAGGTGTTCTACCTGCATAAAACCACATTATTATAATATAGAATAGTACATGCATGTAATAATGTGGTAAAAATTACTAGGGAGATTTTCAAGGATAAAAAAAACAACACAACTCTGTGCCTGGTTGGTAGCCCACATAAAGGAACTGCCCTTTCTTAGAAGTTTTACCTACAGCTCAAAGGTTTGCCTAAAGAAAGAATTAAGAGCAAACTGGAGAGGAAGATAGATTATAAAATTTAAAATGAAGTTTGAATTAACTGCTTCAAATTAAGCAATTACTCTAAGATGTCCTTGATCTGTGAATATTCCCAAAATTCATTTCTAACTGCCTTCTGCAACCAAGGCTCTACAGATTCTCTAACAAGTCTCGGGCACAGTGCTCTGGTGCCTCTTCACAAGTTCAGTTTTAAGCTGATCACCAGATTTTGAAACAGAAGCTCATTTTTTTACCCACCTCTCTCAGCTAAGATGACTGGAAATCGTTGCCAAGCTCTCGGGGGAATTTAATCTAGGTTTTATTTTATTTATTTTCACTAGCACTGAGCAGTGACTTTCAAATGCCATTCACTCTAGTGCTGTTTTGTGCACGGCCAGGGCACTGAGGGCCTGGCAGGACTCTGCCAGGTGCCCCAGGAGCGCCACTCCAGCCCGGCTGTCAGGGGACAGCGAGGGACCGGGGAACATCAGCCTGGCCCTGCCACCACAATGGCCTGGCCCCTGCTGCAAGAGCTGCCAGCAATGGGTCCTGCTGCTCCGGGGAAGGGCAAGGCAGGCGGGAGGCCTGGCTGGAGCCAGGAGGTCACGGCTGAAGAGAGAGGAGCGGCTGGGGCAGCACCTCTGCCAAGGTTCCGGGCAGCCTGTCCACCCAGCACCGCCTGTGGGTGCCAGAACAAAATCCCTTCTAGGCCTAAATGTGCCAAGTGAATGTTTAACCCTGTAGGAAATTTTAATGGCTGAGAGGCAAAGGCATTTTTTTAATGGAAATATTGTCACAGGCTTATGTATAGAAAATTGGCCAGAATCTGCAAGATTAAAAATTGCTGGTTTTACTTTTAAGTAAAAGCTGCAAAGTATTATTTGTGAAATTGATTTCTTAATCTCTCCTCCCCAGTAAGTGCTCTCTGAATTGACTTCCACACTAAAAATTAATTTACAGGGCTTTAAGCAGTGAAAAAAAAAGGATAAGAAAAACACAACATTATGGCTCTTACATTAAGGACATAAATGAGGTGGAAAAAACTCAATATGAGCATTTATCTGTGTTATTTTATTTGTTAATCATTATCTAGTATTATTTTAAAGAAAAAAGTAATTACAAAAATATGTAACATTAAGATAATACCATTCCTATAACACTCCCTATGCATTCTGAAGGCACTGACAAACATACACCTGTCATTACCACACTTAACAATGAATAGAACAGTAGGATTGCATTTTCCTAATCCATTCTGTAATAAAAAGTTACCTTTCTCTATTCCAGGGAAAGTCCACAAATACAGGAATATAATCCGCCTGTAGTTTAGACATGAGTGCATTTCTGCAAAATGTAGTTCTACAAATACTAGGAAAGACTATCCTAAAACTAAAAGACAACAATAATATGAAAGGAAGGAAAGTAAAGGTAAGTTTCTAAACGGTACTTTGATAACAGAGAAAAACAATAGGAATACATTTAGGAACAAAATATTCGGAACTCAGTTTATGAAAGTTCTGAAATGACTACTAGGCTGCAGAAATTCTAATTATTTTCTTGGGAGAACACTCAAAGATCAAAAAGATCATAGGTCCACTACTTGCTTGCTACACAGAAAATAAAAATTATTTCATAACAATGCTGGTTCAACAGATTTAAATACTAGTGTCAAAATTAGGGAAGTTAAAATTTAACACAAAGTTGCAGAAAAGTATATTGATTTTTATTTGTATTTTTTGGTTTGTTTTTTTTTTTTAATTTAGTATCTTAATTTGTGAGTCTTGATAGACTCTTATTTAAGTTAACCTCTAAATAGCAAGCATTGGAATGAAACCTACGGAAACCAACTTTTTGGATTTGTTTCCTGAAACACCTTCAGCTTTAAGCCCAAAAAGAAGTCTGATTTTCAACTACTCATTTTTACTAGTGTAGTCATACTTTTAGAGCCAAACACATTATTATCAACATCTGTTAGCAGAAATCAGTTACAAAGAGATTAGCCCACGTTTGGAGCATCTTTTCTTTCAACTTTTTCCCTTATTACCATTTAGGATTGCATGGAAGCTTGGAGTGTGATATTACATCACAATGACAGCTTCCTGTAAGAGGAATAACCAAGTTCTCTTTATGATCACGTTCTCGGTGCCAGGCAGCGAGTTACTGAGAAGACTGAAAGCTTCCCTAAGAATGAAAGGACTCACATCACTGTTATTGCAGTAAACAGCTTTGCTACAAATCCAAAGCTTTGAAGTTCTCACTGTAAAACATCTGCCCTTAATTCAGCAGTTGAAAATCCTTTGACTCTACAGACAAACCTCTCAGTCAACCTTGTCAAGTTACCTATATTTTGACACTCTGCAGAGTCTAACAGAGATTTCCAAGCCTGCCATGTAATACAATCTGAGCTGTTGGCAGCTACAATTGACTTCACATGCCATGTCTTTCTGATCTCTGCTGCTAACAATACTTTGTCAACAGATGTCATCACATGTAATTGTCAAGAAGAGCCAACGCATGTGTTGTGCAGTTCATAGATTTCCTTCCAAAGATATACAATATGGATATCATGCAGGCAGGCCCATTATAGCCATTCAGACACTGTTAAGTGCACTAGTTTTTCTGTAAGTTTGCTTCAGTGCTCACTTTTAAAACAAACCGATGCAACTTGCTTGTAGAAAGGGGTTTGATTGAAAAAGAAAAAAAAAAGCCCTTGAAACTGACCACTGTTCCCTGCTACCTGCTGATGAATAGATCAAAATTCTTTGGCAGCTGGAGAAGGTGAACTCTTGTGTCCCTGGCTAGACTCCTTGGCCAGTTAGTTTATTACAACTAATAAACATTCAAGCACTGAGGCTCATGGCAAATTGAAATCCCCTATGTGCTTCTCTATAGCACTTGAACAAGTATAAGAAGATGTTCCAGTAGGGTTTCCAGACTACCAGTGCTGAACTTCAAGATAGTGGGGGTCTGTAGAATGAAAACATCTCTGTGCCCTGCCCAAATGGATATCAAATGCATGGAAATTCTGTTTCATTTAAAAAAATATCCTATCTAATCCTGTAATGAATAGAAATGTACACAGTTGTCTGGTCAGTTGCATTCAGGTCAGTTAATATGGTCAGTCTTCAGAAAAGTAGCAGTATTCTAGTCACGTAATAAAGAATATATTCTTACTAGAGCAAAACTAACCACTATTCTCCCACATGAGAATTATTCCACTTTGAAATACAATGAAAAGGTAAAATTTTTGGAGGCTACATCAACCAAATGAAACAATTCTTAAATAAACTCTAGTATACAGTGTGCTACACAATTAATTACCTGCAAATTTTCTGATATAATTTATCAAAAGCAAACAAACAGTTCTGAGGAACTGAAGAAGAGGACTTATTTTAAATAGGTCATTTTTTTCACAAGCACTAATCTAAATAAAGACTTTTCAGTCTCAAAATGATTGATCAATATTATGGATTTTTGAAAAACAGATACTGATATTATTTCAAACTATATACACTTTCATAAAGTTTACATAAACTTTACATGGCACTGCACACAGAAAAGGACTTAAGGAAACTGCTACATTAAACAATGATTCAGGAATGTGCAGTATGAGGGATTCATGTTACCATCTGCTTTACTGTTGCCTAAAGCAGTAAAGCAAGAACAAAAACCCTAAGAAAATATAAGGTGTTTTTTGTTTGTTTTTTAACATATTGGATGAGATTTCAGAAATCTACAATTCATTTAACCTGTAAATTACTTCAAGAGATAAAACATATCCCTTTTATATGTAAAAATAATGCTATCAAATGCTTTTGAAAAAAGGGCTATTTAGCTCAGATTTTAACAGGTACCATTTTGGAAAGAACGTGAGGCATTAAAAGTAGAAGAACACTCAAAAATACACAGCCTGTAAAATAACATTAAAAAATAAAAAGAACTCAGACAATTAGTTTAGTCAGCAGGCAGATCTACAGTACCATGTTCTCAATATGAATCTGCTCGCTAAAAATATATATATACACTCATACCCAATTTCCTATGCTGACAGTTTTTATAAAAATTTTTGTAAAAAGCTCCTAAATACAGCAGATTTGATTCCCAACTATATTGTTACAGTGCTTATATTAGGAGGGGAGAGATAAAAAGTATCAGCATGAACTTTCTGGTCTTACAGCTCTGAAGAATTTAGTTTCTATTCTTGTTACTCATGACAGCACTGAAATTGCATCTGCTAGAGTGATTACATGTTTTTACTGAATTGCTTTAAAGCCTGAGTCTCACACATGTGCCAGGGTTCACTTAAGGTTCTCATTCCTCTTGCAAGTGACCACATCAAAGCTTTTGTCTGTAACCAATTTTTTTTTTTTTACTCTAAAATGGTAAATATTCTCCAGTATTAAAAAAGCTTAACAGAAGTAATTTGATTATTCATGTATGAATGCTTCTAGTCACCAATTAAATATCTTTTGACTGCTTCAAACATTTCTTCACAAAGCTCCAGACAGCTTCAAATTAAACTCAACTGGGAGAAATGGATCACCATAATGGGATGTGGGATCACTTTCCTTCATGTAGAAAGTGCTAGGGAACAGTAGGAAAAGCTGGGAAAACCAAAAGAAATGTCAGAACATAAGATTAGTGAGGTAGTCTGGGAAAGACAGTGACAATGAAAACACTGCAGGTGCTGGGCCACTTTGGGCTATTTGACATTCAACCCTGGCCACTACAGTCTGCTTCTCCTGTAACATACCCTAAATTAAGTGGATCCTTAAGGACAAGAAACTTAGCTGATTCCTCAACTCTTTTCACCATTTCTCTTTCCTTTTTCCTGTGTACAAAAGATGCAGCCCAATATGACAGGACATACCTGAAAAGTGAAAAACCTGAAGTAAAAAAAGTGCATTTTTGTTTTAGCCCTTTTCCCCCCTCACTTGCACTGTAATGGTCAATTTTTTGAAGTACCAATGAAGAGAAAATTATGCATTACTTACAATGCTTTTTTGAAGGTGACTCTCACATGAAGGCATCTCACATGAAAAAGCAGTAGAGTTAAAAAGGAGATCTTCCCCAGATAATAAATGTAATGTTGATTGAAATGTGAGAGCACAACTTAATAACCTGAACTGGCAAATTTTTGTAGCTGGCTCACAGCTTTGGGGGGAAAAACCTACCATGAAATTCAATTGGTTTTTGACCTGAAACCTCAAAGGACATCAAGGTTAAGCACTGTTAATGTCATGTAAAACCAAAACTAAATCAACTTTTTTTAATAGCTGTCTGTACTCTTCACAAGCTGTCAGCTAATTCTTTTTCAAAAATCATTCTAGCCTTATACTTAATATAAAATACCAGCTTAGGAAACTATCAAGTACTCCTGTAAAATCTGTGCAAAGACCTTGTGAAAAACAAAGGAATCAATTAGCTAAATAAATAAGCAAAACAGTCTATAACAACCAGCCTCTGCATTATGCCTATAAAGGCTAAATTTCCCAATAACTTGCACTTTGGGAGGTTTTGTTTTGCCTGGGAAAAATAGAAGTCTTTTTTAAACCTGGAAGAAAATGTTCCTCTAAAATACCTACTGATTCATATTGTCAGAGCACTCCTAGTTTATAAAGACTGGAGATCAGACTTTCTCCACTCGTTTTGATGTTTTCCTAATACAATCTCTTTCCTTTGGGTTGCCGTTAACCCTACCCTGCTTACATCACCTTCCATGATTTTGGCTAGAGCACAGAGCACTCCAAGAACTAAAGATGAGACATAATCACAGTTTTGGATCTGGATGCTCCAAATCCATCAAGCATATGTATTGAGGTCTATGAAGATGACAAATAATTACTGTACTTTTATAAATACGTATTCAGCATTTTATAACAGCAGCGGCACACTGTGGTGCACTAAGTAGCCCCAAGAGACATGGTAACAACTCTGGATATTAAAAGAAAATTACCACAACTCACTTATCAAAGATTGTATAAATACTGTAGGTCTAGAAAGATTTTTTTTTTTTGTCTTCTGATCCTACTACTAGCATAGATGAGATTTCTGTAGTTTTGCTGTACTGTAAATTCAATTTAGTAAAGATGAGATAGCACTGAAGAGAATTAACAAATTTTTACATCAAAAACTGATAAATTTTAGCTTTGTTTAAATTCACTTAGGAGAATAAGCAGCAGAGATTTTTGCTTTATACAGTGGTCAATTAACTAGGAAGAACCCAAAAATGTTGCATTTTATACTTAATCACTATAACTTCAACGTATAGAACAGGTAAAGCTTGTATATAACATCAATAGTTATTCTAAGACCTGAAGTTAAAGGACTCCCTTGAGAATTGTAGTAACTGTAATAAATACTAAAATTGTATGACAGAAAATATTCTCCATGAAAGAGTACAAATAAATGTACCTAATGAACTCATTTTACGTATCAGCATGTCAACTTAACATTGATTTCCTAACCTATCATAATAAGAAGTTTCAAGTTGTAAACAAAGAACTGGTGAGGAGGAGTTGCTATTCTTTTCTGGGGTAGTACAAAGATGTACAATGTTTCCTTTCTCACAATGATAGCACATAAATTAACTGACATAAATACTGACAACACATAAATTAACATGCAATATACCACTCAATCATCTTAAACTGTGATTAAAATTATACATATGCATCCCCTTTTAAATACCTTTGCTTCTCCTACTTTGTGGCCAGACTATGGATGTATGTATTTCTCTAAATACAATGGCCTAAACTTCTGCTCTTCCTCCCTCTGTTTATGTGGGCCTCTGCATTTCTCATACACAATACGTTAGGGCTTAGGTTTCTGTTTCTTAGTTTCTGCTGCATTTACTATCTTTCCGTTGATCTTTCCATTCAACCATCTATTTTTAGAAAAATAGATTTAAAGAATTTATTTCTGTCTAGAATGTGCTTCTACACTAGTGTCTTTGAACTGACTGAATTTATGTTAGAGAATCCCTTACAAGTTACATAAGGATCATGTAATGTTTACATCATGATTCCTTGCCCATGTTGTGCAAGATCAGTTTTAGGTTCCACAAGTTCGTGGTTTCCCTTTGTGTTAACAGATATCAGTCTCCTGAATCACACTGAGGTCCAGATAGAGTTATTTCATTCCAACAACATTTGATGTAAAAACCTACATCAGACACTGAGTGGAGGCTGGAAAAAATCTGGCAGCTGGCGTGAGTGGGAGTAAGCAGCCTAAGGACAGCGTGCAAAATGCAGCAATGAATGACACCTCCATTTTTATCAGAAGCTGAGCCTGGGTTTGCTAAAGAATCTGATCTGCTGCTTAAAATTTTATTTCTCACCTGTAAGTCTTTATTATTGCTACTTTCAGCACTGCTGTGAATTGAAATTCTGTACAAATGGGGGTCATTAATATCTGAAAAAGGAGGGCAAGTTATCACCCTAAGTCTCATCATTCTTGACTGAAGTCTGAATCTGATTTAGAGCTGAGTAGCTGTGAACCTTCTTTGCTTTACTCATGTTCAGTGACTATCTACAGAATGCATAAGATTTTAAACACATACAGTCATATGCATACACTCAAATCTAGAGAAAAGAGAGTATGTACTATATGCTGGAACACTTAGTCTAATACAAGTCAGTCCCCAATGGAAAGAAAAAATAGAATCACAAATATAATAGTAGAATCATTAATATATATTTTATATTTCAAGGAATGATACTTTAAGTAGACTAATACAGATATGAACACATATAACAAAACTATTAAATAAACTTGCTAAAGGGGGGAAAAATCTCTACTAAGCCAAGATCTGTTTACGTAGTATATAGCATTGGAGCCTGTAAGGCCCCAATCCTCCCGCCGCCCCCCCCCCCAATTGAAGCCAATAATCCTCAAATCCTATTGATCAGAACTGATACAGAACCACAAAATATTCCTTTTCTGTTACTGGAAGGATTTTTGCAGATAAAATTTTTGGTTCTGTGTCTGTGATTATAATAGATAACTAATTAAGGGAATAATATCTTGTAATTCAAAACATTAACACTTAATTATGATAAGCAGATATCAAAATTACTTGCCTATTACTACACGGTCTTCTTGATGATATTTCATTTTGCTTTAGAAGGACCTTTACTTAATGTCTCTTAAAAACATGAAGAAACAAATATATTTGGCAGAAGCCTAAACATAACTGAATGCAGATCCTGCTTTTGCACACATGGGTCTGATCAGAACAGTTTCCATCTAGAGTTGTCTTCTCATTATTGTCTGTATGTAGCAGTTCTCCTTAGATGTTAAAATACGTATTTCAGGACAGACTGCTGCAATTCCATATTGAAAGTAATTCTTTAGTATAAAAATAATTTATCAAAGATGTCCCATTTAAAATAAGTCCATTTCTATTCCTGTTAGGAAAAGTGGTAAAAGACAGAGGGTAATCTACAACATGACCACTGGGGGTCATTCATTTTACACAAATATTCCAATATGGTACAGTATTTACTGTTTTTTAGTAGGAATAATATTTTAATAGAACTAAGTATTTCCAAATATAAGAACACTCAAATATTAATATTCAGATATTAAACACCTGTGTTCTCTAATTTTAAATGATGAATGGTAAAAATTATTGCTACATTCTTCAACGATCTAGTCACAATATCAAGAAACTGAAAAAGACGAACACAGCATTTAGTACGTATATAGAAAACAAAAATTTAAAAACCCCAAGCAACACCTTTTCCAGATTTTCTGCTATGTTTGTAAGGGAACTAAGAGGAAACTGTAACTGCTTGGACACACATTATGAAAACTGAAACACTGAACTCTGATTTACTTACTATGTTTTGCTTCTATCAGATGGTCAACAGTACTTCTAAACACTATATATTGAAGTCTCAATGAAAACAGACCTGAATGCTAACACTGAGAGAAAACCAAACATTTGATTCATGAAACTGTCTGTGCTAAATAAAACCCAATACAATCCTTACAAGCATAAATCCTATATACCTGGTTTGACAATCAACCATAAATAGGACTTAAAAATCCAACTGCTGTTTAAAATAAAACAAATGCAATATGCTGACCAAAGACTGAAAAATTTTACACTATGAAAATAGATATTAAATACCTGTATCTAACAGTTGAACTTCAGGAAGTAGCTAATTACATATTTATATACATATTTACATGTATTCAGTTAAGAAAATGAAGCACACTAAATCTGTGGGCTTTTTCAGTATGAAATGACCAGTCATACATAAATGAAGTTGATTTAATTCCTCCAGTGAAACACTAAATGTAGTTACCTACCTGTCAAACAGTATCTATACATGCAAACAAATCACATACTTATTGAAATTGAATTTTAAAACTTTAAGATTTTGTCCAGTACAATCATTCCACTATATATTCTGGCTGCTAATTTTTGATCAAGAAATCATATGCTTACAGAAAAACACCAGGCCTCCACTTCAGTTTATACTCTGCCTCATTACTAGCTCCAGTTTATTACTTTTCATGCTCTCCCAGGCATATCTACTTTCCTATAGGGACACTAATTTCTATTAACAACACATAAACAAATTCAGTATAAAGATAATAATACACTTTTTTAAAAAATCACCTCTCTAAAATTATAGGGTTTATAAACTATTACTAACAGATTTACTCCCACATAAGCACAATAAACCTAATGAGCAGTGACATGAACACAAAAACAAGCTAAATCAACTACCTACAACCCACAGCCTTAAGACTACTCCTCTCTCTCCCATCTATAACATTTCAAATCACTTTTGCTACAAATTTCTTTTCTTTTTTGAGTCATTTGCAAGCTCTGAAAACTTAACAGGTCTTTTAGACTTGGCAAGATAATTTTTTCCTTTGCCAAAGGAGGAGGAAGTTCATACAGTAATACCACCGAAAATCAAATGTGAATATTCTATTGTGGGAAGAATCACTCCCTGTCTTTCTTTACATTTCCTGGCATGCCTGGCATGTTCATTTTCGTTGGTTTTAGTCAATTAAGCTGAGTTGCTCATTTTAGAAGCTTTTTTTTTTTTTTTTTTTTAATTTGCTTTAGGAGCAAATCATTTCCACTGGGAGAAAAGAAAAAAAAATTTAAATTAACCTACATCTTCTGTATAAGGAATCTTTAACAACAAAAATGATCCAAATACCCGAGATGCTTGTTAAGCTCTTGGTTTAATGATAACAAATAATGCCTCAGCAATGTCTCCTCTTTTAATAATTTTTCTGGGAATGCTACAATCTCATACTAAATCTCATAATAAAACCATGATCTTTTCATCCACCAAGTTATTACTATGCCTTCTAAACCTGTATCACAATCTGCCAATTTATTTAATTGTTGGAAAATTGAGATCATGAGTGACATTTATATGAGCTGCACTAAGAACAAGTGAAAAAGCAGCAATCTCCATAAAAATAAATTGTACCTGACAGGATTCCCCTCTATAAAGTGGAAATTATCTGAAGCTTCAAAAAGAAATTAGGAAGGAAGAATTAGAAAGGTTCCTTAGTCTGTTTTTAATCACAAACCCTGCCCCCACATCTATCATAGTTTAGACCTGTTTACATTTACAGTACTCCAAGAAGACATGGAGCAAAGTCAGAATTCAGATGTCTTCAAAATACTTTGCTTGGTGTAGTTACAATTTGCCACAATTTACAATTAAAATGACAGAAAAAATATTTTCTAGAATAAGGATCTAACTAGATGCTGTTGAGTGTCTAATTGAATAAGAGCCATTCTTCTGGGACCCCCTCAGGACACTGAGCTGCACTAGCTTGTCAGCTGTCCTGGGAAGCTCACCTTCAGTAAATGGCATCTTCCCTCTTCTGCACACACAATGTATGAGCCAGTGGCCACAGAAGTCAGTTAAAGGCTATAAATAAATACCTAAGTGATAGCCATATTTGGGATAGGTAAGATGAGCTTCTTATTAACTCTTCTTATCAATGTGCCTCATGTAAATTATACCTTCATACAAAGTCAATTTGTTATAGATTACTTACGTGACTTTTGATTTTACCTAATTAATTTTGCAGATGAGATATGCCTGACATTGCTGGATCCAGGAAAACTTAAGTCTCTTATTACTTGATAGAAAAAAAAAGTAGCCATTACTCATTTTTCAAAAACCAAGAAGCTTGAGATAATCAAGGGCATAGACTTATGTGACTAATTCTAAAGTATCGTGTGTGGCAGAGAGTAGAGGATGATTAAAAGTAGTGAAATCTCAGGAGAAAACAAATCCCATCAAAATCATGTCCAAATTACTATTTTTGACAAAGAAATGCAAAGTATAAGCAAATGGCTGAGAAAGGGGGAAGATGGGAGACACAGTGCAACATGTGGCAAAACCAATATACATTGCAGTTTTTCAGGAAATATAATTTGTCACAGACATTTCTCTCAAGCCACTCTTCAAGAGATCAGAAAAATCTTTTTTCTGTCCCACTCCTATCATACTATATACTGCAGTATAGAAAGATATTAAGCTATAGAGTCCAAAGGAGGGTAACAAAGATGGTGAAAGGCTTGAAGAGACACCATGTGAGGAGCAGCTCAGGTCCCTTGATCTGTTCAGCCTGGACAAGAGAGACCAAGGGCAGAGCTCACTGCAGGTACAGCTTCTGGTGAGGGGAAGAGGAGGGGCAGGCTCTGATCTCTGCTCTGTGGTGACACTGACAGGATCTGAGGAAATGCCCTGAAGCTGAGTCAGGGGAGGTTTAGGTTGGATATCAGGAAAAGGTTCTTCACCAGAGGGTGGCTGGGCACTGGAACAGCTCCCCAGGGCAGTGGGCACAGCACCAGCCTGGCAGAGCTCCAGCAGAGTTTGGACAATGCTCTCAGGCACATGCTGGGACTCTTGGGGATGTCCTGAGCAGGGGCAGGAGTTGGACTCTATCTTTGTGGGTCCCTTTCAAGTCAGCATTATCTGAGATTCTTTGCAATGCAATATTTCACGTGACAATAACTAGTGCTGGATTGTGCTGTGTTACTGCAGAGTACTCGCAGCAAGATCTGAAATATTTTTGTACTTCTTTTGAATTCATTTTATTAGTGACAAAAATAAAGGAAAGTTCCAAAACATCTCCCATCACCTCCTCAAAAAAAAAAAAAAAAAAAAAAAAAACCAAAAAAACCCCCCAAAAAACAAAAACAAACAAACAAAAACAAACAAACAAAAAAAACACCCCAATGTCTGATATGCATGCAGTATATAAAATAGACTCCCTACAGCTCCTTGGGAAGTCCCAGCCTGAGTAACCACAGGAAGGGAACTTTGGCTTCACTGACTCACATCAAGATGTTCCAGTGATATTTTTTTTTTGTGTGTGTGTGTTATTTTCATTTTTAATCTAAATATTAAAAAAAAACCACCCAAATCACAATTATTTCTGTATCGATTTGAACTTCCTAATTACTGCATGTCTTTTTCCATGTTATGAATTTCATCCAGCAAGATCAAACTATAGAAATATGAAATATGTCCTACTGTATGCTCTCACTGCATTACAGAAACTAAGACAGAGAAAACAGGTTTTCCTCTTTAATACATCACTGAATAGAATATGGGATGTAGATCAGTGAATATAAACTGCATTGTTTGGAAAACTTCTGCTTTGTGGGCTAGTTTTTGAGGGGTGGGTTTTTTGGTTGTTGGGTTTTTTTCCTCTCCAAACACTGTTGCTAAGACACAGGGTTGTGAACAGTGACAGGATATATTTTCCAGGACATAAATGGCAATGAGTCTATATTCCATTTAAACTACTGAATGCCTTAAGCAGGAGGGAGGTACTTGTATCTGCTTTCTCTCAACTTAATATTTTAAACAAAGATATGTAGGATTAGTGGGCTTTGAAATGGAGTTAAAGGGTTTTTTTAATGCAGTGATACAGCTGTTAGGTAGGTATAGTGACACCGAAACACTAATAAAATACAGATGGAATGAATATTTCTCAAAACAGACTAGAAAATTTAAATATTTAGAAAAACTGATGTCATGTGCATTTCTGCAGTAGACTTCAAAACTTGGATTTATTTTTATCCTTTTATCCTTTCTATTTACAGGCTTTTACAAGCAGTAACAAACTAATGCTATTGCTGTGAAAATATCCAGAAGAAACAGAAACACACATTTTTTGTTCTATTAATCAAAGACTTTTTCTTAATATTCTGTACATCACAGGAGCTGTGAGACAAACTGGGAGAACAAAGAGAATATTTAAGTCACTACAGAAAAGTACCATACTGATCTGTGTGCACAGATTATTCAGATCTATTCAAGCTTTAAGAATGCATTTTCAGAATGGTTATTTCTACACAGACACACAAAAATACAGTATTATGCAATCTATGCTAACCAGCACATATAATATGTGAGCATGCATACAGCTATCGCTGAAGACAGGTTTCACCAGTTGGAAAGAAATTAAATTCTGGGCATCAGTTCAAATAATACGCAGCTTCTGCAATGAGAACCGAAGGAAAAGTTTTCTTCATGACTAATAGCATGATAGTATTTTTGTATTGACTAAATGGGCATCAGTAAAAACAGAGAGCACTACATTAATTTTGCCTTTCATAAATATCATGTTTTTCATAAATAGCCAGAGGAGAATAAGAAAATGCAGGCATTCATTAAAATGAATCACTCAAAAATCATTGAAAATTTAATATCCAGTAGTACCCAATATGGACTGCAAAAATACTCAAACTGAAATGTCAGCTATAAAATAAAACTACCAAAGAGTTCAGGGAAAAAAAAAAAAGAAAACAACTGCTACAACGGTTCAGTCTAAAACCTTGTACTATTTTAAAAACTGAAAATGAGCTTGTTAAATTAATACCAAAAAATGAGCATTAAAATGTGATTTTAACATGCCTAGAAATATCTCTACAAAACATTAGTGGAAAGTTCACTAACAGGAAAAAAAGGAAAATAGGTACATGGAAGATAAATCCGAAGATTTAGATTGAAAGCTAAGACATGTTTTTAAAAGCAAGGTCAGTTAACCACTGCAAGTAGTTCTCCAGGCAAATGGAAAACTATGTATCACATCACATCTTTAAAATGAAGTCTAAATATCTTTCTGATCAGAAGACATTTGTTTAAAGCAAAATACTCTATAAACTGTTACATGAAGAAATGTGACAAAATGACCAGAATAGGCCCTTTGGCTTAAATTCCAGAACCAGTAGTATTTCACAATCTCATTTGGCCTTAAATAATCTATTTAAAAAATCCTTAACCTAAGATATCATCATGTCTTCATATGCATCTAAAAATCAAATTCAAAATTTGAAATATGTCCTAGCTTTACAACAGATAAGTAATCACCAATATTGATTCAGGAGGAGTTTAATTTTTAGCTTTATTTCATCTTTATAAATTTCCCAAATCAATAAACAATAGAATACATTTCAACTAATGTTTCCTTCATTTAGCATTCTCAGTTCAAAGAATATCCCTGGTACTCTGTTGCAATTTACTTTTAATTAAGGCAAACCAAGATAATCCTGAACTTACTTTCAGTCTTTTCTATTTTTGCTTTTATTCTACTCCCTTAATTTTATACACAATGTTTGCAATACTTCAGTCTACAGGAAAAGTGTAATACTGCGAAAGTGCAAGCTGACTTTATAGAGAGACTAATAATCTGGCTGACACTAAGAATAGTGAATTTTTTATTTATTGACTTTGATACAAATTTATGAGTCCTATTTCTCACCTGAATTTCATCATATCAGTAAAATGCAAGTCATTGACACCAAATTTTAAATGTATGGTGGAAAAAATCTGATCTTAAAATTAAGTTATCAAAAAGCTTTATGAAAATTTAACTATTAGTGTAATTCAGAAAGATTATTTGCAGTGATGAATGGATATTCTGTAAATAATAGTATACTGACTGTTGACACCAGTATCTACTTCTATTTTTTAAAATCTAAGCCACCCATGAGTGTTGTGACTAATATGATTCTGAATAGCAAACCAGCCATCACTACATCACCTTTTACTCAGAATTAAAACTGTTTAACAGTATAAATATAAAAATTATCAAAAGATACTTCATATAATCCATATAATGTTACTCTTAGAATTCCATTTTTATCACAGGAATGGATAAAAACTGAGCTACCTTGGTTAAAAAAATATCTTTTTCAGCAGAGATGGAGTATTATTAAGACAAATTTAAATAATTACATGAAAATAGAAAATCCCTTTTTTTTTGAGAAAATATTAGGCTCAGAATGGTAACAAGAACACATTGGGCTGATGCAGTATCTTTTAGGGTTATTAGCATCAGACTTACATTTCTTAAAGAATCTTACAGGTATCACAGTCTCCAGCAAACTTATGCCATTTCCTGAATTGTAAAAATTGATTACTTTATGGATGTTGAGCTTGCATGAAATTCACTATTTCAAATGCTTATCAAAGTACAAAACCTGTGAGAAAACAAATCTTCAAATCTGTAAGAAAAATCATTGCAGCAATATGGTTTTATGCAACATAAAATTGTTCCACTCAAGGGTCTGGCCCTGGTTTTGAGGCCAAATTATTCCCATCAGTAGCAGATGAATAAATACTCCATGAGCTAAAAATCTTGCTAAAGAACAGCCTGCTCCACTCCCTGTAATTGCAGTAGATTTGATAAGAGTAATAAAAACTTTATGAATGTTAAAGTGAGCAAGATCTACTACAATGCCACAAATTGCCATTTTAATATTAATCACATTTGTATTTAATACTTTCTCCTATTGAGGCTTGTAGAGGGTACTCTATCACATGTACCTGGTGCTGAACACAGCTGATTGCTTATCACTCTTCTTGTGCAGCACCATTTCTGTGCCTCACAAGTAAAAGGTAACAATATTGTAATGCTCTATTACAAATTTTCTTCTATACACAGTAATTAGACCTTACAATTCCCTTTGTGAAGCTGATGTTCTGTCAGGACTTTGAGGATTTAAAATAAAAAAAAAAAAAAAGGACAGGGGGTGGCATAGAAGAAAGGTGGGACAGTGATGTTTGCTACATCGCACCAGGGATCTATAAAAGACTCAAAATGCTCACAAAGTACAGGGAAGGGAGGAAAGCCTGCAGGTATTCATGTTCATGTATATGGGATTTCCCTTTTCTTTTTTCAGTGTTGTTGGATTCCAGCTCTGGTATTTACTGAAGAGAGAGGCTCTTTTCCTCATGGCTGCTTAATTAACATGGCACAGTTGGCCCTGTGACTCTGTCAGAAATGACACATGCGTCAAAAGTGGAATGGGTGTCCTTGCTGCAAGGAATTCTATTTTTAAGCAGAAATGACTCATCAACTACTGGGGTGTCCCAAAAGCTACAATTTGTCAAGCTGTCAGGAGAAAAGGGGGGGGAGGGGGGGAAAGCAAAAGAGGTCACATATTTATTTGTATCTGTAGCTTAAAAGGCAGAGGGATAAGGCTGATTATACGTTTAACTCCACTCTGAAAAGCAATCTTCTATGCAAGCCATGTTTTGATAACAGCTATATGGTCTGGTATTTTTAAAACCTCATCTGAGTTATCTCCTCTTTTAGATTATATAGATTTGGGAATTTGTCCAGTACTAAGGAAGAATGCTTCTAGTTCAGTGTGCACAACTAATCTGTCTACAGGGAAAGAAAGCATGGGACAAAATATTTGCAGATGCATTGTCAGATGCTGTGGTATGAAATAAAAAATGCAGACAATTCATTTGGAAAGAAAAAAAAAAAAACAACAAAGAAAGACTCTAACCTGTATATTAATTATACACTGGTAGGGTTTTTGAAATAATTTGAATTGTAATTTAAGAATATATTCCTGTAGCAATACTAGAAACACATCAAGCAACATGGTATGAGTTTATGAGAAGTGAAACTGAGCAGGCCATAAATGTGATTTATACAGTTTCCTTACACAAACTGACCTTCAAATTATTGTGTAGGTGGTGTAAAGCAACACAGGACAGGTTTCCTGAGAACTTCTTTCCAGTGAAAGTTACCACAACCTAAGCTATTAAATCTAAGCAAATAAATGCTAATCTAAATTTTTTTAATCCATATTTCTTAAATCAGATCTAAGTCATTATTCAAAAAATGCATATGTAAGCATAAGAGTGTCATTAATCTTATTTTATTGATGCTCTAGAAACAGTAAATTATTATTCAGAGACAACAATAATTAGTAAATTGTAATTCATGCCAGCAAGCAAGCTTGTGCTTCAGATGCTACATAACATGTAGTGCTGCAACACAAATATAGTTTTCAAAATAAATATAAATTTAAAAGACTAGCAAGCCACAGGAATGAGAAACTGAGATGTTCTATTACAATCATTTTTTATCCAGAGTCATGGGTAGAATTTTAAAAAGGACACTGGTTCTGGGTTTTTTAGATAATAGACATAACTTTTAAAACTCTGGTTTCACTGGAGTCAGAAACTTGAGTTCATGCAGAGATATGAATTGCATATGGTATCAAAACTAATGCAAGATTTATGCAAGCAGGGCAGCAGAGGATAAACTCCTGAACTTAAAGCATCATTTATAAGTATGGTTTTCTAAACATGCCTGATTATGCCAGACATCTGCCTTCAGGTGAACCTTCAGGTGAAAGACCTTACTCGTGCACAAATCAAACTTTGAGATCCTGCTCTACAGAAGCTAATGGAATTTAGAGCAGATGGGAATAATCTTCCCAAAACAGAACTAGAAATCAATGAAGACTGCCAGGAATCAACTAGAAGCAGCTGTCAATTTTCAGTTCTTTTTCAGCCCGATGTTTAACCTGATGCCTTTGGATTTCTCAGCACACAAAAGCAGAAGCAATTCATTGGAAAATAAAGTTTGGCACACAGGAGGGTTGAATACCAGTGTTATTCAAATGCCCTTTAACAATGGGCACTTGATTGGAGAAAACCTGCTAGGTGAGGCAAAAATCTGCTACAGCCTTTGTCAAGCCACTGCCTTGCCCCTCCTACTTGAAGGAGTTCAGGTATCCCATATGAAGCATAACAGCATACAAAACCAAACCACCCCTCAGCAAAGAGAAAAGAATTTGACTCAAAAGCATATTATAACATCCATGTTTAAATTTATTTCTTGCCAACAGCTCCAGAGCAAGAAGTAAACTCATTGCTATAAATGCCATTTGTGTCATTTATGGTATCAGAATGGACTTGGAACACAGTAGGGGGGAAAAAGAATTTTCTGCCTCATGGCAAAACAAAAATATTTCTTGTATTTGTTATAAATTTTCAGACAAGAAATAAAATGCTATCATCTAAAACCAAATTCCCAGAAACATTCCTGTATGTCTACACACAGCCTCCAGATTAAAAAAAAAAAAAAAAAAATTCACAGATAAGCCACACTAAATGACTAAAGTCTCAAAAGTCTTAACTAAGTAATCGTGGCTTTGAACTGCAAAGCAACACGTTATCAAAACAGAGTCTGCCCTGAGCTAGGATCACTCATCTTCCTTGAGCTTGGATCCATTTTGTCTTCTGAGAGTCTCTGAGTTTATAATAATAGCAGTAAGAAAATCTCTTACAAAAGATGAAGGTGTTAAATGCTCATTTTTTATCCATGACATATTTAGGCAAAGAAATATTCCTGTAAGATTAAAATTGTATATTACCCCTCTTGCAGGCTTAGATCTTCAGAGCAACACAGGGGTCCTTTTTTCCTTCTAGCCTATCAGGCCACATAGTCAGCTTTACATAGCAGAAGACATAATAATAATCATATATTCCAACATCCTACCAACCAAAATATCACCAAGTATAACTTGCATTCGGCCAAATACCAGTGATGCAGGAAATTCCATGATCATCCTATAATTTTTTCCAATCCTTTTCCATTATTTCACTACTGTCACAGCTATCAAACTTTCCTTAAGTTTCAAACTAGTTATGAAAAGTCACAAATTATATAGATTTTATCATTTCTCCAAACCTCATAGAGAATGACCTTTGAGTACCAATCCTTTTACCTACTGGAACAGTGCCCTGACTGCCCTCCCTACACCACAGGGTGTGACATTTTAGTGTAAAGTCCTGCTTCTTTGAAAAAGCCTTGCAATGTAAATATAGCTAACAAGCTATTCAAGTTAGACAACACCTAAATCAGACCTCCATTTCCATTAATTTGCTCCATTCATTCTTCAAAGACAGAAATTTGAGAGAGCAGCATGTCTTGCTCTCCTAAAAAAATGCTGTCTTAACAATGTGCCAGTGATACAGATTTTTGCCTATACCAAAATCAGATTTCTGGCAATTAGCTAGAAACTGGAGAAGGAAAAAACTAAAGGCCAAATGTTTAAAACAAAAAGAAGACATTCCACCTAACCCTTAAAAAAGAAGGATCTGAAATACAGTACTCTCATTAGTCTAAGAGCTGACAAGACTTTAAACCATATGAGAATTTGCTTATTTAAAAGGGAGGACTTAGCTATTTAATGATCGAACTCTTAAGCCTGCTATGTTCAGTATAAACACATTAATTTAAGTGACAGATATTTACTTAAAGGCCTATCTAGCAGCATTTTCATACAAATAGAGTCAGTAAATATCACTGCACGTACAAAGTTTTGCTATTTCAGATTACTGACTTATTTTTGGAATAATAAAATTATACAAACTTGAGCTTCAGTGATTCCTTAGCATAGCATGCACATGGCTGCAGCTGGAAAGCAGCTTTGCAGAAAATGACCTGAGTCGAGTAGTTCACTCTAAGCCAGCCATGGGCTCTTGCAGTAAAGAAGGTCAGCAGAACTTTCCAGGCTGCTTTAGGAAATGCGTCTCCAGCATGAAGACATGGACACCAGGGAGTGAGACCAGTGAAAGGCGCAATAATGTTAAGGACTTGGAGTCCTGTCATATGAGGAGGGCTGAGAGACTCTTTTGTCTGACAAAGGCTTAAAAAATCTTACCAACATCTATAAATACCTGAAGGAGCCTCCTTCAGGTGTTAAGAAAAGAGAGCCAAGCCCTACTCAAGAGTACTCAGTGACAGTTACTGGGATCTTTTACAAAGCCCAGCAATTCAGAAAAATAATCCCATTGGAATTTATCACATCATCAAGGTTGTGCACCGCAATTACAAAGAATTTCTGTAGAAACCAAAGAATAAAAACAACACCCAAAAATTTCCCCAGAGCCTGATATGTCGATTATTATGAAAGGAACTCTATTTTTGTTTGCCATTTTATCTGAAATTCTTTCCCAATGTTGGGAAATTTAATTCATTTGCAACAATTAATTTTCATTATTGAGCAAACACAAACTACTGGCACTGATTAACAGAAACTTCATTACAGTGGTTTGTCTAGAGAACTCTGAATATTTCCATATTGCCTAACCACTGACTCTGTACCACTAGTGAAAATCAGTGTAATACAATGTGATTTCAACACATACAGAGGAATTCCCTTTACTCATTATTATAGTCTCCTAAATAGATTGGAGGAGTTGTGCAGGTAGTGTTTTACAAATTTTATCTGCATATAATTTGCCAAACTCAAGCTCTCTGAACATGTCAGAGAATGAATGCAAACACTGAGCTAAGAGATGGATAGTACATAAATCATGCATCTAATTTTTCAGTATGACTCACTACATCCAGATTTTTTAATAATTCAAGAAAACACACGATTGGTGGTTAAGGGACAATGTTTAACAACAAGACTAGGAGACACATAATCATACCTAATCCCTTTGTCCTAGAGAGGCAAGTGCATAGTAACACATGGACAATTATTACCAGGTGGTTTTTTGCCTCCACTGTGCCCTGTTTCATTTGGTTTTTGCCTTATAATAATCATATCACTGCTGTTGCTGGATTTGACTCATAATTAACACCATCTGTGCCTAACAAAGACCTTCAATCATCCTGGTATTCAGTTGCCTGCAGAGGCCATGCATTGAGCTGCACACCCACCTGACTTCATCTGTAGCATGCTAATGAAAGCAATGAATCTTAGCTATGGACACTTTCCCAGGAAAATCTGCAGAGCAGTGAAGAAAATTAAAGTTCATTGTCACAAATAAGGCTTTCTTCTAGAAATCACTTTTCAATTAAAGCAATAATGGTGTACACTCAGTACTGACTACAAACACAGTAAAGATAGAATTAAAATACTTATAACCAAAAATCTTATTTAATGAAGTATCAGTTCAAATGGTATTGACTGAGGCTTTATGAACCACAGATTTTGTTATTTGCTGAAAATCATCAGTAGGAACAACTGAAGTTACAATTCTGTTACAATAATAAAAAAAAAGCTACTTCAAAATAAAGGAAGCTTAAATATATACGTGAATTCACTTATATATTTAAGCAAAATTTTCTTTGAATCAGAAAATTACACCTATCATTCCATTTGACAAGTGAGCAGTTAATAAAACCAAGGGGAATTAAAAGTTTCTTTCTCCCTTTTTATGGAAAAAAGAGGTGAAGAGAACACTTAGAACTGGATTTCCTTCAGCATGGAACAAAATTTATCAGCTCAAAGAAATGGCCAGAAACTGATGCAATGTTAACACAATTTAAATTAGCAAAATATTAAAATTTTACAGTGCTACCAGCTGCAATGAACTGTGGGAGACTTCCCTCCCGAGAATGCAGGGAACAACACTGTTTTAATCGACTTGCCAAGACACAGACCATTGTAATTTTATCAATTTCAGCAATGGTAAACATAATCTAACAGCATTTCTTTGAACGAGATCCCAGGATTTTAAGTCAACTTCTAGATCTCTTAGTCAAGCATCACAAAAAAACTATATCTATATTAACTCTACTGTGTACTTAGTATGAAGGAATGCTCCTTTAGCCACTTAGTGTGGGTTAATAAGTGTACTAAGACAAACTTTATAAACATAATTAAAATACTTTTGCATGAGTAGGTTTCACTATAAGCAGGAAAGCGTGAAACAAAGTTTAGTACAATTTAAGTCCTACTTAACTCCTCAAATATGAAGACTGAAAGGCTATGTAAAATCTACACACACTCAAGATACTGGTAAATACATACTTCAGAGTATAGAACCATGAACAGCCCAGGATATCCTCAGCAAAATGATACACCACAGCCCTAAAACCTAAAAAAGTCAATTTTTTACTTTCCTATGTCTTGCAAATTGAAAAGAAATAATACATTCAGAAAACCAAACTGTAACTTGAAAATTATAACAAAATCAAAGCACAAACTGAACTTTTTCTATGAACTGATTTCTGATCATATTAGACTTATCTTCATTTTTTTATACATCAGGCCAATGAGATCCACTCAAAATTCGGATGTAGCACTGTTGATTTTCAAATGAAATTAAAATTGCTATTTCTTTGAAGGGCCATGAAACAAAGAAGGAATCATCAAAATGTTCTGCAGATTATTCCAGTTAATATGGAAAAGCTTAATAATTTGTAATGAAAATGAGATTGGTATCTAAAACCACTTGAGTGTTTACGTTTACCCAGACTCACTGAACTATTCAGATAAACTTCCTACCTCATACATGTCTGTAAGAGGGGTAACATGAACTACACAAATGAAAAAGATGTGAATTCTCCTGGGCAGTAACACTGTATCTGTAATAAATTTAAATAAATCATCCTCACCAAGCTTGCAATATTTATGTAGAAGATTTTGCTGAGCAAAATCAAATGTCTTTCAAAAGACAAAACACAGAAGCAGTAGCAAGCAAGCAGGAAAGCCAAACACAGTACACTATCACAACTTATCCTCAAATACTCTCACAACACAAGACAATTCATAAGGACCTGAAACAAAGTGCTACTTTTAGGGAAAAGAAAAAATTTTCTAGTAGGACTTTTCAAGAGAATTTGCTAATGACACTTTCCTCCTTGTGCTGTCACACGGAAACTTCTCAAACAAAATATATAGATTTCCAATGCATCCTTCCTTCCTAATTTATTCACATGCAATAGCAAGAAACCAGCATGAATCCTCCAAAACAAGAAACCAGACTTTTCATGTTGCACTGTTTTGTTAAGCAAGTTCTAGTATAGAATCTCTGACATGTTTCCAGCTAAATTGCTACTAAACAAGTGGACAAAAGCACCTAAGTTGGAATCATAAAGTCTAACTGTTAGCATAGGTGAGACAGACTTGCTTCGCCCTAAATAATAAGGACAACACCCAAAAAATTAACTCAAAGGTACCATAGGAGACAGAAGAAGCACAAGAAAACTGTCTTCCTGGAGGGAATCAAGTCTTTCAAAAAGTCATCCACATACAGAATAAAACACAAAAATACAATTAATATGTGTCTTTAAAAGTGAACTTTTATACAGATATATAGGGGGACACCTTATACATATAACAGAAGCTGGACCAAAGGAAGAATCATGATGCAGTAGTCACAATGTCAGCACTGAAGTTGCAACCACGTCAAGGTGGCTTAACACTTAAAGGTGTTTCCATCTTTCTTATAAAAAGTATCTTTTTGTGCTCTCTCTCCTGTCATAGCACTGATGAAAAGGGTATGGAGATGTGGAGGGTATATTTCCTTTTGACCTGGAAATATCAGGCATCCAGAAGCTTTGCCACTGTGCTTTAAAAAGTTTTTCAAAGGTCTTCAGAAAGGGACCACTTTATGCACTTCAGTGCTGACGTATTAAGAAAAAGTTGCTAAAATTAACAGAAACACTCATTGCAATGCTAAGAAGTAAAACCAATTGTCCTCACTTCAAGAGAGCTCAAGACAGAACTTGAGTTTTCCCACCACTTCTCTCCACAAAGAAAATCTATGCTTTAGCTATTTGTATTATATTTGACACATCTACGGTTTCAAACTTGCACAATACAGAGCTGGCATCCACACAGCCAAGAATGTCTTTTGCTGGTGCCACCACCTTCCTAAGTATCAGGATGTACAGATGCAAACAATGGAATGTCTGATTTTCTGAGTCACAAAATGACTGTTTTAGAACATTACTACTACCATTACAGACAGTAGGCAGGCTCACATAGACTGACTCTGGCATACAATCTTGACTGTTGCAGTAATGGAAAGCCTTAAACTAGTTCAGAGGAAAACAGTAAGCATGTCATCAGAGAACTTTAAATTGCTATTGATTTTTCAGATATCACTCTCCCAAAAGAATTGTATTCAAGGAAGAATATTTTTTAAGTCCCTTTTTATTTGTTTCTTCTGTGCTAGGCTACCACTGTGCCTATTACAGCACTGACAGTGCCCAGCTCGATGTGAACATGAGGGTGGAGTATGAACAATATCAGAATATGGTCCAAATTACCCTTGTTTGTAGCAAACCACCACACAGCCTGATGAAACTTTCTACTGCCTGGCCAAAACCACAGCACTGTATGATAATATCAGAGTAAACCTAAAAAATACTGAGATGCTTTGCAGATTATTAGTAGTTCACCTTATCTTGGTAGAAACCTATCACACTCAGAAGCTGGAAATACAGAGATGCAAGATATAATGCTTCTACTGTCTAATTCATGCAGAGGTTTTCAGAACTGTTCTTGTCAGGCTCCCCAGATGCTTTTTCCTCCTCCAAACTGCAATTTTCTGACAAATATTTTTAGCCTGTACTTCTTATCCTAGTCTTGATTATGAAAGATTCTACATGCATAATGATATAAAAACTGCAATTTTGCAATACTATATATCCTATCAATACACAAAAGTATTTTTCCTCTCCATTCTACAGATCCAATGTGACTGTGTTCACTTTAGTTTATATAATATTTTTCCCATTCTTGAG
The DNA here is from genome assembly GCF_048771995.1 of Taeniopygia guttata. Lineage (NCBI taxonomy): Eukaryota > Metazoa > Chordata > Aves > Passeriformes > Estrildidae > Taeniopygia > Taeniopygia guttata. The sequence continues at coordinate 14,569,836 of NC_133031.1, read as the reverse complement.
TTAATTTTGTAGAACCTTTGCTATTATAAAGTTCTTTGCACTCAGGCGATGAGACCAAGCACTGATTTGAAGTAGATGAATGAAGAAATTCAAAGATGTGTAATTGCTGCAGGAAAGGAGAGAAAGGAAAATGTACTCAAATACTCACTTTGATGAATCTATGAAGTATATTACAAGAGCACCAATACTAAGAGCGAAGACTAAGACAACCTACAAAAGAAAAGAAAAGAGTAATTATTTAACAACATTAGCCATTTATTCTTTTACATACAAAAAATGACAATAAAAATAAATCATAAGCTAGTTTAATTTCAGCTCTGATTTTCTTTAGAAAATTAGACCTACTTGAGCTTAAAACATTATATATTATCATAGAATGCTTTCTTGAATTAAAAAAGAGACAATCTGGCTTTACCAGACCTATCCTTCAGGATTGCTCATTTGTGCATAAACCAAGAGTGGCCAAACTTCCATTTATGCCTGTGAAACCCACAGGAAAACTGTTAGAACGCACTCCTGTCCACAGAGACTACAGTGAACTTTCAAACAGTTTCAAGCAGTACTTGATGCAGCACATCATGACAGCTATGACTTTTGTTGACAGTCTTAACTGTTAAAGCTACAGATGAGTACTGGAATAAAAATAGCTTGATACATTACAGGCTTCAGACTTCTTTCTGAGGCTGCTGTATTTTGAACAAGCCTGACTGAGGATCACAGTGCAAGGAGGGGACACACAAGGTTTTCATTCCAAGCAGACTTTCTGAAACAATGTAGACATTCCTCTGCTCCCAGCTATCACTAAATGCTGTAAAGGCACCGTGTGAAGCAAGGTATAATAATTATTACATAACCAAAGTCTGAAGTTCTGCGTGGCCAACATCAAACATGTACATACCTTACAATAAAATAATCATTAATGTATGGATATTACATAATTACTACTAATTGTTAAAATAACTATTCAACTGAAAGCTTAAATTATTTTTCCTTACTTTTATATCTTGCTGACCATAACAGTTTTTACTTTGTGACTGTCTGAAAAAGGGTATTTTGCCTAAGTACAAGGATCTGTTGTCATGTCTGATGCATTATCACCTGAACCAGTGAGATCTGTCCACCAAATTCAAGAATTAAAGCACAAAATTAATTGAAATAACATTTTTACTACCTAAGTCTACTATATTGTTAACATCTAGAGTGTAAATCTTCTTTCATTGTGTACAGGTGTTGCAGGGTGAAATAAGCTATTCAATTCATATCAACTGGTAGGAGTCTCACCATCACAAGAAGTTATAGTGGTGAATAGAACTTGTGGATCGTTATCTGACAATATAAACCAAATTATGACTAGCAGTGATCCCAAGGCCCATTTTTAATTGAATTAAGATAGTGGGAAGCAAATTATTATGCACACTCTGCCCTACCTGTTGGAATATTCCAAGCTACATACAATCACGGTTTCAATCTGAATTAAATCTGCACCATTATTTATTATCAATCCATTTCAAGGAAAGTCTTCAATTTTAAAAAACAAAATTTTAAAGATTGCTGATTGTTCTGAGAAGAGACAGCTTAGAATTTTGGCAAAAATTTTGCCTTTTTCCAAACCAGTTTTAAATACAGCTATTCATTTCCAAATAACTTAAAGTCAAGCAGTAGTGGTAATGTTTTACCCTGCATTCATACTAACAGCACCCTCAAAGCCACTATTAAATACAGGTATCTCATAAGAAAAAATTAAAAGAAAAAAAAAACCAGCAATAGAAACCAATAAAAAGCAATCAACCTACAAATAACAGAAGAAAAAAAAAAAGAAGAAAAACACAATCCCAAAAAAAGCCCCAGGACAATTTACCCCAGATTTACACTATGGCAGGAGTTTTGGGCTGCAGAATGCTGAGATGGCAACTTAATGCTGAAAATGAAATTTGATAAACTAAACTTGTAATCCATTTGGGACTCTATAAATATTCTTCACATTCCTTCAAGTTCCACAAAGCATACAAGGACTCTGTAAAACTTAAAGGACTTTTATTTTCCTTTTCACATAGCAAGTCTTGAGTTACAACACCCAGCCATTGCCTCCTACCCAAAGGAGCTCTGTAGAACAAATCCAGCATAACACTGATTCAGCCTTACAGTTCAGTTATATCTAATCCTTTGTTAATCATCTATATCCAATCCTATGTTAATCATCACTGTGCTGCCTAAATGTTACAGAGATCCTGGGTGAGACCTTCCAAAACACTTAAGGCTTTTAAGTGTTCTGTGACAGTTCATGTAACTACCACTAAAATGCAAATATCTGTATTTTGCAAGCAGCTCCAGATTCCCATGCTAAGCCAAACAGTGAGATATGTATGTATGCAAGACTACAACATTACCCTTCTGTAATACATATATACTGATTTTAAATCAAGGCTTATTTTCTCTTCTGTTGCCTTGAAACACATACCTAACATGATACATAATGTCTCAAAGAATCACAGAAAGGGTATCAGAAGAGAATGGAACATTAAACTCCATTTCTCTTTCCTGCTAGCAGAAAAACACATTTTTCCTTTACTAAGTGACAGAGGAGTTGAGCTGAACTTGAAACTATCAGCTGTGTGGGAAAAGCAGACCTTGAACCAATCAGGTTAAAGTTATACTAAAATTTTAAAAAAACAAAGAAACAGATTTTAACAAACCCCAACCCATCTATGCTACATGACAATGTCTCAGATGCAAGGTTTTGCTGTATTCCCATCTAAAGAAAGCGGACTGTAACCTGATTCTTCAGACCCAGATGACAATTATTGAGTTTGCTCTAGTCTTCCCTAGACTGCCAGGGGAGATAATGTCTGTTTTAGAGACCTTACAAGGCTAGAGGGGTGTCACAAACCTAGACCCATACCCCAAATTCACAGCAACTAAAATGTGAGGGAGGGAAAATAATTACTTCCTTTCTTGTTAATTAGGCCATGGCGAGAAGTTTGTCTGCTTTGTTTATTATTTCAATGTACTTGCCAAAACATTGCAATTGCTACACATCTATTATAACCCTTCTGTACAGAAGGAAAGAATCCTTTAATTTATAATAGCTTCCTGTTTGCAGAAGACTGAGAAATGTGAACTCATATGCTAACAGCTATATTGACTAAGCACTTACTAACAAATTAAAAATAAACACCAATCTGACTAAAGGAAAAAGGGGGAAATACATGGAATAGTGCTGCATATCCCTAAATCTTTCATAAATAAAGAACAGAGAAAATCCAGCCCCAGACTTCAACAGAATTGTAGAATGCCTTTTTGAGGCAAGTCAGAGAATCTGCAGATAAAATCCATCTAAGGAAAACTAAAAAAGTTTTGACTGATTCCAAGATACTCTAGAAGAACTTTGACTGCAGTCAAAATTTTGGCATCCATAATAAATACAAAAAAAAGAACAAGAGAAGGAAAAAAAGGGGAGTTTTGATAAGGGTGTAAGAGCATAATAATAGTGCAGGCAAGCAGCAGCTCTGAGAAACATTGTCCCAAATAAACTCACCTTCCAGGCCCCAGCCTGTGTACCAAAGGGATAATCCAAGGGGTGGCACTGTTCCCCCTGCAACTCCATAACTGCATTATTGAAGAAAAAAGGGAAAGTGAAAAGGCTCGTCCATTAGACAGGAGGGCTACAGTTAATAATGAAGAGCCATGAAGGGACTCCAGAGCAGGAACTTCAGTCTCTCATATCCTGTAACACTTGAACATTCTGTGAAAGTTGAAACAGTACTCTTTGAAGTTTCAAAGGAAAATTCTTGCTTATACAAGATTAAATTATCCAAACATAATTAATACAAAATAGCATAGAACTCCAGAGGCAAAGCAGAAAATCAAAAAGGAATAATCATCTCTTTTTATTTTCCTCCAAAATTAAGTATTAAAATAGGAAGTATGCAGTGAAAAGAAAAAAACTTCCAGAAATCTGTAACCCCTAACACCTCAGGGCATCAGAGAGTTCTTATTTCTTCTAACAACAATCTGTTCTGTACTGTTCTTCAAAAATGTTTCCTTCAAACTCTTATTCTATGGTTAAATTATTCAACCCAAAGGCTACTGTAATCCTTAGAATATACTAGGTTTTTAGTTACTAGTATTTTTTGAAATTTACTTAGTTTTCATTTCTACATTCACACAGTAAATTCTGTTAATAAGATAATCAGTTTTATCAACTATGATTTTTACATAAAATCCCATTCATTTTTACATTTATAATTAGTTATGGAGAACACTATTTCCTATATACATAAAGCTAAAACCTCAACGATCCATTAAACTTTTGTTACACACACATTTGCGCTACAAAGATGAGAACAGCCTCATGTTTTGATCTAACTTGGATGAAAATTTTAATACCTTAAATATAAACCCCAAATGTCTTTTAACCATCAAATAAGAAATCAATTCTACTTCTTTATATTATAGACAGACAGAATTTGTCCAGACTTGTCCAGATTTGTCAGGAATGAAAACTGTAAAAACTCTAAGGACACACCTGCTTCAAGTTACATTTCAGAAGTTAGCAATTACTTCTAGCTTGGCAGCACCAGCATTACTTTGCAGACTCTAGGAGATGTAC